>NC_057800.1:534580257-534923146 GCF_018294505.1 Triticum aestivum
CATCTCCAAGTAGCATCTCCAGTAGCATCTCCAGTAGCATCTCCAAGTAGCATCTCCAGTAGCATCTCCAAGTAGCATCTCCAAGTAGCATCTCCAGTAGCATCTCCAGTAGCATCGCATAGCATAATCCTACCCGGTGATCCTCCCCTCGTCGCCATGTGGAAAAGCGATCACCGGGTTGTCTGTGGAACTTGGAAGGGTGTGTTTTATTAAGTATCCGGTTCTAGTTGTCATAAGGTCAAGGTACAACTCCAAGTCGTCCTGTTATCGAAGATCACGGCTATTCGAATAGATTAACTTCCCTGCAGGGGTGCACCAACTTACCCAACACGCTTGATCCCATTTGGCCGGACACACTTTCCTGGGTCATGCCTGGCCGCGCAAGATCAACACGTCGCAGCCCCACCTAGGCTCAACAGAGAGGTCAGCACGCCGGTCTAAACCTAGGCGCCCAGGGGTCTGGGCCCATCACCCTGAACACACCTGCACGTTGCGTGGGCGGCCGAAAGCAGACCTAGCCTAGTGGCGTTCCAGTCCAATTCGGCGCGCGCCGCTCAGTCGCTGACGTCACGAAGTGCTTCGGCTGATACCACGACGCCGAGTGCCCATATCTTTCCCACGTAGTTGGTTAGTGCGTATAGGCTCGTAGCCAACTCAGATCAAATACCAAGATCTCGTTAAGCGTGTTAAGTATCCGCGAACGCCGAATAGGGCCAGGCCCACCTCTCTCCTAGGCGGTCTCAACCTGCCCTGTCGCTCCGCCACAAAGATCCACTCGCGGGTGCTCCACCAGCCGACCCGACTTTAGTCTCCACATGTATCATGTATAAAGTATATAGTATATACCCGTGATCACCTCCCGAGTGATCACGGCCCGATAGTATAGCACAGCAGACGGACAAGAATGTAGGGCCACAGATGGAAATACTAGCATCCTATACTAAGCATATAGGATTGCAGGTAAAGGTATCAACAGTAGTAACAAGGACAGGCTATGCATCAGGATAGGTATAACGGAAAGCAGTAACATGCTACACTACTCTAATGCAAGCAGTATAGAGTAGAATAGGCGATATCTGGTGATCAAGGGGGGGCTTGCCTGGTTGCTCTGGCAAGAGAGAGGGGTCGTCAACTCCGTAGTCGAACTGGGCCGCAGCAGCGTCGGTCTCGTAGTCTACCGGAGAGAAGAGGGGGAAGAAACAATGAATACCATGTAAACATATGCATATCGATGCATGACATGACAAGTAACGATGCTAGGTGGGCCCTAACGTGGTATGTGGTGGTACCGGTTAAGGGGGGAACATCCGGGAAAATATCCCTGGGGTTTCGTGTTTTCGGGCAAAGGAGCCGGAGGGGGAAAGTTGCGGGTTCGATAGGTTAGGGGTGTGTGGCGGACGAACGTACTGCGTATCCGGATTTGTCTCGTCATTCTGAGCAACTTTCATGTTCAAAATATTTTAATCCGAGTTACGGATTAAAAGATATGATTTTCTAAAGATTTTATTAATTTCTGGAATTTAATTAATTATTTAATCCAACATTATCCAGAATAGTAAATGCTGACGTCAGCATGACATCAGGGTGATGTCAGCAGTCAACGTTGACCATTGACCTAGTCAACCTGACATGTGGGTCCAGTGGGACCCACCTGTCATTCTCTGTTTAGTTTATTTACAGATTAATTAATTTAATTAGTGATTAGGTTAATCTAATCAGGATTAATTAACTTAATTAATTACTTAATTGATTAATTAATAATTAATTTTATTAAATCATATTTATTTTTATTTTATTTTTTAATTCTCTTTTTTTTAAACGTTACGGGGCGGGGCCCACTAGTCAGTGGCCCGGGGGGGCCTAGCGGGCGCTGGGTATGGGGTGCGGGCACGCGCCCGAGTCCACCTGGGAAGGGGGCAACGGGCGCCTGGGCGGGCGCTCGCCCGCAGGGAGTGCGACGGGGCGAGGCCGGTGGCCAGGGCGGCCGCGGTGGTGGTGCGAGAAGGCGACGGCAGGACTGGCAGAGGAGAGGCCGGGCCACGGGCGGGTGCGGTGCGCGGGCACGGCGCGGTGAGCACGCACATGGGACGGCGGGCATGGCGACGTCCAAGACGAGGAGGGGAAGAGGGGAGGGGAGCACGGGGAGGCGCTCACAGTGGCCGTAGGGGTTCGGGCAGTGGGTGTCGAGGAGGAAGACGGGGACGTCGTCGGCGTCGAGGAGGCAGGCCAGTGGGGGAGGTCCGGCGAGGAGGATGGGGACACGCGACGAGGTGGCGGTGACGACGGGCGACGCCGACGAGGCGACGGGTGGGCGACGACCCGAGGCAGGGGCGCGGCGTCGATCTCGGGAGGGAGAGGCACGGGAGGTCGTGGCGAAGCCCATGGCAGAGGGGCGATGCGGTTGGGATGGAGGGGCGCCGGCGGGGAAGGGCCCCGTCGCGGCAGTGGTGGCGGAGGCGAGCGCAGCCCGACGACGGCGGGGCGGCGTCGGGCCCCGGCTTCGGGCTCGGGGGCAACGGGATCGGGGCGGCGTCGCCGATCTAGATCCAAGGGAGGAGAGGGGGTGCGAGGGGGTTCGTCGGGGACGAGGACGGCGGCCGGCAAGGCGGCTCCAGGCGAGGGCCACGAGGCCATTCCCGATCCGATCCGGATCGGGGGAAGAGGGAGACGTGGGGAGTGGGGGGGGAGAGTGTGTGGTTAGGGTTTCGGGGATGGGGGTTATGGGGAGGCCGGTTGGGCCAAGGGGGAGCTGGGCCAGCCTGGCAGGTCGTGACCCAGTTGGGCCGGTGGCCTGCTGGGCCGGAGCCCCGGGGGTTTCTCTTCCCTTTTTTTTGTTCCTTTTTTTCCATTATCTCTTATTATTTGTTTTCTGTTTAATTCATTTAAAAGTATTTAGGCATTTTATAAAAATGTGTTTTCTGCACTATAATTACCTATGCCATTTTTGGCACAGCCCGAACATTTTAGTTTAATATTTTGAAAACTTTTGTCGTTTGATTGATTTAGGATTTAAATTTGAAACGGTTTCGAATTAACCCGAGATTAATTACAGTGACAGAGGTGATGTGTCATCATTAGTAGGGGATTACTGTAGCTTGATTATCCGGGCGTCACATCAACGACCGACTTCCATCGAAAGAGTACTGTACGTGGAGAGGCTGACAGCTGGGTCCACGGCAGCCGCAAGGAAGTGCCTCCTTATTACGCGGAAAATAATTATTCCTCCACCTGACAGTGGGGACCCATTGGACGGGCCACCAGTATTTTGCGAAAAAAAATTGTTTCCCCCTGACTGCTGGGACCCACCAGACGGGCCACCGTATTTCGAGAAAAAAACATCCCCCCCCATTGTCAGCTCGGACCCACCGGAAGTGCCTCCTTATTACGCACAAAAATATGAATACTCCCCCTGCTAGCTGGGACCCACCATGCTGGGAGACTGACTTGTGGGCCTACTAAGTTGACGGGGACGAAGGGCTTTGTCAACTTAGTCAATATGAACGATTCTAGCTCCAGTGACCGTACGATGTCCATCCAACGGCCGTAGTGCTTCTTCAACCTCTAGTCTTCTTGCTCCAGCCGCCCAAAGCAGCGCCGATTGTGCCGCATGCTCCTGCCTCCCGTGGCCGACTGTGCTGCCATAGAGGCCTTACCGCCCCTACTATTCCCACTGCTGGCCAGGCCCTGCGGCGACGGCAGCCTCACACCGCAGCCGAACCATTGAACCCTCGTAGTCCTCTCCGCGCGGGCTTCCACTGCCGTGTCGTCCCCTTCCTAGGCCTCGTCATCGTCCACCGCCGTGGTGCTCTCCGCGCGGCGTAGTCAACGTGGTCAAGGAACGACTTCCATCAGAAGAGTATTGTACATGGAGAGGCTGACAGCTGGGTCCACGGCCACAGCCCAGTTTTTTTGTGATTTGCCAAGTAAGTCACTTTGCCAGGCCTGTTGGGCTGCAAATCTTTCAAGACGAGGAGAGCTTTCATTCGGCTGGCTAAGAAAATGGCCCATCAGTAATGAGCAATGGGTTGTACATTTTTAAAACACATCAAACCGGCAATTAGTTTCAAATATCTTTTTTTTCATTTCAAGATTTTAAATTACATTAATTTTTATGCATGGAGAATTTGTTGGATTTTATATTGATATACATTTATTTTTAAAATCGGTTTGAATGTGAGTCGAAATTTCGGGATTAAAAACAGTTCGGACCGCACCGAAATATGCAAAAATTTGTATAATTTTTTAACCGTTGCCACAATATCGGCTATAATGCTAACTAAAAGAATATGGGCTCCAAAAAACCTTAAGAATTAGCAAATGGGCTGTAAATTATTAGAAATAATGGCAGATGGGATGTATGCTATTTTCCATAGATTTGAGGCTTTCCTAAAAAAAGGTTGACGCATAAGCACTGACTGTTGGATGTCCAACCAACGGCCGTCGTGCTTCTTCAATCTCTGCTCTTCCTGCTCCAGCCGCTCAAACAAGCGCCGGCGGGACTGCCTGCTCCCTCCTCCTCGCGGACGGTTGTGCTGCGGCACAGGCCTCACCGCCCGACCGTACTCCCATCGCTGGCCTAGCCATCCCTCTACTCACCCACACCCGCTGTTATTCTCCGGCGACGGTAGACGGACCAGTAAACCCTCGTACAGTCGTACTCCCCTCCGCGTGGGCATCCACTGCCGAGTCTTCCCTGCCACCGTGTCGTCCCCTTCCTAGGCCTCGCTGTCGTCCAACGCCCTGGTGCTCTCGGCGCGGCGTGGTCAACGTGGTCAAGGAACGACTTCCATCGGACGTGGACTGTACGTGGAGAGGCTGACAGCTGGGTACACGGCCACAACAAGGAAGTGCCTCCTTATTACGTGCAAAATAATTATTCCTCCACCTGACAGCGGGACCCACCGGACGGGCCACCGTATTTCGCAAAAAAAATGTTTCCCCCTGACTGCTAGGACCCACCAGCTACATCTTCGCACGCAAGAAAGTGCGTCCGGGCAAAAAAAATGATTCACCCCCTGACTGCTGGGACCCACCAGCTACATCTTCGCAGGCAAGGAAGTGTCTGACAGTCGGGACCCACCTGGTCGAAGCGTACGTAGCGTTGTCATTCTGGTCGCGAACGTGTACGTACATACTGGTCGATGTAGAGGCGCGCACGTGTCGTAGTAGAGGCACGCACGTGTCGTAGTAGAGGCGCGCACGTAGCATGTACACGTACGTACAGCGGCCAGGGTGCAAGAAAGAAAATACGGCCACGTATGTGTACATACGGGCGGGGTCTCAAACGCCTACTCGCGCATACGTACGGCCAGGGCTTGTGTACATGGCTGGGTTGGAATGGACAAACAGCGTCGTCGTCGTGTTCATGGGGAGGCAACGGAATGCATCGTGTTCATGGGGAGGCAACGGAACGCGTCGTGTTCATCGGGAGGGCTTGGATGGAACAGGCGATGGAAACGAGGCCTGGCGTACCGCAGAACGAAGGAAACGGCCTTGTGTTCGACCGGCCACGTTCGAAACGGGATCCTGTTCATCGGGAGGGGTCTGGCGTACTGCAAAACAGAGGAAACGGACCTCCTACGGTCGAAACGGGGTCCTGTTGATCGGGAGGGGTGTGGCGTACCGCAAAACGGAGGAAACAGACTTGTGTTGGAGCACTACGGTCGAAACGGGGGTCCTGTTCATCGGGAGGGTTGTGGCGTACCACAAAACAGGACTCCACAGGATACTGTTCATCTCCACCGTCGACCCCCTCCAGCCTCCACGAGCTACTGTTCATCCACCATCGACCTCCTCCAGCCTCCACCTGCGACTGTTCATCCACGGGCTCCTGTTCATCCAGCCTCCACCGCGCGCTACTCCACCGGCTACTGTTCAACCACCCCTCCACCGTCTACTGTTCATCCAGCCCTCCACACCACAGGGTCCTGTTCAACCACCCCTCCACGGGCACCCCTCCATCGTCTACTGTTCATCCAGCCCTCCACACCACGGGGTCCCGTTCAACCACCCCTCCACCGTCTACTGTTCATCCAGCCCTCCACACCACGGGGTCCTATTCATCTACCCCTCCACGGGCACCCCTCCACCGTCTACTGTTCATCCAGCCCTCCACCACACCACTGGGTCCTGTTCATCCAGAGGCAACACCACCGCTCACTGTTCATCCAACCCCCCCCCCCCCCCCGCAACGCTCATTGTTCATCCCATCGATCGGCTTCAGTTAGCAGCAGTAGCGAAGGAATCGCTCGATCGGGTTCAGTTAACAGCCATCGATCGATCGCTCGGGTTCAGTAACGCGTAGCCTGCAGTGCAATCACTCGGGTTCAGTTAGAGCCCAACGCCTCACTCGGGTTCAGTTAGAGCCAATGCCTCGCACACACGCGCGTACGTGTACGAGAGAAACGTGCATCGCTCGGCCCCCGACCTCCCACCGTAACCAGGAACTCCCCGAAATTTTCCTCCCCCTCGCTTCTACCATGGTTTTTTCCATCATGGACGGCCCAAAGAATGTCATGCAGCTGCGTCTCCGGCCCACCCAGGAGAAAAAGCCCATTTTCTGTCATGATTTTTTGTCATAGAAGTAGGAGCCCACCACATCTATGATGATACCGGTTTTTGTCACAGTTATCGTCATAGAAGTGTCATATGTATGATAGAAAAAAAAATTGTTCGGCCCAAAATGTCACGGATGTGTCTTTTTTGTAGTGGTGGCTTCTCTCGAGAGCATAATTATTCTACGATGGGTGAACAAACTACTGTTGAGCAGTTGACAGAATTGAGCATAGTTATGAGAATATCTAGGTATGATCATGTATATAGGCATCACGTCCGAGACAAGTAGATTGACTCCTGCCTGCATCTACTACTATTACTCCACTCATCGACTGCTATCCAGCATGCATCTAGAGTATCAAGTAAAAAATAGAGTAACGCCTTAAGCAAGATGACATGATGTAGAGGGATAGACTCATTCAATATGAAGAGAACCCCATCTTGTTATCCTCGATGGCAACAATACAATACGTGCCTTGATGCCCTTACTATCACTGGGAAAGGACACCGCAAGATTGAACCCAAAGCTAAGCACTTCTCCCATTGCAAGAAAGATCAATCTAGTAGGCCAAACCAAACTGATAATTCTAAGAGACTTGCAAAGATAACCAATCATACATAAAAGAATTCAGAGAAGATTCAAATATTATTCATAGATAGACTTGATCATAAACTTACAATTCATCGATCTCAACAAACACACCGCAAAAAGAAGATTACATCGAATAGATCTCAACAAGAGAGGGGGGGAACATTATATTGAGATCCAAAAAGAGAGAAGAAGCCATCTAGCTACTAACTATGGACCCGTAAGTTTGAAGTAAACTACTCACACTTCATCAGAGAGTCTATGGTGTTGATGTAGAAGCCCTCCGTGATCGATGCCCCTCCGGCAGAGCTCCGGGACAGGCCCCAAGATGGAATCTCGTGGATACAGAAAGTTACGGAGGTGAAATTAGGGTTTTGGCTCCGTTTCTGATCATTTGGGGGTACATGGGTATATATAGGAAGAATAAGTACGTCGGTGGAGCAATAAGGGGCCCACGAGGGTGGAGGGCGCGCCTGGGGGGGCAGGCGCGCCCCCCTACCTCGTGGCCTCCTGTTAGTTGGCTTGACATAGGGTCCAAGTCTCCTAAGTTGTATTCGGTGAGAAAATCACGTTCCCGAAGGTTTCATTCCGTTTGGACTCCGTTTGATATTCCTTTTCTTCGAAACCCTAAAATAGGCAAAAAACATCAATGCTGGGCTGGGCCTCCGGTTAATAGGTTAGTCCCAAAAATAATATAAAAGTGGATAATAAAGCCCAATAATGTATAGCATGGAGCAATCAAAAATTATAGATACGTTGGAGACGTATCAATCACCGCCCGCAACTCTTTGTGTTCTACTCGTGCATATCGACCTGGCTCGGATGCCGCTGTTGGAAAATGTAGCATGCAATTTCAAAAAAATTCTCATGCTCACGCAAGATCTATCTAGGAGATGCATAGCAACAAGGGGGAGAGTGTGTCTATGTACCCCAGTAGACGGTAAGCGGAATAGTTTCACAAGGCGGCTGATGTAGTCGAACTTTCTTCGCGCTCCATTGATCGAGTACCGAACGTACGACACCTCCGAGTTTTGCACACGTTCAGCTCGGTGACGTCCCTCGCCTTCTTGATCCAGCAAGGTGTCAAGGTAGTAGATGAGTTTCGTCAGCGCGGCGGCATGGTGACGATGATGGTGAAGTGATCCGTGTAGGGCTTCTCCTAAGCACCGCGAGAATATGACCGAGGGTGTAAACTATGGAGTGGGGCGCCGCACATGGCTAACAATTGATGTTGTGTGTTCTAGGCGATCGCTTCCCCACATATATATAGGTGGCAGTGGGGAGAGGCAGCCAAGGGGCGCCCCAAGTAGGATCTGACTCCTACTTGGACTTCCCAAGTCTCCCCCCCTTCCATATATCATGGGAGAGAAAAGGGAAGGGGAACAGAAAGGAAGGGGGACGAACCCCCCTTTTCCTTCTCCAATTTGGCCTCCTACCTAAGGGGGGTGCGCCACCCCTTGTGGGCTGGTGTTCTCCCCTCTTATGGCCCATAAGGCCCATATCTTTCCCCCGAGGGTTCCGGTAACCCCCCCCCCCCGGTACTCCGATAATTTCCCAATACACTCCGGAACACTTCCAGTGTCCGAATACTATCGTCCTATATATCAATCATTACCCCTCAACCATTTCGAGACTCCTTGTCATGTCCATGATCTCATCCGGGACTCCGAACAACATTTGGTCACCAAATCACATAACACGTATAATACTAAATCGTCATCGAACGTTAAGCATGCGGACCCTACGGGTTCAAGAACTATGTAGACATGACTGAGACACCTCTCCGGTCAATAACCAATAACAGAACCTAGATGCTCATATTGGCTCCTACATATTCTACGAAGATCTTTATCGGTCGAACTGTTATGACAACATACGCAATTCCCTTTGTCATCAGTATGTTACTTGCCTGAGGTTCGATCATCGGTATCTTCATACATAGTTCAATCTCGTTATCGGTGATACTCTCCAATGTATCTATAATTTTTGATTGTTCCATGCTATTATATTATTTGTTTTGGATGTTTTATATGCATTAATATGCTATTTTATATGATTTTTGGGACTTACCTATTAACCTAGAGCCCAGTGCCAGTTTCTGTTTTTTCCTTGTTTTAGAGTTTCGCAGAAAAGGAATACCAAACGGAGTCCAAATGGAATAAAACTTTCGCGATGATTTTTCTTGGACCAGAAGACATCCAGAGGACTTGGAGTGCATGTCAGGGAAGCCACGAGGCAGCCACAAGTACGGAGGGTGTGCCCAGGGGGGTAGGGCGCATCCCCACCCTTGTGGGCCCCTCGTGACTCCACCGACCTATTTCTTTCGCCTATATATTCCCATATATCCCAGAAACATCTAGGGGAGCCACGAAAACACGTTTCCACCGCCGCAACCTTCTATACCCGTGAGATCCCATCTAGGGGCCTTTTCGAGCGTCCTGCAGGAGGGGGATTCGATCACGGAGGGCTTCTACATCAACACCATTGCCCTTCCGATGAAGCGTGAGTAGTTTACCACAGACCTACGGGTCCATACCTAGTATCTAGATGGCTTCTTCTCTCTCTCTTTGATTCTCAATACCATGTTCTCCTCGATGATCTTGGAGATCTATTCGATGTAATACTTTTGTTGCGGTGTGTTGGCCGAGATCCAATGAATTGTGGATTCATGATCAGCTTATCTATGAATATTATTTGAATCTCCTCCGAATTCTTATATGCATGATTTGATATCTTTGCAAGTCTCTTCAAACTATCAATTTGGTTTGGCCAACTAGATTGGTTTTTCTTGCAATGGGAGAAGTGCTTAGCTTTGGGTTCAATCTTGCGGTGTCCTTTCCCAGTGACAGTAGGGGCAGCAAGGCACATATTGTATTGTTGCCATCGAGGATAAAAAGATGGGGTTTACATCATATTGCTTGAGTTTATTCCTCTACATTATATCATCTTACTTAATGCGTTACTCTGCTCTTCATGAACTTAATACTCTAGATGCAGGCAGAAGTCGGTCGATGTGTGGATTAATAGTAGTAGATGCAGGCAAGAGTCGGTCTACTTGACATAGACGTGATGCCTATATGCATGATCATTGCCTTAGATATCGTCATAACTTTGCGCTTTTCTATCAATTGCTCGGCAGTAATTTGTTCACCCACCGTAATATTTTCTATCTTGAGAGAAGCCTCTAGTGAAACCTATGGCACCCAGGTCTATTTTCCATCATATAAGTTTCTGATCTACAATATTACTTTCCGATTTACTTCCTTTGCAATCTTTTACTTTCCGATCTATAAACCAAAAATACCAAAAAAAATTACTTTACCGTTTATCTATCTCTATCAGATCTCACCTTTGCAAGTAACCGTGAAGGGATTTACAACCCCTTTATCGCGTTGGGTGCAAGTTGTTGTTTGTTTGTGCAGGTATTCGGTGACTTGTGCGTTGTCTCCTACTGGATTGATACATTGGTTCTCAAAACTGAGGGAAATACTTACTCAACTTTGTTGCATCACCCTTTCCTCTTCAAGGGAAAAACCAACGCAAGCTCAAGAAGTAGGAGGAAGAATTTCTGGCATCGTTGCCGGGGAGATCTACGCCAAGTCAAGACATATCAAGTAACCATCATAAAATCTCATCTCTTGCATTACATTATTCGTCATTCGCCTCTTGTTTTCCTCTCCCCCACTTCTAAAACGATTTTTGAAAAGATTTGCCTTTTCTTTGTCCCTCTTCCGTTCACCTTCTTCACTTGCTTTTTGTGTGCTTGTGTGTTGGATTGCTTGCTTTGTCACGATGACTCAAGAGAATACCAAATTGTGTGTCTTTTCCAACACCAAGAACAATGATTTTATTAGTACTCCAATTTTTCCCGCTACTGATGCAGAATCTTGTGAAATTAATGCTGCTTTGCTGAATCTTGTTATGAAAGATCAATTTTTCGGCCTTCCTAGTGAAGATGTCGCATCCCATCTAAAAAAATCCGTTGATTTGTGTGATATGCAAAAGAAAAAGGATATGGATAATGATATTGTTAAATTGAAGTTATTTCCGTTCTCACTTAGAGATCGTGCTAAAACTTGGTTTTCATCTTTGATTAAAATAGTATTGATTCATGGAATAAGTGTAAAGATGCTTTTATTTCCAAGTACTTTCGTCCCGCTAAGATCATCGCCCTTAGGAACGACATTATGAATTTTAAGCAACTTGATCATGAACACGTTGCACAATCTTGGGAGAGGATGAAATTGATTATAAGAAATTGTCCTACTCATGGTTTGAATTTCTGGATGATTATACAAAACTTTTATGCTGGATTGAATTTTGCTTCTAGAATTTTTTTAGATTCGGCTGCGGGAGGTACTTTTATGGAAATTACTTTAGGAGAATCTACTAAACTCCTAGATAATATTATGGTTAATTATTCTCAATGGCATATCGAAAGATCTTCCACTAGTAAAAAAGTGCATGCAATTGAAAAGATTAATGTTTTGAGTGGAAAGATGGATGAGCTTACAAAATTATTTGCTAGCAAAAGTACTCCTATTGATCCTAATGATATGCCTTTGTATACTTTGATTGAGAATAATAATAATGAATCTATGGATGTGAATTTTGTTGGTAGGAACAATTTTGGCAATAACACTTATAGATGTAATTTTAATCCTAGGCTGTTTCCTAGCAATTCCTCTAATAATTATGGTGATTCCTACAAAAATTCTTATGGAAATTATAATAATATGCCCTCTGATTTGGAGAATAGTTTTAAAGAATTTATGATTTCTCAAAAGAGTTTCAATGCTTTGATTGAAGAAAAATTGCTTAAGATTGATGATTTGGCTAGGAAGGTGGATAGAATTTCTCTTGATGTTGATTCTTTGAAACTTAGATCTATTCCACCTAAGCATGATATCAATGAGTCTCTCAAAGCTATGAGAATTTCCATTGATGAGTGCAAAGAAAGAACCGCTAAGATGTGTGCTAAAAAAGATTGGTTTATAAAAGCGTGTTCTTCTAGTTTCCGTGAAAATAATGATGACGATCTTAGAGTGATTGATGTGACTCCTATTGAATCTTAGTTTTCCAATATCAATATTGATAAATATGGGACTGGAGATGAGTCAACTTTAGTTAAAAGGCGTCCCAATGATTCGGAGTTTTTAGATCTTGATGCAAAAATTGATAAAAGTGGGATTGGAGAGGTCAAAACTTTAAGTAGCAATGAACCCACTCTTATGGATTTCAAGGAATTAAATTATGATAATTTTTCTTTAATAGATTGTATTTCGTTGTTGCAATCCATGTTGAATTCTCCTCATGTTTATGATCAAAACAAAGCTTTTACTAAACATATCATTGATGCTACGATGCAATCTTTTGAAGAAAAGCTTGAATTGGAAGTTTCTATCCCTAGAAAACTTTATGATGAGTGGGAACCTACTATTAAGATTAAGATTAAATATTATGAGTGTCAGGCTTTGTGTGATTTGGGTGCTGATATGTCTCCAATGTATCTATAATTTTTGATTGCTCCATGCTATATTATCTACTGTTTTGGACATTATTGGGCTTTATTATCCACTTTTATGTTATTTTTGGGACTAACCTATTAACCGGAGGCCCAACCCAGAATTGCCGTTTTTTTGCCTATTTTAGGGTTTCGAAGAAAAGGAATATCAAACGGAGTCCAAACGGAATGAAACCTTCGGGAACGTGATTTTCTCACCGAATACAACTCAGGAGACTTGGACCCTACGTCAAGCCACGTAACAGGAGCCCACGAGGTAGGAGGCGCGCCTACCCCCCCCCCCAGGCGCGCCCTCCACCCTTGTGGGGCCCCTGTTGCTCTACCGACGTACTTCTTCCTCCTATATATACCCACGTACCCCCAAACGATCAGAAAAGGAGCCAAAACCCTAATTCCACCGCCGTAACTTTCTGTATCCATGAGATCCCATCTTGGGGCCTGTTTCGAAGCTCCGCCGGAGGGGGCATCGATCACGGAGGGCTTCTACATCAACACCATAGCCTCTCCGAAGAAGTGTGAGTAGTTTACTTCAGACCTACGGGTCCATAGTTAGTAGCTAGATGGCTTTTCTCTCTTTTTGGATCTCAATACAATGTTCTCCCCCTCTCTTGTGGAGATCTATTCGATGTAATCTTATTTTTGCGGTGTGTTTGTTGAGACCGATGAATTGTGGGTTTATGATCAAGTCTATCTATGAATAATATTTGAATCTTCTCTGAATTCTTTTATGTATGATTGGTTATCTTTGCAAGTCTCTTCGAATTACCAGTTTGGTTTGGCCTACTAGATTGATATTTCTTGCAATGGGAGAAGTGCTTAGCTTTGGGCTCAATCTTGCGGTGTCCTTTCCCGGTGACAGTAAGGGCAGCAAGGCACGTATTGTATTGTTGCCATCAAGGATAACAAGATGGGGTTTTCTTCATATTGCATGTGTCTATCCCTCTACATCATGTCATCTTGCTTAAGGCGTTACTCTGTTTTTAATTTAATACTCTAGATGCATGTTGGATAGCGGTCGATGGGTGGAGTAATAGTAGTAGATGCAGGCAGGAGTCGGTCTACTTGTCTCAGACGTGATGCCTATATACATGATCATACCTAGATATTCTCATAACTATGCTCAATTCTGGCAATTGCTCAATAGTAATTTGTTCACCCACCGTAGAATACTTATGCTCTCGAGAGAAGCCACTAGTGAAACCTATGGCCCCGGGGTCTATCCTTATCATATTAATCTCCTACTACTTAGTTATTTACTTTGCCTTTATTTTACTTTGCATCTTTATCATAAAAATGCCAAAAAATATTATCTTATCATATCTATCAGATCTCACTCTCGTAAGTGGCCCTATAGGGATTGACAACCCCTATTTGCGTTGGTTGCGAGGATTTATTTGTTTTGTGCATGTACGAGGGACTTGCGCGTAGCCTCCTACTGGATTGATACCTTGGTTCTCAAAAACTGAGGGAAATACTTACGCTACTTTGCTGCATCATCCCTTCCTCTTCGGGGAAAACCAACGCAGTGCTAAAAGAGGTAGCAAGAAGGATTTTTGGCGCCGTTGTCGGGGAGGTCTACGCAAAAGTTAACATACCAAGTACCCATCACATACCCTTATCTCCTGCATTACATTATTTGCCATTTGCCTCTCGTTTTACTCTCCCTCCAATTCACCCTTGTCGTTTTATTCGCCCTCTCTCTCTCTATCCTCCCTCTCTTTCTCTATTTGCCTCTTTTTGTCCGCTTGCTTTTTGTTTGCTTGTGTGTTAGTTCGCTTGCTTGTCGCGATGGCTCAAGATAATACTAAATTGTGTGACTTCACCAATACCAACAACAATGATTTTATTAGCACTCTGATTGCTCCTCTTACCGATGCTGAATCTTGTGAAATTAATACTGCTTTGTTGAATCTTGTCATGAAAGATCCGTTCTCCGGCCTTCCTAGTGAAGATGCTACTACCCATCTAAATAGCTTCGTTGATTTGTGTGACATGCAAAAGAAGAAAGATGTGGATAATGATATTGTTAAATTGAAGCTATTTCCTTTTTCGCTTAGAGATCGTGCTAAAGCTTGGTTTTCGTCTTTGCCTAAAAATAGTATTGACTCATGGAATAAGTGCAAAGATACTTTTATCTCTAAGTATTTTCCTCCCGCTAAGATCATCTCTCTTAGAAACGATATTATGAACTTTAAGGAACTTGATCATGAACATGTTGCACAAGCTTGGGAGAGAATGAAATTAATGATACGTAATTTCCCTACTCATGGTTTAAATTTGTGGATGATTATAAAAAAATTTATGCCGGATTGAATTTTGCTTCTAGAAATCTTTTAGATTCGGCCGCGAGAGGCACTTTTATGGAAATCACTTTAGGAGAAGCTACTAAACTCCTAGATAATATTATGGTTAATTATTCTCAATGGCATACTGAAAGATCTACTAATAAAAAGGTGCATGCGATAGAAGAAATTAATATTTTGAGTGGAAAGATGGATGAACTTATGAAATTATTTGCTAATAAGAGTGTTTCTTCTGATCCTAATGATATGCCCTTGTCTACTTTGATTGAGAATAATAATGAATCTATGGATGTGAATTTTGTTGGTAGGAACAATTTTGGTAACAACGCGTATAGAGGAAATTTCAATCCTAGGCCTTATCCTAGTAATCCCTCTAATAATTATAGTAATTCCTACAACAATTCTTATGGAAATTATAATAATATGCCCTCTGATTTTGATTTTAATATTAAAGAATTTATTACTTCGCAAAAGAATTTTAATGCTATGATTGAAGAAAAATTGCTTAAGATTGATGATTTGGCTAAGAACGTTGATAGAATTGCTCTTGATGTTGATTCTTTGAAACTTAGATCTATTCCACCTAAGCATGATATCAATGAGTCTCTCAAATCCATGAGAATTTCCATTGACGAGTGCAAAGAAAGAACCGCTAGGATGCGTGCTAAGAAAGATGCATTTATAAAAGCGTGTTCTTCTAGTTGCTATGAAAATAATGATGAAGATCTAAAAGTTATTGATGTGTCCCCTATTAAATCTTTGTTTTGCAATATGAATCTTGATAATGATGGGACTGAATATGATCCACCTTTTCCTAGAAGGCGTTCCAAGAATTCTGAATCTTTTGATCTTGATGCTAAATTTGATAAAAGTGGGATTGAAGAAATTAAAACCCTAGATGTTGCTAAACCCACTATTATGGATTTCAAGGAATTTAACTATGAAAATTGCTCTTTGATTGATTGTATTTCCTTGTTGCAATCCGTACTAAATTCTCCTCACGCTTATAGTCAAAATAAAGCGTTTACTAAACATATCGTTGATGCCTTGATGCAATCTTATGAAGAAAAACTGGAATTGGAAGTTTCTATCCCTAGAACTTTATGATGAGTGGGAACCAACTATTAAAACTAAAATTAAAGATCATGAATGCTATGCTTTATGTGATTTGGGTGCTAGTGTTTCCACGATTCCAAAGACTTTGTGTGATTTGTTAGGTTTCCGTGATTTTGATGATTGCTCTCTAAACTTGCACCTTGCGGATTCCACTATTAAGAAACCTATGAGAAGAATTAATGATGTTCTTATTGTTGCAAATAGGAATTATGTGCCCATAGATTTCATTGTTCTTGACATAGATTGCAATCCTTCATGTCTTATTATTCTTGGTAGACCTATCCTTGGAACGATTGGTGCAATTATCGATATGAAGGAAAGAAATATTAGATTCCAATTTCCGTTAAGGAAAGGCATGGAACACTTTCCTAGAAATAAAATTAAATTACCTTATGAATCTATTATGCAAGCCACTTATGGATTTCCTACCAAAGATGGCAGTACCTAGATCTATTCTTGCTTGTTATGCCTAGCTAGGGGCGTTAAACGATAGCGCTTGTTGGGAGGCAACCCAATTTTATTTTTATTCCTTGCTTTTTGCTCCTGCTTAGTAATGAATAAATTATTTAGCCTCTGTTTTGGTTGTGTTTTTTGTGTTTAATTAGTGTTTGTGCCAAGTAGAACCGTTGGGAAGACTTGGGGAAAGTCTTGTTGAACTTGCTGTAAAAAACAGAAACTTTAGGGCTCACGAGAATTGCTGTCATTTTTATTTGGAAAGTGCTATTTAGTTAATTCTTTTTTCAGATGATTAATAGACAAATTCATCACGTCCAGCAATTTATTTTATAATTTTTGGGGTTCCATATCTTGCGCTAGCTACAGATTACTACAGGCTGTTCTGTTTTTGACATATTCTGTTTTGCGTGTGTTGTTTGCTTATTTTGATGAATCTATGGCTAGTAAATTAGTTTATAAACCATAGAGAATTTGAAATACAGTAGGTATAACACCCATAGAAATAAAGAATGAGTTCATTACAGTATCTTTAAGTGGTCTTTTGTTTTCTTTTGCTAACGGAGCTCACAATATTTTCTACTTTATGTTTTGTGTTGTGAAGTTTTCAAGTTCTGGGTAAAGATTTGATGGATTATGGAACAAGGAGTGGAAAGAGCCTAAGCTTGGGGATGCCCATGGCACCCCCAAGATAATCTAAGGACACCTAAAAGACAAAGCTTGGGGATGCCCCAGAAGGCATCCCCTCTTTCGTCTACTTCTATCGGTAACTTTACTTGGAGCTATATTTTTATTTACCACATGATATGTGTTTTACTTGGAGCGTCTTGTATGACTTAAGTCTTTGCTTATTAATTTACCACAATCATCCTTGATGTACACATCTTTTAAGAGAGCCATACATGATTTGGAATTTGTTAGAATACTCTATGTGCTTCGCTTATATCTTTTGAGTTACATAATTTTGCTCTAGTACTTCACTTATATCTTTTAGAGCATGGTGGTGGATTTGTTTTATAGAAACTATTGATCTCTCATGCTTCACTTATATTATTTTGAGAGTCTTAATAGCATGTAAATTTGCTTAAAATCCTAATATGCTTGGTATGCAAGATTAATAATAAAACTTTCTTATGAGTGTGTTGAATACTAAGAGAAGTTTGATGCTTGGTGATTGTTTTGAGACATGGAGGTAATAATATCAAAGTTGTGCTAGTTGAGTAGTTTTGAAATTGGGAAATACTTGAGTTGAGGTTTGCAAGTCCCGTAGCATGCACGTATGGTAAACGTTATGCAACAAATTTGAAACATGAGGTGTTATTTGATTGTCTTCCTTATGAGTGGCGGTCGGGGACGAGCGATGGTCTTTTCCTACCAATCTATCCCCCTAGGAGCATGCACGTAGTACAGAGGTTTTTGATGACTTGTAGATTTTTGCAATAAGTATGTGAGTTCTTTATGAGTCCATGGATTATACGCACTCTCACCCTTCCATCCTTGCTAGCCTCTTCGGTACCATGCATTGCCCTTTCTCACATTGAGAGTTGGCGCAAACTTCGCCGGTGCATCCAAACCCCGTGATATGATACGCTCTTTCACACATAAACCTCCTTATATCTTCCTCAAAACAGCCACCATACCTACCTATTATGGCATTTCCATAGCCATTCCGAGATATATTGGCATGCAACTTTCCATCATTCCGTTCATCATGACACATTCATCATTGTCATATTGCTTAGCATGATCATGTAGTTGACATAGTATTTGTGGCAAAGCCACCGTTCATAATTCTTTCATACATGTCACTCTTGGTTCATTGCATATCCCGGTACACCGCCAGAGGCATTCATATAGAGTCCTCTTTGTTCTATCAAGTTGTAATCATTGAGTTGTAAATGAATAGAAGTGTGATGATCATCATTTTCTAGAGCATTGTACCAAGTGAGGAATATAAAAAAAGAGAAAGGCCAAAAAATGAGAGAAAAAGAGAGAAGGGACAATGTTACTATCCTTTGCCACACTTGTGCTTCAAAGTAGCACCATGATCTTCATAGTAGAGAGTCTCTCATGTTATCACTTTCATATACTAGTGGGAATTTTTCATTATAGAACTTGGCCTGTATATTCCAACAATGGGCCTCCTCAAGTTCCCTAGGTCTTCGTGAGCAAGCAAGTTGGATGCACACCCACTAGTTTCTTTTGTTGAGCTTTCATACATTTATAGCTCTAGTGCATCCGTTGCATGGCAATCCCTACTCCTTGCATTAACATCAATCGGTGAGCATCTCCATAGCCCATTGATTAGCCTCGTTGATGTGAGACTTCCTCCTTTTTGTCTTCTCCACATAACCCCCCTTATTATATTCTATTCCACCTATAGTGCTATGTCCATGGCTCGCGCTCATATATTGCATGAAAGTTTATAGGTTTGAGATTACTAAAGTATGAAACAATTACTTGGCTTGTCATCGGGGTTGTGCATGATGATAGCATTCTTGTGTGATGAAAATGAAACATGACTAAACCATATGATTTTGTAGGGATGAACTTTATTTGGCCATGTTATTTTGAGAAGACATAATTGCTTAGTTAGTATGCTTGAAGTATTATCATTTTTATGTCAATATGAACTTTTGTCTTGAATCTTTCGGATCTGAATATTCATACCACAATTAAGAAGAATTACATTAAAATTATGCCAAGTAGCACTCCACATCAAAAATTCTGTTTTTATCATTTACCTACTCAAGGACGAGCAGGAATTAAGCTTGGGGATGATTGATACGTCTCCAACATATCAATATTTTTTGATTGCTCCATGCTATATTATCTACTGTTTTGGACATTATTGGGCTCTATTATCCACTTTTATATTATTTTTGGGACTAACCTATTAACCGGAGGCCTAGCCCAGAATTGTTTTTTTGCCTGTTTTAGGGTTTTGAAGAAAAGGAATATCAAACGGAGTCCAAACGGAATGAAACCTTCGGGAACATGATTTCTCACCGAATACAACTCGGGAGACTTGGACCCTACGTCAAGCCACGTAACAGGAGCCCACGAGGTAGGGGGCGCGCCTACCCCCCTCCCTAGGCGCGCCCTCCACCCTCATGGGTCCCCTGTTGCTCCACCGACGTACTTCTTCCTCCTATACATACCCACGTACCCCCAAATGATCAGAAAAGGAGCCAAAACCCTAATTCCACCGCTGTAACTTTCTGTATCCACGAGATCCCATCTTGGGGCCTGTTCCGGAGCTCCACCGGAGGGGGCATCGATCACGGAGGGCTTCTACATCAACCCCATAGCCTCTCCGATGAAGTGTGAGTAATTTACTTTAGACCTACGGGTCCATAGTTAGTAGCTGGATGGCTTCTTCTCTCTTTTTGGATCTCAATACAATGTTCTCCCCCTCTCTTATGGAGATCTATTCGATGTAATCTTCTTTTTGCGGTGTGTTTGTTGAGATCGATGAATTGTGGGTTTATGATCAAGTCTATCTATGAATAATATTTGAATCTTCTATGAATTCTTTTATGTATGATTGGTTATCTTTGCAAGTCTCTTCAAATTATCAGTTTGGTTTGGCCTACTAGACTGATCCTTATTGCAATGGGAGAAGTGCTTAGCTTTGGGTTCAATCTTGTGGTGTCCTTTCCCGGTGATAGTAAGGGCAGCAAGGCACGTATTGTATTGTTGCCATCGAGGATAACAAGATGGGGTTTTCTTCATATTACATGAGTCTATCCCTCTACATCATGTCATCTTGCTTAAGGTGTAACTCTGTTTTTAACATAATACTCTAGATGCATGCTGGATAGCGGTCGATGAGTGGAGTAATAGTAGTAGATGCAGGCAGGAGTCGGTCTACTTGTCTCGGACGTGATGCCTATATACATGATCGTACCTAGATATTCTCATAACTATGCTCAATTCTGGCAATTGCTCAACAGTAATTTGTTCACCCACCATAGAATACTTATGCTCTCGAGAGAAGCCACTAGTAAAACCTATGGCCCCCGGGTCTATCCTTATCATATTAATCTCCTACTACGTAGTTATTTACTTTGCCTTTATTTTACTTTGCATCTTTATCATAAAAGACCAAAAATCTTATCTTATCATATCTATCAGATCTCACTCTCGTAAGTGGCCCTATAGGGATTGACAACCCCTATTTGCGTTGGTTGCGAGGATTTATTTGTTTTGTGCAGGTACGAGGGACTTGCGCGTAGCCTCCTACTAGATTGATACCTTGGTTCTTAAAAACTAAGGGAAATACTTACGCTACTTTGCTGCATCATCCCTTCCTCTTCGGGGAAAACCAACGTAGTGCTAAAAGAGGTAGCAGGTGCTAGTATTTCCACGATTCCAAAAACTTTATGTGATGTGTTAGGTTTCCGTGAATTTGATGATTGTTCTTTATATTTGCATCTTGTGGATTCCACTATTAAGAAACCTACGGGAAGTATTAATGATGTTCTTATTGTTGCACATAGGAATTATGTGCCCGAAGATTTCATTGTTCTTGATATAGATTGCAATCCTACATGTCCTATTATTCTTAGTAGACCTTTCCTTAATTAGAACGATTGGTGCAATTATTGATATGAAAGAAGGAAACATTAGATTTCAATTTCCGTTAAGGAAAGGCATGGAACACTTTCCAAGAAAGAAAATTAAATTGTCTTATGAATCTATTATGAGAGCCACTTATAGATTGCATGCCAAAGATGATAATACTTAGATCTATTTGTGTTTTATGCCTAGATAAGGATGTTAAACAATAGCGCTTGTTGGGAGGCAACACAATTCTAATTTTGTTTTTGCTTTTTAAGATTCTGTTTTACATTAAATAATTTATCCAGCCTCTGATTAGATGTAGTTTTTTATGCTTTAATTAGTGTTTGTGCCAAGTAAGACCTTTGGGATAGCTTACGGTGATAGTTGATTTGATCTTGCTGAAAACAGAAACTTTTGCGCCCAGGAGATTAATTTTCATTTTTAGCAGAAGCGCGACAAAATACTGATTCCTTTAGCAGACGATTAATAAACAAATTGCTTAGGTTGTCATAATTTTTCAGAATGTTTGGAGTTACATAAGTATTCAAAATATCCAGATTGCTACAGTCTGTTCTGTTCTTGACAGATTCTGTTTTCTTTGTGTTGTTTGCTTATTTTGATGAATCTATGGCTAGTATCGGGGGGTATGAACCATGGAAAAGTTGGAATATAGTAGATTTTACACCAATATAAATAAATAATGATTTCACAACAGCACCAAAAGTGGTGATTTATTTTCTTATACTAACGGAGCTTATGGGATTTTCTGTTGAGTTTTGTATTGTGAAGTTTTCAAGTTTTGGGAAGGATTTGATGGACTATGGAATAAGGAGTGGCAAGAGCCTAAGCTTGGGGATTCCCAAGGCACCCCAAGGTAATATTAAAGGACTAGCAAGAGCCTAAGCTTGGGGATGCCCCGGAAGGCATCCCCTCTTTCGTCTTCGTCTATCGGTAACTTTACTTGAGGCTATATTTGTATTCACCACATGATATGTGTTTTGCTTGGAGTGCCTTGCATGATTTGAGTATTTGCTTTTTAGTTTTCCACAATCATCCTTGCTGTACACACCTTTTGAGAGAGACACGCATGAATCGTGATTTATTAGAATACTCTATGTGCTTCACTTATATCTTTTGAGCTAGGCAATTTTGCTCTATGTGCTTCACTTATATATTTTAGAGCACAGTGGTGGTTTTATTTTATAGAAATTGATGAACTCTCGTGCTTCACTTATATTATTTTGAGAGTCTCTAAACAGCATGGTAATTTGCTTTGGTTATAAATCTAGTCCTGATATGATAGGCATCCAAAAGGGATATAATAAAAACTTTCATATAAAGTGCATTGAATACTGTGAGAAGTTTAATTCCTTATGATTGTTTTGAGATATGAAGATGGTGATATTAGAGTCATGCTAGTGAGTAATTGTGAATTTGATAAATACTTGTGTTAAAGTTTGTGATTCCCGTAGCATGCACGTATGGGGAACCGTTATGTGATGAAGTCGGAGCATGATTTATTTATTGATTGTTTTCCTTATGAGTGACGGTCGGGGACGAACGATGGCCTTTTCCTACCAATCTACCCCCCTAGGAGCATGCGCATAGTACTTTGTTTCGATAACTAATAGATTTTTGCAGTAAGTATATGAGTTCTTCATGACTAGCATTGAGTCCATGGATTATGCGCACTCTCACCCTTCCACCATTGCTAGCCTCTCTAGTGCCACACAACTTTCACCGGTACCATAAACCCACCATATACTTTCCTCAAAACATCCACCATACCTACCTATTATGGCATTCCCATAGCCATTCCGAGATATATTGCCATGCAACTTTCCACCGTTCCGTTTATTATGACACGCTCCATCATTGTCATATTGCTTTGCATGATCATGTAGTTGACATCGTATTTGTGGCAAAGCCACCATTCATAATTCTTTCATACATTTCACTCTTCATTCATTGCACATATCGGTACACCGCCGGAGGCATTCACATAGAATCATATTTTGTTCTAAGTATCGGGTTGTAATTCTTGAGTTGTAAATAAAAGTGTGATGATCTTCATTATTAGAGCATTGTCCCATGTGTGGAAAGGATGATGGAGGCTATGATTCCCCCACAAGTCAGGATGAGACTTTGGATGAGAAAAAAAGAGGCCAAAAAATGAGAGAAGGGGCAATGCTACTATCCTTTTACCACACTTGTGCTTCAAAGTAGCACCATGATCCTCATAATAGAGAGTCTCCTATATTGTAACTTTCATATACTAGTGGGAATTTTTCATTATAGAAGTTGGCTCGTATATTCCAATGATGGGCTTCCTCAAATTGCCCTAGCTCTTCATGAGCAAGCAAGTTGGATGCACACCCACTAAGTTTCTTTTTGAGCTTTCATAAACTTATAGCTCTAGTGTATTTGTTGCATGGAAATCCCTACTCACTCATTGATATCTATTAATGGGCATCTCCATAGCCCGTTGATATGCCTACTTGATGTGAGACTATCTCCTTCTTCTTTTCTTCTCCACAACCACCGTCTATTCCACCTATAGTGCTATGTCCATGGCTCACGCTCATGTATTGCGTGAAAGTTGAAGAAGTTTGAGAACATCAAAGTATGAAACAATTGCTTGGCTTGTCATCGAGGTTGTGCATGATTTAAATATTTTGTGTGATGAAGATGGAGTATAGCTGGACTATATGATTTTGTAGGGATAAGCTTTCTTTGGCCATGTTATTTTGAGAAGACATAATTGCTTTGTTAGTATGCTTGAAGTATTATTGTTTTTATGTCAATATTAAACTTTTGTTTTGAATCATACGGATCTGAACATTCATGCCACAATAAAGAAATTACTTGGATAATATGTTAGGTAGCATTCCACATCAAAAATTCTGTTTTTATCATTTACCTACTCGAGGACGAGCATGAATTAAGCTTGGGGATGCTTGATACGTCTCCAATGTATCTATAATTTTTTATTGTTCCATGCTATTATATTATCTGTTTTGGATGTTTTATATGCATTAATATGCTATTTTATATTATTTTCGGGACTAACCAGTCAACCTAGAGCCCAGTGCTAGTTTCTGTTTTTTTTCTTGTTTTAGAGTTTCGCAGAAAAGGAATACCAAACATAGTCCAAATGGAATAAAACTTTTGTGATGATTTTTCTTGGACCAGAAGACATCCAGACGACTTGGGGTGCACATCATGGAAGCCACGAGGCAGCCACAAGGACGGAGGGCGCGCTCAGGGGGTAGGGCACGCCCCCACCCTTGTGGGCCCCTCGTGACTCCGCCGACCTATTTCTTACGCCTATATATTCCCATATATCCCAAAAACATCCAGGGAGACACGAAAACACTTTTCCACCGCCGCAACCTTCTGTACCCGTGAGATCCATCTAGGGGCCTTTTCCGGCGTCCTGCCGGAGGGGGATTCGATCACGGAGGGCTTCTACATCAACACCATTGCCCTTCTGATGAAGCGTGAGTAGTTTACCACAGAACTATGGGTCCATAGCTACTACCTAGATGGCTTCTTCTCTCTCTTTGATTCTCAATACCATGTTCCCCTCGATGTTCTTGGAGATCTATTCGATGTAATACTTTTTTTGTGGTGTGTTTGCCGAGA
Organism: Triticum aestivum; assembly: GCF_018294505.1. NCBI lineage: Eukaryota > Viridiplantae > Streptophyta > Magnoliopsida > Poales > Poaceae > Triticum > Triticum aestivum. The sequence continues at coordinate 534,605,009 of NC_057800.1, forward strand.
TTCGATGAATTGTGGATTTATGATTAGCTTATATATGAATATTATTTGAATCTCCTCTGAATTCGTATATGCATACTTTGGTATCTTTGCAAGTCTCCTCGAACTATTGATTTGGTTTGGCCAACTAGATTGGTTTTTTGCAATGGGAGAAGTGCTTAGCTTTGGGTTCAATCTTGCGGTGTCCTTTCCCGGTGACAGTAGGGGCAGCAAGGCACATATTTTATTGTTGCCATCGAGGATAAAAAGATGGGGTTTACATCATATTGCTTGAGTTTATTCCTCTACACCATGTCATCTTACTTAATGCGTTACTCTGTTCTTCATGAACTTAATACTCTAGATGCAGGCAGGAGTCGGTCGACGTGTGGAGTAATAGTAGTAGATGTAGGCAGGAGTCGATCTACTTGACACGAACGTGATGCCTATATTCATGATCATTGCCTTAGATATCGTCATAACTTTGCGCTTTTCTATTAATTGTTGGGCAGTGATTTTTTCACCCACCGTAATATTTTCTATCTTGAGAGAAGCCTCTAGTGAGACCTATGGCCCCCGGCTCTATTTCCACCATATAAGTTTTCGATCTACAATATAAGTTTCTGATTTACTTCCTTTGCAATCTTTTACTTTCCAATCTATAAACCAAAATTACCAAAAATATTTACTTTACCGTTTATCTATCTCTATCAGATCTCACCTTTGCAAGTAATTGTGAAGGGATTGACAAACCCTTTATCGCGTTGGGTGCAAGTTGTTGTTTGTTTGTGCAGGTATTCGGTGACTTGTGCGTTGTCTCCTACTGGATTGATACCTTGGTTCTCAAAACTGAGGGAAATACTTACTCTACTTTGTTGCATCACCCTTTCCTCTTCAAGGGAAAAACCAATGCAAGCTCAAGAAGTAGCAACCGGCAAGTCTCTTTACTCGTTCCGTATACATCATCTCGCAACTAACTCATTAATTACTTTGCTTGCAAGGCTTCTTATGATGTGTATTACTGAATGGGCCCGGAGATACCTCTTCGGTACTCGGAGTGACAAATCCTAATCTCGATCTATGCCAACCCAACAAACACCTTCGGAGATACCTGTAGAGCATCTTTATAATCACCCAGTTATGTTGTGACGTTTGATAGCACACAAGGTATTCCTCTGGTATCCGCGAGTTGCATAATCTCATAGTCAAAGGAATATGTATTTCACATGAAGAAAGCAATAACAATAAGATTGAACGATCAATATGCTAAGCTAACGGATGGGTCTTGTCCATCACATCATTCTCCTAATGATGTGATTCCGTTATCAAATGACAACTCATGTCCATGGTTAGGAAACCTTAACCATCTTTGATCAACAAGCTAGTCAAGTAGAGGCTCACTAGGGACACATTGTTTGTCTATGTATTCACACATGTATTTAGGTTTCCGAGCAATACAATTCTAGCATGAATAATAAACATTTATCATGAATAAGGAAATATAAAATAACAACTTTATTATTGCCTCTAGGGCATATTTCCTTCACCACCCACATATCAAATTATCAAAGTAGCGAACGCGAATCAACTAAACATGATGAATGTGACTAGACAATAATTCCCATGTGTCCTCGAGAACGCTTTGCTTTATATAAGAGAACTTTTCGGCTTGTTCTTTACTATAAAAAGGATTGGGCCACCTTGCTGCACATTTGTTACTATTGCTACTTCTTACTTGTTACGAATTGCCTTGCTACAAAACTATCTGTTACCTCTACTTTTAGTACTTACAGAGAATACCTTGCTAAAAACCGCTTGTCATTTCCTTCTGCTCCTTATTGGGTTCGACACTCTTACTTATCAAAAGGATTACGATTGATCCCCCATAGTTGTGGGTCATCAGTAGCCCACCTTCGTTAACATACGGCCCCTTTGTTTCCCCTTCAATGACTTGTAATCCATCATCATTTGGCCACACATAGGTGACTATGTCATGGGGATACCAGAACACGTCAACGAGAAAGAACAAAATCGGTAATGAGGAGAACGGTATAGTGAACATGTGTATGACTAAAGAGGATATTGATACATCTCACCACGGGTTTTGTAAATTATCAGGAAGCAAAGGGAACATCACATGGTAGCCAAAGATTCACACAAATATCATTCGTGTATGCATAGGGATCGATATGGGCTTCCATGGTTCCGCTATTGGTCATTGAATGAAGGGGGTTCGTTCATGTCTATGTTTTACCGAACCTACAGGGTCACAAGCTTAGGGTAATCATGATCCACTGAGTGTTAGTGGGACGGGAATAATGAGAATATATTTGTGGAATTGTTTCATTAATATTCGGAATAGTTTCGAGAGGAACTAGAAGCGTTCTTGGGTCACCGAAAGGTTTTCGAAGTTTATCAGGCAATCCCGGGCATTTCTGATAAATAATATATAGGTGAAAATGTTTCTGGTGATGTTAAATTAATAGTAAAAGGCTCTAGTAATTGTTAGGAGTCTTTTATATTTAATTTAACATCAAGGGGTCTTAAAAGGCCAAGTGGTGGAAGGAGCATTGGGCCATATAGGCCCAATAGGGGGTGGCGCCGAGGCCGAATTGGACGAGGGGGGAGGATCCCTCCCCTTGTGTGGAGCCTCCTCCTCCCATCTCAACCTATATACACTAGAGGCGTTTTCACCTTTTGGGCACACAAGTTTTGGAGCCTCCACTAGTTCTCTAATTCTAGTTCTAGTTGGTTCTAGTTGATCAATTAGAGCTTGAGCTAGATCATCTATTCCTCATAATTAGAACCCCGGTGTGGTTCTAATACCCTCCCTCTAATTCTTCAGCGATTATTAGCTCTAGACGGCAAAGCGTTGCCGGATCGTAAAGACCGTATGCTTGCAACTCGTAGAGAGGCCGTGCTTTCGGTCTTCCATTCGAGGGACTATACGGGCGCGGTTCGCGGGATCATTCATCTACGTTTGAGGGACTCCAAGTACGATCTACACCGACTCGTCTTCTTTCGTTGCAACTCGGAGTCGGTAACAATCGAATCCAAATTGTTAATGCATCTTCATACTGTTCCTGGGTGATCATAGCGCGATTGTTTTTGTTTTCTACTACGTTTCCCAACACGGCGCACTCAAAATAAGATCTTCTGAAGACTTGACATACACTTCAAGGCATATTCAAATATTTGGCATGTTTATATCTAGATGCAACTGACCATGTGTAACCCTAGGTACCCCTGAACCCTATATAAGCTGAGGGGTTTAGTCTGTAGAGGCAAGGCTTTTAGACTCATTCATATGATCTCGAGGTAGATCATCTATAGTTTTTACTACATCCACAAAATATAAACAAGAGCAGGAGAAGGGTATCACCTCTCTGAGAGGGCCCAAACCTGGGTAAACACAATGTCCCTCTTCTTCCTGTCACCATCTACCCAAGACCACCCGCTCGGGAGCCCCATCCGGAGATCCGCCGGATTTAGCTCTAACATCTGGTGCATTATGTTAGCTATTTCATAGGGCACTCTCTTCTCTCTATTTTTTCGAAATACCACCATGATCTATTATAAAAGTTCACCAATATAAAGCAGCCCAAACACAATAAAATTTGCGTTGAGTTGTGTTGTCTCGCGGGGCTAGTTGAAGCACTCTCGTGGAAGTATAATCGCAATTTAGATTGTTTCCAATGAAGAGCAAGAGGCGGGTGTTCATGCGAGTGTATCGTCACACACGAGGTGTCATAAGTCTCATGTGAATTGATTATTTTGGTATATGCAAGAATTATGGTGATGGTGGTAAACAAGTAGCTACATGGTCAAATAAATGGTTTAGAGCTAAAGTTACAAATAAAGAACATAAAATAAATTGTGGTTTTCTGCAATGGAAAAGTTAGACGCAAAGAGGTTCAATTCTTGGTGAATCATGAATGTGATAGTGCATCGGTAACATTTTTCGACAAAGGACGATTTATTATCTCAAAATGTAGCATCAAACAGATACAAAGAATTATGAGTAATACTCAGCCTCTGCATAACTAGGATGCACACAACCAAATCCGAAAGTCTGACAAAAACTCATGAAATGAAAACCGACAAATCGGCAAAATAGTGCACCGGTAGCATGGAGTTGCATAATCATGTGATTATACTCCTCATATTCTATGTTTAGTGGGCGAGTTAACAACCAAACTCCTCCTGCCAGAATTTTTGGCTCTGTTGTCCCACCTTCCGTTACCATCAACAATGGTCGGCTCATCAAATTAAGGTCATTAGACAGGACCAACGTTGTAAGCATCGTGAATTCGCTGTTCTCCTTGTATTGTCTTTGCACCTTGTTGATACCAGCACCTGTCACATGGTGGTCATGGATTCACTAAAATATATGTGGTTGCCCGTGTAGGTCTCCAGATCATGTTTTATGCACCCTTAAATTGGACAACAAGCATTGCACTCACCATAGATAATAAACCTATTAATCTCTACTATTAAAGGGGGGTTGGTCGTTGTACCGTTCACCTTCTCCTCCACCTCCTCCCCACGTCCTACATTAACTCAATCAAATAAAATCAAATCTTGCCAGAACATCACCTAAATCAAAACTTACCTTGCCTTACCTACCCATACTCATACTCAAATAAGAAGAAATCTTACCAAAAACCTAGAACATGGTGGATGTAATATTTATATCAGACATGATTGGTGTTGAACCACTAGAATATGTATGCCCTCATTGCAACGCACATACAATTAGCTAGTTTATAATAGAAGTAATATCACAAATATCAACATAAGGGTTAGGCACAAAGGAATCTCACCACACCTTCGGGATTACCCACACATGAGAGATGACAACCAAATGCAGAGATTGTGCAAAGGGAGACCATATCAATAATATCGTAGTTTACCGCAATAAGATTAATAATTAAACAATCTTAGTCCAAAGTAAGAATAGAGTTTACAAACCCTAGCCTTATAAGTTGCATTCTTTATCTACGCCAGTGTTGTCAATGATGGAATGGAGAATTGGTCTGCAGAGGGAACCGGAATGGATCTAAGCGAAGTAATTCTCCTCTAGATCTCTGTTTCTCTGCTCTAGTTATGGTTCGAGGGTGTTCTGTTGTTCTTCTATATAAATCCTTAATATGAAATTTGCTTCTATATATGAGAGGGAGGCAACGACTCCCGGTATGACTAGTGGTACGAGTGGGGCTGCTCGTACCACTCGTCGTATTTTATTCTGTTGACACTAGATGAATATCTTTTCAACGAGAAAGTCACCCATCTCCTCCTCTATCATCCCAATATACTTCAGGCCCTTCCAAAAGTGTTTAACTTGAAAACATGTAAGGAACACAAGGTTTCTCTAATATCGGTAAATAATCCTTAATGAATAGGTGAACCCGAAGAGTAACTTTGAACCAGACATTGCACATGTTATTTCACTTGAACTAATATTTGCGTATTTGAAGTGGTTTGTACTTACATTATGACCTCACTTCTCAAGGTGGCGTTTATGTTTTCTGAACAACGGGGATGGACCCGAAGATCCTAGATGAAAAATTGTTACAACACCACACAAGGACCCACAGAAAGATAAAAAACATAGCCAAATCCTTTAATTATGCAAACATGACACCTTAATTGAAATGCATTGCAGGTACGTGTTCGACCACTAGACCCATCAATTTCCGCTCACTAACCCTAAGCCTAGCTTTGCCTCATCAGACATTGATTCTTCGGTTAAGTCTTGTTGCATCGATAGTTAGCCATTAACACATCGATGCATGATTATGAAATGTGTGCCGCACTTGGCATGAGGCACATCAAAGAGAGTGCCACATCACCCTGATCACTGTAATGAGTGGATCCATGAGGTAGAAACCACTTAAAATGCTAAAACATGGTTCATAAACAAAAATTATGTGTGTATTATTTGGTAAAAACTATAAAAGAATAGAATTTGGTTCGATCCATAGTTGTGTCGCGAAACACCTTTCTCCACAAGGAAATACATGAAAATTCGAATCAAAAAAAGTTGGTTCCAAGGTCTTGCCGCACGACATGCATGCACCAAGCGAAATGTCATTAAGTGCATGCAGGGTAAGACACATATGATGGCATCACTACATTAAAAGCTACTCCCGAAGATAAATATTATTTTGTTGGTAAAATCATTGGCTTGATTGGAGAAGCCTTGTTCACTGTCGACAGCCTTTTTGGGACTCTTTTGTTACTATGTAATATTCCTTTGTGAACTTACATTTCACGTGGGGCATGATTCATCTTATATTTTACACTAGCTATGGATATTTTTCTAATGAACATGTGCCGATTGTGGTACCAATACATTAGCACTCGTAAGTTTGTAAACCTGGCGGTAAGATATGTTTTGATAGTAAAACTATTCTTCTATTACCATGCAATAACACTCTCACCACCATCATTCTTGTAACAAGTTACCACGTGGTAACTTTAGTATAATACAGGGGCAACTTCGTAAATCATTGGATGGTGATTTTTTTATGGAAACATATGGATATGAGATAAAGTTCACATAATGAAGCTCTTGTTGAGACAAAGCCAACTATGAAGACGGGTTGTAACTACCGTTCACATTTTAGGAGTTAAAACATTTTAAAATTTCAATCTTCAGAAGAGTCAAGATAATATCGGTTGATACATCCTATTTTGTATGCATGCAGATTACAATGTTATTGAGTCGTGCCGAAGCATAATAGAGCATACGTTCGCATATTATTTTTAATTAAAAACAACTTATTTTTGCGGGAAAAAGTAATGCTAATATTTTGAGTGGATTTTTTTTAAGAAATGCCTGTAACTTTATCCAAACACGAGACCATTACAAAAGTGCAATGCTTTGGATACAAAATTCAATAAACTATGATACAACTTCTAAACAAAGAATTACAATAAAATCTGTTAGACACACCTTCCTCGTGATATTAAATTTTTGAAGACAAAATTATTAACAAAGACACTTTAGACGGGAAATTAGCCTTGTGAGCTTGAGCCCAAATAAGCTCGGATAAATAGTAAAATCGATTAAAAAATTCTGAATATTTTTGTGGTAATTTTTGACAAATGTTCCAAGTGTTTGGAAATTTTCAACATGGGATCACATTCTTGGAAGGCGTGAAAAAAAACAAAATCAGTGCTCCAAACTGTTTACGAAAGTAGTATTTTCGGAGCATCGATTTTTTTTCTCACACCTTCCACGAATGCGATATCTGTTGGAAACCTGCTGACGGTCCACCTGACAGGCCACCACGCACGGGAGGCAAACCTCCAGGACCGAGTCACCCGCGACTCTCTAGTGCACGAACGCAATCATCTCCACATTCGGCATGATTAGCACTTATCCGATTCTGTTGTAACAACCTGTACAGCGTGTATATAAACGCTTGTTGTACCTGAGACTGAATATAGTGAGAATTCTCCTGTCTAACTTGGTATCAGACGCTCTCGATCCTCTCGCTTCCGCCTTCGCCATGAGCGTCCGCCGCCCTCTCCGGCGCACCCGCTCCTTTGGGGACGCCGACGTTGTCTTCGACCTGCCCTGCGTCGCCCCCGAGCCTGCACCTGCTGCTCCGGCGCCCATCCGCGCTCCGATCCTCCGCGCGCGCGCTCCAGCGCCCCTGCTGCTCCCGGCCGTGCGCTCGCCCTGGCAGCGCCGGCCGCCCAGGTCCCCGTCGCTCCTTCTCCATCCATGCATCACATTAATATCTCGTCCTTCATCCCCTTCAAGCTCAGCCTGGACGCCAACAACTACTCGAAATGGCGCCAGCTCTTCGCCTTTGTACTGACCAAGTACCAAGTCGAGGATCACGTCGAGGAAGCCGTTGACCCCCTGCATGCAGATGCCGTCTGGAGGAACGATGACATTGCCATCGTACTCTGGATCTACGCCACGATCTCCGATGAACTCTACGACGTGGTCCAGTCACCGAACAACACCGCGTACCACCTCTGGCGCGAGCTGGAGGTCTTCTTCCGCGACAACGCCGCCGGCCGCGCCGTCCACATCGGGGCGGAGTTCCGGGCTATGGTACAGGGTGACCTGAGCATCGCCCAGTACTGTCGTCGCCTGAAGCAGCTCTCCGACGCCATGGCCGACGTGGGCGAGCCCGTCACCGACCGCTCCCTCACACTGCAGCTTGTGCGGGGCCTCAGCCGCCGCTTCCACGTCATGGCTACCGTGCTTCCCATGCAGGTGCCGTTCCCCACGTTCAACCAGGCGCGCTCCCGTCTCCTGCTAGAGGAGATCTCGCTGGGTGAGCGGGAACGCACCGAGGGGGCCGCGGCTCTCTCCATCGGGCACGGCGGCGGCTCGTCATCCGGCAACTCCGAGCGTGGTGGCGACCACGGTGAGCGCCAGCCTCCTACGTCCCCGACTGACAAGGGCAAGGGGGCGGCCACTCCACCCTCCGGCGACCGCCAGCATGGCGGGCGCGGCCGCGGGCGCGGCTGTGGGCGCGGCTCCAACACCTCGTCGCCTGCTCCACTCGGGCGCGGCCAACACCCGTGGCTCGGGTACTTCGCACCGTGGGGCTCCCCGGCACCCTCCCCGCAGCAATGGCGGGCACCTTGGATGCCGCCCAACTCTGCCGGGGTCCTCGGCCCACGCCCCGGAGCTCCGCACCAAGCCTACCCCGTCGGCGTGCCGCCCTCGTCGTCCACGCCTCCATGGGACCAGCAGCAGGCCATGATGGCCCAGGCCTTCGCCAACCTCAACATGCAACAGCCTCCGGCCACCCACGAGTGGTTCATGGACACAGGAGCTACATCCCACGTCGTCGGGCCAAGTGGTAACCTCACCAAGCTCCTTCCTCCTTCAATGCATACTCCCTCTACCATTACAGTAGGCGACGGTTCTGTGATTCCCGTAGTAGCCACCGGCTCCTCTAATCTCTCTCCTTACCCCTTCCAACTTAACCACGTATTGATTTCTCCCCGTATTGTCAAAAATCTCATTTCTGTGCGTCGTTTTACTCGCGATAATTGGTGTATTGTCTCTTTTGACCCGTTCGGTTTCACTGTGAAGGACATGGCCACGGGGAGAATTCTGATGTGGTCCAGTAGCTCCAGCGACCTCTACCCGTTTTTCCATCCAATAAAGACGGCGGCATGGCCTTCACCATCTCCGGAGCAGGCGACTTGTGGCACTTGCGGCTAGGGCACCCTAGTTATACTTCTGTTTCCATATTAGCAAACAATTTCCTTGATTCCTGTAATAAGAGCAATGATTCCCGTGTGTGTGAATCTTGCAAGTTAGGCAAGCAACCTCGTTTACCATTTCCACAATCTTTTTCATATACTACTGCTCCTTTCCAATTAATCCACTGTGATCTCTGGACGTCCCCTGTTTGCAGTTTTTCTGCGTACCAATATTACCTAGTCGTACTAGATGATTTTTCCCATTATTCTTGGGTATTTCCCTTGCGCCACAAGTCTGACACTGCTGCCGTCTTACAACGTTTCTTTTCTCACGTCCTCACACAATATAATGTTGTTATTCCGTGTTTGCAGTGCGACAATGGAGGGGAGTTCCTCTCTCACTCTCTTCGTGACTATCTCTCTCGCTCCGGCGTCGTCTACCGCCTCTCTTGCCCGCACACTTCCGCGCAAAACGGGAAAGCAGAGCGCCTCCTACGCACCACAAATGACGTGCTACGAACTCTCCTCATCCACGCCCAGATGCCTCCAGAATATTGGGTCGAGGCTCTCCATGCCGCCAATCATCTGATCAACCGGTGCCCCTCTTCGGCGGTGCACAATCTCACTCCTTTCTACCTTCTCAACGGTAGCCATCCGTCCTATGATCACATGAGGGTGTTTGGGTGTCTTTGTTTCCCTAATCTCGCTCATCTTGCACCGCACAAGCTCGCCCCCCGATCCACGTCGTGTGTGTTCCTCGCGTATCCACTTGAGCATAAGGGCTACAGATGCCTCGACCTACGCACGCGCAAAGTTCACATCTCTCGTAGCATTGTTTTTGACGAACAAACCTTCCCGTTTTCCTCTCTCAACGCACAGCTGACCACACCACCACCTCCCACACCGGATCCACCCCTTTTTTCCGGCGTCCCGATCCTACCTACCTCGTACGACAGGCTCGCGTCTTCTCCCAGCCCGGCGCTCGCTCCACGGACTGCACACCTGCCCGCCTCGCCCAATCCCACCCGCCCGACAACTCAGCGCGAGCCAACCATGCCTCCCAGCGTCCCACCTGTTGGCCCCACCCACGATGGGCCGCCCACCACTCCTGCGTCTGGCCGCCATGCAACACATGCATCCACTTCCAGCCATGCAGCCAATCCCGAGCCAGCGTCCCATGCAACGTCGTCTGCCGCTCCTCGCCCGCTACCGCCCCGAGCTGTTCCAGTAGCACCACCAGCCAACCTCCACCGCATGCACACACGCTCCAAGTCTGGCTTTGCCCAACCCAAGTCCCAGTTAAACCTCTCTGTCACCACTCCTACTACCATCAGCCCCATTTCCTCCTCTTACCGCGTGGCTCTTAAGGATCCGAACTGGTCTAATGCAATGTTAGAAGAGTTTAATGCATTGTTGCGGAATGACACTTGGTCGTTGGTTTCACGTCCTGCAGGTGCAAATGTGGTCTCCGGCAAGTGGATCTTTCGCCACAAGTTCAACCCCGACGGGACGCTAGCGCGGTACAAGGCTCGGTGGGTTCTTCGCGGCTTCACACAACAAGCCGGTGTCGACTACGGCGAGACCTTTAGTCCTGTGGTTAAACCGGCCACCATTCGGGTCGTCCTCGGCGTCGCCACCGGCTCTTCGTGGCCCGTCCACCAGCTCGACGTCAAGAACGCCTTCTTGCACGGGCACCTCGCCGAGACGGTGTATAGTGCGCAGCCTGCCGGCTTCGTCGACTCCTCGCGCCCACGAGACGTGTGTCGTCTCAACCGCTCGCTGTATGGGCTCAAGCAGGCGCGGCGCGCTTGGTTCTCCAGGTTCACCGGCTACCTCGTCACCCTCAGGTTCCGTGCTTCCAAGGCCGACTCCTCTCTGTTCACTTTGCATCATGGGCATGACACGGCGTATCTCCTTTTGTACGTTGATGATATTATCCTCACTGCGAGCTCCACGCCCTTCCTCCAGTCCATTGTCGGCTCTCTTCATCGCGAGTTCGCCATGACTGATCTGGGCCCTCTTCACCACTTCCTCGGCATCAACGTACACCGCAACTCCACCGGCATCCACCTTTCTCAGGAACAATATGCCCTTGAGGTCTTGGATCGCGCCGGCATGCTAAATTGCAAACCGGTCTCAACCCCCATCGACACCACCAGCAAACCATCCGCCATGGACTGGCCTCTCTTCCACGACCCCTCTCTCTACAGGAGCTTGGCCGGCGCATTGCAATACTTGACTCTGACGCGCCCTGATATTTCTTATGCTGTCCAACAATGTTGCTTGTTCATGCATGCTCCTAGGGATGCTCACTACCAGCTGGTGAAACGTGTCCTCCGCTATGTGCGCGGTACGACGCGTCTCGGGCTCCAGTTCTACCGCAACTCCGGCAACGATCTCATCGTGTACACCGACGCGGATTGGGCGGGGTGCCCCGACACCCGCAAATCCACGTCGGGGTTTGCCGTGTACCTCGGCTCCAACCTCGTCAGCTGGTCCTCGAAGCGGCAGAACACGGTCTCGCGCTCGAGCGCTGAGGCCGAGTACAAGGGCATCGCCAACACGGTGGCCGAGGCGGGCTGGCTTCGTCAACTCCTCACCGAGATCCGCCGCCCTCCGCAGCGAGCTACCTTCGTCTACTGCGACAATGTCAGCGCCATGTACATGTCGAGCAACCCCGTGCAGCATCAACGTACTAAGCACGTGGAGATCGACCTTCACTTCGTCCGTGAGCGCGTCTCCCTGGGTGAAGTTCGGGTGCTGCATGTGCCTACCACATCCCAGTACGCCGATGTGTTCACGAAGGGCCTCCCTGCGAGCATCTTCACAGCCTTCCGATCTAACCTCAACGTCTGCGAGCACCCTGTTGCGGCTGCGGGGGGGGGGGGGGGGGTTGGAAACCTGCTGACGGTCCACCTGACAGGCCACCATGCACGGGAGGCAAACCTCCAGGACCGAGTCACCCGCGACTCTCCAGTGCACAAACGCCATCATCTCCACGTTCGGCATGATTAGCACTTATTCGATTCTGTTGTAACAACCTGTACAGCGTGTATATAAACGCTTGTTGTACCTGAGACTGAATATAGTGAGAATTCTCCTGTCCAACTATATCATGATAAAAAAAAATAAGCAATTAGAACATTTGTCAAAGTTTATCATAAAAAACTTTCAGATTTTTTATTTTACTGTTTATCCAAGCTCATTTGAGCTCGAGCGATACTCCGCGTCCCGTTAGACACTGCAATTAGACCAGAATAGCGAAATGGCTACTTCGGTTCTCAAACTTCAAATAAGAGAGAGTCATAACTAGGCTTTTTTTTTGTTAGAGATAAGTATGGGCTAAGCAGTTTTTTTTAGCAAATGGGTTAAGCAGCTGCGATGCCCATAACTCACTTGGGCCAAACTGAGAAGGCGGGGGTGCCAGGCGCTTGGTTGTAAACGGGCCGGCCAAATAAGGTGAAGCTGCGGCGCTCCATTCCAAACGCCGCCGCGTACAGCCCAGCTAAGCAGTGTAGGGTTTTAGCCCTCGTCTCCCCTCCCACTGCCGTGCTCCATCCCACACACCCCGCCGCAATGGCCGCCGTCGCCGCCGCAAGATCCTTCCTCCGATCCGGATCTGCTGCCTCCTCTCTCCGCGGGGCTGCCGCCAGAGCCGCCCCCCGCGCTGGCTCAGCTCCGCTCCCGAGGCGACTCCCGGCCTCTGCTCCCCGCGTCCTCCTAAGGTACGAGCGCTCTTGGTTAGTGGTTCTCAAGGAGCACTCGTTTTGCTACTTGATCTGGATGAAAATCTCGTGTCCATGTTTCGGCATCTGTAGGTCACCGGTGGAGATGACCAGCTTCTGCGTGGAGTCGCTGATGCCCATGCACAGTGCCACGGCGTCGGCGCTCATGACGTCGCTCCTTGCCACCCCGGCTCGCACTGGGTTTGGTTGGCTGACAGAAGGTGACTTTCACATTTCTATGTTTTTTTTGTTGTTTTCGCAATCTTAGATGGCTTAAGTCGCGATGCATGTTTGTCTGTTGCTATCTACTGTAGAGCAGACTAGTTTTAGTTGTTACAGACTGCAGAGTAGAGTAGTTTTGGTCTGATCACAAGCGCATTAGTCTCTGCGGGTTAGATCAATTTTGTCCTTATAATCAGTCTGATGGTAATATGAATTTGATGTGTGTTAGTTGTAATTGTGCTTTTAAACCTGTCCTAAAACAGGCTAATGTTGCATTCTCATGCTGCCATTACATTTTGACACCATATTTTTAGAGTGTTGCAACTCTCAATTGCCCATTTCATAACCATACTGTAATTATATCTAGGGGGAGAGTCAACAAACTTATGAGATGGGAGTCATTTTTCTGTAGATAATTTTTTTTCAAAATCTGATGATTAAATTTGTCGTGTTGAAACCAATCTTATACTTCCACATGGTCCTTGTTGTAGGTCAGGACGAAACTAGATGAACATCAAGCCCCAAAAGGTGAATAAACCTTAAGTACTTACTAATAGCTGTTGATGATTAAGTACCTTCATTAATTTATAGTTCAGAGGAATTCGTGGAAAGAGGAGACCACTGCACTTATTTGAAAGGGTCGGTTATTGAATAGATTGTTTGTAAATGAAAATCATAGAAGCCCTGCAAAGTGTGTTGCCATCACAAAAGAAATGGTGCACGGCAACAAAAGCTTCAAAATACCTTTTGGCTATTATTATAGTTGTCGACCTTTTGGCTATACCAGAGATCATTTGCTTTGGAAAAGTTTTCCTTTTATTAGGTGAAGCTGTATGTATATTTGGTCTTTAAGCAAATATTGTTTTGAATATTCACATAGTCATGAGTGACACATTTGAGGCAAAAGGGTCACTGATTCTTTTGTATTGACCCAGCTGGCAATGATGACGTGTGACAGTTTCTAGGTGGAATGTAGCAGATTATAATCTCCTCACCTCAAATATTCAGGTCTGATCATATTTTAAGGAGTATCCATAATAGCATATGTTTGAAGTGTGTTTCATAAATTCTCCTACCGTTTGACTTGCACAAGAATGCAAGGTGAAGATGCTTAAAAAAATCAGATCTGAAAAACCATGTCATTTTTTTCATGTGGTAGATAAAAACTGTACTCAGCCATGGCCATAGCAACATAGAAATTTGGACTTGGGTCCACTCCTCACTTCCCCATTCATCTGAAAGCCATTGCATCTTGATCAAGTTTCTTTTGAATTTAGTCATTAGTATCATTCGATGAGTTTATAGAAGTTACTTTACCGAATATAAGAAGAACATTAATCTGTTGGGATTTTGCCTCCATTATTTGCAGAAATGCTAGCAAATCTACATACTTAACATATGCTGGATACATATTACTCCCTCTAAAGAAATATAAGAGCATTTAGATCACTACTTTAGTGATCGAAACGCTCTTATATTTGTTTACGGAGGGAGTACTTTTATGATTATTGTCCGCAAAAAAAAACATGTCTGCCTTTCCTTGTAGCCAAAAGAATGTTTGTTTGACCCATTTTTTTTTATCTCTGTAGACTTGTGAGTAGTGACAATGGAGGTTCTCTGGGATGAAGAACACATGCTTTTTATTTTTACGATATGTATCTGCTTTATTTTGCAAAGTGGAACTCATGGACACGGCGCAAAGTAGTTATTACGGCTGTTACATTTATAATGTCAGTTGAAGAGTTGGAGCTTAGATTATTCGTTTCTATTTGTAGATGGATGATTTCTTCTTGTCGGAGCCTGCTGTGATGGTACCTGGTACGGACCTGCCAAATTGAATTTGAAAGTACTCTTTGGTCGCCTTCTCAGTCTGTACTATCCTGGGATTTTCGTTTGTATAAGTGTCTACGGGATTATTATACCTGATTGTGCCAAGATTTAACCGACTTGGTCTGATTATGCCTTTCGTGGAGAAAAAAAATAATGCTTAGTTGGAAGTTTCTGCTTTGTTTTGCTTCTGCTCTTACGTTATCAAGTTGTTGGAGAAAAATGTACTCCAATCCTATCTCTAGCTCTCCGTACCTGCTTACTTTTAATTTTAATGTATTTAGCAATTTATGCAACCTGGCCTTAACTCGACCATTTCCAGTCTATAGTTCCAGTCGATCTAACAATCACTCGTAAATAGACATGATAAAGAGCAACTTGCCATTGTTCGAGCTAGCTCATGAGTTGGCTAGATTAGCTAGCTTTCCTCTCGTGATACTTTTGATGAGGCGCTTAGTGCCAGAGTGGGTTTTGGCCCAACGGGCTGTTTTAGTGGCTGGGTTTCGGCCCAAGTTATCTTGGCCCACAGAAAAGTCTTTTCTTTGCTTATATGAGTTTTAAGCTGCTGGGCTGAATGAGTGATGGGTAGCCGTGGGCTATGGGGCTAAAATTAAAGTTCTGTGCGTTTTCTGTTTATTCAATGTATTTTAGTATTATGATTATTCCCAAAATGTTTTGCACTGTTATAAATATAAAATTGCCAGAAAAATGATGTTGTAAATTACGTTTAGTTTTCCGAATGAAATGGAACCAACGAGAAATTTTATTTAGAAAAATCTTATGACATTAATGTTTGTGTAATTTTATGGCATATTAGTGTGATCATTTTGTAATACAGACCAACGTTGTTTTACAATTTTGAATCACCTCATTCATTCCTTATTATTTTCTGCCCAACGGTGATATAATTTGGACTTAATTTTTGCATGGAAATGATCAAACCAATGTAGGTTAATTTTTGTGTAATTTAATTTAATTATGATGTTCTTTTCCTTTACTTATGATATTTTGAATTCATGACAACTTCCAGTCCTCGTGGTCTCGAGATTGAGCCACTTACTGGAAACAACTTCCAAACATGGAAGGACTCGTTGCTATTGCATCTCAGCTGGCATGAGGTTGACCTCACGCTGAGGGAAAGTAAACCAGCGCTGAGGGAAAGTAAACCAGTGGAACCTAAAAAGGATGCCGCTGGGTATGCGGAGCTTAAGAAAGCCTATCATGCTAAAGTTGAGACGTGGGAGAGGTCAAACAGAATGGTGCTCCCAATTATGAACTTCTTCATCTTGACTGAGATTAAAGGGGGCTATTCCCGCTAATGAAAGTGCCGCCGAAAATTTAAAATCGGAAGAACAATTTAAGGGCTCGGAGTAAGTGTATGCAAATGAGCTTTCGCACAAGCTGCTTGCATAATATGATGGGCACGAAAGTGTGAGGGAGCATATTTTAAGTATGAGCAATGCCGTGACAAAGCTTAAAACCATGAAGTGTGACTTGAGCGAAGAGCTTCTTGTGCTCCTAGTTTTTAGGTCAGTACTCAAATATAAAGCACGTGATTCATTGCACATTGCGTTTAGGAGGAAGAGAAATTTGAAGAGTGAGCAGAAAGATCAAGCTTTCCATGTTAACTTTATAAAGAGGAAGCATGAGAATAATGTTCATAGCAATAATATGCCCAACAAAAAGTAGTTTTCCAAAAAGAATCCTCCAAAGCCTGAGCAATGCAATGAGGCAAGTTGTTCACGTCCCGCTCCTTCAAATGTTGCTCCAGTAGATCTTAAAAATGTCGTTGGAGAAAGACTTTGCAATTTTTGCAAACATGCAAATCGTTCATACTCGAGAAGTATCAATCCTTCGAAATTGTGGCATCGTCGCTTGGGCCACATTTCGAGGGGGAGAATGGAACGATTGATTAAAGTAGAAATACTTCCTTGACATGATTTGGCTATTTGCAAAAATTACAAAGTCTTTCTCCGACGGTATTTGTAAGATTTACTAGAGCAGCTACTCAAGGAGCGGAACGTGAACAACTTTCCTCATTGCATTGATTAGGCTTTGGAGGATTGTTTTTGGAAAACTGCTTTATGTTAGGCACATTATTGCTATGAGCAGTGTTCTCATGCTTCCTCTTTGTAGAGTTAACATGGAAAGCTTTATCTTTTTGCTCACTCTTCATTCTCTCTTCCTCCTGAATGCAATGTGCAATGAGTTCAAGTATTTTTCATTTGATTTCAAGAGAATTATAGTTTATCTTGAATGGATTGAACCGTGAGGGTAGTGACCTAAAAATTAGGAGCACAAGAAGCTCTTCACTCAAGTCACACTTCATGGTTTTAAGCTTTGCCGTGACATTGCTCATACTTAAAATATGCTCCCTCACATTTTCGTGCCCATCGTATTTTGCAAGCAGCTTATGCGAAAGCTCATCTGCATACACTTACTCTGAGCCCTTAAATTGTTCTTCCGCCAATTTCAAATATTCGGCGGCACTTTCATTAGTGGAAATAGCCCCTTTAATCTCAGTCAAGATGGAGAAGTTCACAATTAGGAGTGCCATTCTGTTTGACCTCTCCCACTTCTCAACTTTAGCATCATATGCTTTCTTAAGCTCAGCATACCCAGTGACATCCTTTTTAGGTTCCACTGGTTTACCTTCCCTCAGCAAGGTCAACCTCATGCCAGCCGAGGTGCAATAGCAACGAGTCCTAACATGTTTGGAAGTTGTTTCCAGTAAGGACGAGGACTGGAAGCTGTCATGAATTCAAAATATCATAAGTAAAGGAAAAGAACATCATAACTAAATTAAATTGCACAAAAATTAACCTACGTTGGTTTGATCGATTTTCATGCAAAAATTAACTCCAAATTATGTCATCGTTGGATAGAAAATAATAAGGAATGAGTGGGGTGATTCAAAATTGTAAAGCAACATTGGTTTGTATTACAAAATGATCACATTAATATGCCATAAAATGACACAAACATTAATTTCATAAGAGTTCTCTAAATAAAATTTCTCGTCGGTTCCATTTCATTCAAAAAACTAAATGTAATTTACAACATCATTTTTCTGGCAATTTTCTATTTATAACAATGCAAAACATTTTGGGAATAATCATAATACTAAAATGCACTAAATAAATAGAAAATGCACAGAACTTTTATTTTAGCCCCATAGCCCACGGCTACCCATCACCATTCGGCCCAGCAGCAAAAAAACTCATATAAGCAAAGAAAAGAAATTCCATGGGCCAAGAGAACTTGGGCCAAAACCCAGCTGCTAAAACAGGCCGTCAGCGTTTCAAATTTTCGGTTTCTAGGGTTAGGGTTCAGCTGAATTGGCAAAAAAATTGGGACTTTATTTTTATTTCACCAATTCATCATGGTCTAATTGCTAACAGGAAGTAAAACACGTGCTAATTGACATCTTGAAGCGGAAACGTGGCATAATTAAACTAACAAAACTTGTTAATAATCTTAAAAATCTAGCACTGATCTAGTAGCAAATTACCATTGTTAGATTTAATCCCATAGGATCTACTTAACAGGATGGCATGCCTAGTCATTGGATCACCTAATTGCATAATGAACAGAGAGGTAGATTAGGATCTTACCACCAACGGAAGCAGCCATTGGTGTAGTCGAAGTCCCGTGCCTGCTCGATGCAGGCTTGATATAGGCTCGGGGTATAATCCAGATAGAACAGAATATGGTTTCCCGCAAAAGAAAAAAAAACAGAATATGGTAGTTTTGTATATGAAGCGGTATGGGTTCGTGCGCCGCTCTACACCCCTAGTGCAACGAAATTGCAAATGGTGCATGGGCACCATGGTGCCCTTTTCCAAAAAAAACATTTTCTAAAAGGCAAAAAAATTGAACTTTTTGTACACACAGACGTGCATACTATGTATGCACAAATTTTCTCAACATTTTAATTTCACACGTGGCGTACAAAGAAAAGACAAATATTATTTTTTTCAACATTTTGTTTTCTCAACATTTTGTTTTTGGTCGGAATTTTGTTTTTTTACAGCTTACAAATTATTTATTTTCAAAACAAAATTTCATGAATCCGTAGTGAATACATACAAGTTTCCATGGATATTTTTCTGATTTTTTAAACTTCTAAATATGTTTTTATTTTTTCAAAAAAGAGCCACCATAACTTCGCACTTGTTATTACAAGCAATGCATATGAAACTATGGGACGGAGGGTGTAACGTACCACTTTTCAAACCCTGGCCTAGTTGTTGTTACCGTTTAGGCTAAGAATTTTTTTCGTGTGGAATAAAATAAATGTTTGAACAATTTATTTTATCTTTAGCATTTTCATATCTGGGTTCATGTCCATTGAAAGTGCACTAGTACTAGCTAGGAGTTACTTGGACTCGTATCCATCTTCTACTCGAAATCAAGCCCACTCTTCATCCTTTTCCTCTAAACTGGCGATACAAACTCACTTTTTAATTTTCATTCGGACTCAAGCCCAACGACCCAAGGATAGCCAAACGTCCTGCTCAGCTCCAATACGTTTCCTTGGGTCCGGAAGGTTCCTTTGGGCGACCAAATACAAACCAACTTGTGTCAAACTCGGATTCCAGCTTTGGCTTCGAATACTAGAAAGAAACCCAATCCCATGGAATTCTAGTCGACCTAGGGTAGCTCCAACCGACCTAGGACCCTTATAAATACCTCCCCTACACCCCTAGGCTCGAAACAGACGAAACCATAGCTCACAAGCCACCCAAAGTCGCCACAAAGTTGATCTCGCAAAACTCGTGAGACACTATGAAATTGTCCCGTAATCCGTCTGTTTGAACATCTTCTTGAAGAATCCTCCATTAGACTTCTATACATAATCGAGTCTACTCCGTGCGTGTAAAATTTAAGGGCGATCCAACGATGCAAACTCTCGTGACGTTCTATTGAGATTTGTCCAGGCAATTTTTCTGCAAATTCAAACTTCCGATTTGCAATTATATCCTTAGGTTAGATTTTTTTTTGCATCGCCAGATCTTTCTAATCTGATCTCTAGGAAGACATCAATCTCTCCCTAAATCGTTTCTCTAATCCGTGCAGCCAAATTCGATCACCGAGGTCTGCTTCGAGCCACTATATCTGATAAAACTGTCCAGATTTTCACTGTTTTTGCAAGCAGCCTAGCGAACGACTCGGTATGCCAAGCTTCAAACCCTTTGGTCATAATTTAGCCCTTTATGTCTATTTAGTCTAGTTTATAGATCTCCCAAAGCGACGTAGCTTTGATTACCACTTTGGGTGATCCGTAAACTAGAATAGAATAGACATATAGGGCTTGATAGTGAACAAAAAGTTTGATGTTTGACATACCGAGTCGACCGCTAGGCAGCTTGCAAAACCGGTGAAAATATGGACAAATTCGCTTTTCAGAGATAGTGGCTCGGAGATAACCTCATTGATCGAATTTGGCTGTATGGATTGGAGAAATGTTTTAGGGAGAGATTGAAGACACCCTAAGATCATATTAGAAAGGTCTAACGATTCAAAAAATTACCAAACCTAAGGATATAACTTGATTGCAAATCGGAAGGTTTGAACTTGCAGAAAAACTTGCCTAAACAGGTCCCGATAGATTGGACATTGCGGAAGTTTGCACCGCTGGATCACCCTCAAATTTTGCACGCGCGGAGTAGACTCAATTCCTTAGAATTCCACAGGAGGATTCTTCAAGAAGATGTTTGAGTCATCGAGAACATACAGATTACATGACAGTTTCCTGTTGTTTCACGAATTTCGCGATATCAACTTTGTGGCGAGTTTGGGTGGCTCATGAGCTATGGTTTCGTGGGTTTGGAGCCTAGGAGTATAGGAGAGGTAATTATAAGGGTCCGGTTGGAGCTGCCCTAAGTTGACTAGAATTGGATAGGGATTGTATTTCTTTCTTTTCTTGTATTCAAAGCCAATGCTGGAATCCAAGTTTGACACAAGTTGGTTTTATTTGGTCGCCCAAAGAACCTTCCAGAGCCAAGTAAACGTGTTGGAGCAGAGGCAAAGATGTTAGGATGAAATTCATAGTGAGTTTGGATCGCCGGTTTAGAGGAAAACAGTGATGAGTGGGCTTGATTCCGAGTAGAAGATGGAGACGAGTCCAAGTAACTCCTAGCTCAAGTACTAGTGCGCTTTCAATGGACTTGACCCAAGAGATAAAAGTGCTAAAGACAAAAAGAAATTGTGCAAACATTTATTTTATTGCATGTGAAAAAAAATCCTAGCCTAAACGGTGACAACAACCAGGCTAGGGTTTGAAAAGTGGTATGTTACAGTGGGAGTATCTAATAAAGGGTCGTTGAGATGCTAAGCAAAAGCGAGTATAGTTTAGGGCAGGAAAACTTAAAACTATATATCATGAATTACTATAAGCAGATGTTTGGGCCTCCAGAGGATAATTTCGTTTCCTTGGATGAGTCGAGGATAGAGGATGTGCCCCAACTTGCTACGGATGAGAATGGGATTTTGACCGCCCCGTTTTCGGAGAAAGAGGTGTTTGAGGCTATATCACAAATGAAGAATAATAAACCTCCAGGCCCGGATGGTTTTCCGGCGGAGTTTTATAAGAAATGCTGGCATATTATTAAGAGGGACTTTATCCCATTGTTCCATGATTTATTCTGTGGGCAGTTACAGTTGTCTCACTTAAATTACGAAACAATTACTTTGCTTCCTAAAACAGAGGCCGTGCGGATCGAGCGGTTCAGGCCTATCTGTCTTCTTAATGTCAGCTTTAAAATTTTCAATAAGGTGAGGACTGATAGGCTTACGCAGATTGCAGATACTGTGGTGCAGCCTTCCCAAGCTGCTTTTATGTTGGACAGGAACATCCTAGAAGGGGTTGTAGTTCTGCATGAAACGCTCCATGAGATCCACACGAAAAAACTAGATGTGGTGGTTTTCAAAGTGGATTTTAAAAAAGCGTACAATAAAGTCAAATGGTCTTTCCTTTAGCAGGCTTTGCACATGAAAGGATTTAATCAGGCCTGGAGAAACCAGGTTGATTCTTTCACGCAAAAATGAAGTGTTGGAATCAAAGTGAATGACGACATAGGTCATTAATTCCAGACACACAAAGGCCTGAGGCAAGGTGACCCGATGTCACCGATTCTTTTTAACATAGTGGTCGACATGTTGACAATCCTAATAGGAAGGGCCAAGGAGGACGGCCAAGTAGGTGGCCTAGTTCCGCATTTAGTGGATGGAGGAGTGTCAATCCTTCAGTACGCTGATGATACTATCATATTCATGGAGCATGATTTGGCTAAAGCACGAAACATGAAGCTTGTGTTATGCTTGTTCGAGCAATTATATGGGTTAAAGATTAACTTTCATAAAAGTGAATTGTTCTGCTTTGAAAGAGCTAAAGATGAACAAGATGCTTACACACAATTGTTCGGATGCGAATTGGGATCTTTACCTTTCACATATTTGGGTATACCAATTCATCATCGCAAGCTTTTAACAAAGAATGGAAATGCATTGAGGATCAATTTGAAAAGAAACTAAGTTGTTGGAAGGGCAAGCTTATGTCATACGGAGGCCGATTAATTCTCGGCAATTCGGTTCTTACGAGTATGCCTATGTTTCTCTTGTCCTTTTTTGAGATGCCAGTTAGAGTCCGGAAAAGGCTAGACTTCTATCGATCTCGATTTTTCTGGCAGAGTGGTGAATTAAAACGAAAAAACAATCTTGCTAAATAGGATATTATTTGCAGATTGAAAGACCAAGGGGGTCTCGGCATTGAAAACTTAGAGGTGAAGAACAGATGCTTACTTAGCAAGTGGTTGTTTAAGCTATCTGTAGAGACGGATGCCACATGGGCACAAACTCTGCAGAACAAGTACCTTAATTCCAAAACATTATCCCAAGTGACAGTGAGGCCGATTGATTCATCTTTTTGGAAAGGACTGATTAGAGTAAAATCAACCTTTTTCAACAGGACAAAATTTGTAGTTGGAAACGGTACTACCACGAGGTTCTGGGAGGACACATGGCTTGAGGAGACGCCCCTTGCACTCCAATATCCCTCTCTCTATAATATAAGCTTATGTTGCATCAGTATTACAGTCCAATCCTCTGAATATCCAATTTAAGTATTACAGTCCAATCCTCTGAATTTCCAATTTAGAAGTACTCTAGCGGGCAATCGTTGGGAAGCTTGGCTCCACTTAGTGCGAAGATTGATGGAAGTCCACCTTTCTCAACAACCTGACCAATTGAGCTGGAAACTAACAAGGAATAGAGAGTTTTCGGTAAATCCATGTATTTGGATGTTATCAACTCTAGTGCTATTCCTCGTTCGAAACATGTCTGAAAAGTCAAAGTACTTTTAAAAATCAAAGTGTTTATGTGGTTTGTACATAAACAAATTATTCTAACGAAGGACAATTTGGCAAAACACAATTGGCCAGGATCTACAAGATGTAGTTTCTGTGATAAGGACGAATCCATCAAACATCTTTTTCTCGACTGTCCCTTGGCAAAAAAAAATGGCGGACAGTGCACTTAGCATTTAATATTACTCCTCCGAATACCATCAACACGTTACTTGGGACGTGGCTAGATGGGTTAGATCCCGATACTGCGAGACATATCCGTGTAGGAGTATGTGCTTTATTATGGGCTGTCTGGAACTGCAGAAACGATTTGGTTTTTAATAGAACAACAAAAATTCATTTCTTGCAGATTATCTTCCGGGCCACTACACTTATCTGTATGTGGTCGCTACTCACTCCGACGGAGGTCAGGGAGCATTTGGTTACTGGATCTATCCGATAAGAGACGGTAACTCAGGATATCTTCAACCGGTTTGGATGGCGGTTATCTAATAGAATAAGTTTTTAGTTTTATATCTTATATTTTTGCCTGCCGGTTGTGGCTTTCCTGTCATGATGCTTATGCTCTTTGTGAGCTTTTTTATTTTATTTTTGAGACCTGGAGACCTTTGTAGAACTTTTTTGCTTATTATTAATAATATGGTCGTATGCATCGTTCTGATGCAAAGGCCGAGGCCCGACCCCTTTTCAAAAAAGAAAAAAAAAGCAGGATTGGAAAGCACTTGTTCTGATTAAGAGCGAAATAAGTCCACTCTTACACGTAGACCTAGACCTGTACATACTCGTACTCCACAAGTGAGAAATTGTTGTCCTCCTTCACATCGAAGCTTGCCGGTTCAGTGACATCAACAAGCCCCCGTTTGTCAACAGCTAGCTTCATTATCCCCTTGGGCATGCCAAGCTTTGCATCCCAAAGAATAACGGTGTTGCCGGGCTTCAGCATGTCAACTGTCAAACACATGTAATTTCTGCTGTTAGATGTTTGCCATGTAAAACCATGCTAACCAAAACAGTAAGACAATCATGCATTTGTCTAACTCTATGAAATGAACAGATTACGGAAGGATCTAATTTGCTACGTTCAGAAATTATAACCGTATACAAAGTAGACTCCTCAAATAAACATTTTTTTTATTTAATACTCTGCGTCTAGTATTGTCTAGGATGGTCAATGTGATCAATCAAGGACAATACTCTGCGTCTCTGTCCGTATCCATACTCACAGCAGTATAGCATGCACGCACGTACTGATCCCATCAATGAACTAACAATTGTAGTTCCTAAACGGACTCAGAGAAGGCGATGTAGCTACTGCATGCTGGGTAAACGAAATAGCGGGAGTCTACTCTGCACTACTCCATTTTGATGCTAGCTACTGACCATTGATCAAGTACTCATTCTTGATAACTAGGAGCGCAATTTTGCACATTAATTTACAAAGCATAAGCGCGAGACACCCCGAGTCAAAGATTTAAACACAACAGATGCTACGTATTTAGCAGATTAATTAATTACTACAGAAAAAGGGGATGCATTACCCTGGTTGTTGCGGGCGGTAAAGAGGATGCATCCCGTCTCATCACCGACGAGGCACTCGGCGATCCTCGTGGGCCTCGCCGCCGGGCCAAAGCGGGTCACCACGGTCTTGGTCTCGGTCTTGATCTTGGAGCTTAGCACCTTAACGAGAAGCGTGTGGCCGGTCGACGTCCCGGGCCTGAGATCTCCCACCTTCATGAACACCGGCGTCCGCTCTGCCGCCGCCGCAGCCATGGAAACGGAACAAGCAAACAGATTGAAACTCGAGGACGGATGATAAAGAATTGATGCTACGATTACGACGAGTTGGGACTTTGGTCTGCCAAAACCCTAGACGCGATGCTGTGAATTTAATATGGATGGTTACGAGTCTCAGTCCGTGGTCGAGAGGGAAAACGATGGGGCGGAGGAGTTGTTATTGCATCAGACGTTGCCATTGTTATCCGTTTTGCTTTAATCTGCAAAAGGTGAAAAAGGCTCATCGAATCCAACGTCTTGAGGATCCCTCGAGTCTCAGGCTCTCAGCTACACAACGATGGACGATTTTGCATCTTGGTCATATTCCAAAGAGGCCGTCCATATAGTCTTCATGCTGCTTACCTCGGTTGATTTGATCCGCCTAATTTTTCACTCGGTTGTTTCTCTAGATGTCAAAAAAAAAGGCAGCTGAGTGAAAAATTCCGCATCAGTCAATCCGCATAGCCCCGAGGATGAGTGAGGGAGGCCGCAGCCGAGCCAGGACCTCCCCGAAGATGGGGGTGACATGGCTGGCTGTGGCGTCGTTAACGGGGGCGTTGGTGGAAAATTGAGAGGTTTGGGTAGGGGGCTTTTGCGTTTTGATTGCCGGTAAGATTATAAGCTTTAGGCTGCCCGCAAATCAGAGTATCAGAAGTGTATCATGCATATTAACTAGATATTTTATAAGATGGCACACAATTAAACTAGACATTTTTTCTAAGATGACACACAATTAAATGAGAAAAGAGAGGATTTGTATCATATCATGATATCATATAAAATGTTGTCTTATATTGTGTCATGCTTAACAATAAATGAGACAATCTATAAGATACTAACTTATAATATGCACTGTGAAAAGAGTATCATACGATAGTATCATATATGCACTGCAGCTTTAGACCTACAGTTCTAAGTTCTGACATGGATTGATATATTGTGTTGGAGAGACTATGGTCCACCAAGACCAAAGTAAGATTGCATTGCGGCGAGTTTGTTGCTTTTTATTTTGTTACTTTGTCCAGCTTTGGCCTTCATTTTGCCATATCCGCCCGTACATAAATCACGCCGAACCATATAGCCTGAGGTGATCAACTAGAATATTTTTTTTAATGAGAGGAAGTACCAAGTGTCTATCACACTCAGCTGAAGATTTTCTTAGCTCTCAGTCGACAAACAAGCCTGTGAACTCTATCTGATAAGTTATTAGGTGAGGCTAATCTAGACAATTACAAAAATTAAAATAAATAAATGAATAGTTTTTTTCTCATGAAAAGATAAATAGTTTGTGCTCATGTGAAAATGAAGCCACGCATGAATGTGTAGCACATTAAAATGGTAATCTATATTTCAGAAAATTAATCTGTTAGCAACTATGAGAAAGGAAATTCATCTGTACTGATATACAATTTAGGGGTAAAAATAGCACAGACACATGCTTTAGACAGTATCTATGGTGATCGAAAACGTCCTATATTTCTTTACAGATGGAGTACTCGTTGTATAGTATCTATACATAGTCCTATAAGAGACTCAATTGGGACATGCATTAGGGCCAGCCAGGCCCGCTGGATGTAGTTTTGTTCTGTTCGGTTATCTGAGTTGCACCGGAGTCTTGACACATATGAACCTTAAAGCACCTTTGATCCTGGCTCTCGAGAAACGCTCGAATCAGACGTTTCTCGATAGCCAAGCCCGAGCGATGCAACTCGAAGCACGTGAGAGTAGGCGGTTGCACGAGCGAGACGACACGTTGTTTCCCGAAGCGTCGCGATAACTCCCCTCACCCTTCTATCACCGCTCACTCTCCCCACTTTCCACCCTCACACCAGCAGCAACAAGCGCAAGATCTAGACGGCTAGCAACGGAGCGAAGATTTGGACGTCGAGCACCGGATTCATCACTGCACCGGCAAACATTCGCCAATGGTGGTAAGCCCTTTGACCCCGGTGGCATAGATTTATACCATGCCCGCATTCAATATATGCTTTGCGCACTTGATTTAGGCATCAAATCTACCTCTCAACTTCAATGTGGGACTTAATTTAGGCATATCCGATTAGAGATTTCAGAAGTTTGAACGGGATTGAGTGGAATTTTCACTAGGGGAGGGGGGGGGGGGTTAAATGGAGCTTACATCCATTCAAATCCAACCCAACAAGCAGTAGGTTCACCATCTCCATCGCTTACTCAACATTGTCAGCATCCTCATTTCCACTGCTTCGGCATTGCCAGCATCCATCATCTAACTCTCTGACCTGGATCAGCCGACTCGGGCTCGTCTATCGCCCACAACGGTATGTCCACTAAATATAGAGGCTTTGGTTGTGTCACGCCTCCTGTTCATATGTGTATTGCATTTTGTCCCTTTATTTATACCTCTTGTTCATATGTTCGATGCAGATCGATCAGGTTGCTTCGAGGAACTCCTCAAAGGGAGAGGTGGTTGTGGCCGGCAAGAAGGGCAAGGCGGTGGTGGAGCTCGGCAGCACCCCCAATAAGCGGAAGAACTACAACCATTTCCATAAGGACGTCGGCCCAAGCCACTTCTACAAGGTCATCCTTGCACCCAAGCTGAAGTGCCTGCCGATGCCAGCTGAGTTCACCAAGCACTTAACCACCGCCCCAAAGGAATTCGTGCTGAGGACAAATATTGGTTGCGCCTGGAGAGTGACGATCCGGACAATCACCGACACGTTCACCATTGATAAGGGTCCCCCCCCCCTCACCGTTGCTCACAAGGTCAGGATCGGGTACCTCGTCGCCTTCAAGGTGGTGACTCCCGTCACCCTGAAGATGGTCGTCTTCAGAGACAACAACGTTGAGGTGGTGACCAAGCGCAAGTGGCACGAGGGGGCCTTTGCCATGAATCTCTAGGCACCTTTAAGGTTTTTGCATAGGATGTTTAAGACTTTGCCGAAACTGTTTGTCATTTAACTGCATATGAGCGTGTGTTTAGGATACCGGTTTACGGTTATATGCTATGCATGTTTGTCTACGTTGTGCCTATTTGTGTACTTTAACCTCGCCACTCCAACAATAGATTATCAAAACAAATTTGTTGCATGTAATCAAACACCCACACTCTGCATCTTCCTAAAACAGCCTGACACCATGCGTGTGATTCTACTCAGCCTAGGGAGGATGCAGGCAAACAAAATATGTGCAAACCATGCACTAAGGGCCAATTCTTTTGGCAGCTTAATAAAAAGCCTCCCCCTCCCCAGCTTTTTCCATAAGCCGTCTCTCTTGTTCTTCTAAACTAGTTATGGGATAACTAATATAGAAGTCTCAACAAACTTAGAGGGATGCTAGTTTTTCAAACTGGGAAGAGACAGCTTAAATTTTAAGCCTCTCAAAAGAACTGGCCCTAAGCGAGGCCCGACCTCAATCACATATGCAAATGCATAAAAAATGATGCAGACTACCAAGCACGCCCTTGGTGATGATGGTGTCTGCCATCAGACACTTTTGACCATTCGATCTCTATCTAATGCATGTGATGTGAAGTAAGATGTGGTATATTTGCATAAAGGCCCACCTGTCCACCCCTCATTTGCAACAAACCCATGCCCCCCACCCCTCCCCCCCGCGCGCGCCTCATCCAAACAAATAAGAGGAATGAATTTTGGGTCAAAGGTACTAATATAAATAGGGAGTTTTCAAGTTTATGAGCGATGCCAGCCACATGCACTTTGATAGTTCGTAGAAAACATGTGGTGTCAAATTCAAATAATTATTTTCTGTTGAGAATACAAATATGGTTCTTTCCATCACCCAATCATAACTCAACAATCCTCCTTTTGTGGGTAGTATCAAGCCACTATCCAACATCAGTGTGTTGATCATCGCAAGAACAAAATGTTCACATCATCAGTGTTTAAAATAAAATAAAAATTGCAAGCTGAAAGGTGCATAATCCATTTAGGAGATCAAATTGTATATTACTGCTCAGCACATCACATTTGTTCTCAGAAACACAACTGCTGCAGCAACTAACAATCACTCATAGATAGAAATGCTTGATAAGAAGGAACTTGCGGTAGTTCGAGCGAACAATTCCAATATGAACTCAGAAGATCCATCTTTCACATTCTAGACAACTCAACAAGTAGATTTGACCAACAGGCTTGGGAAAGCACTTCTGATTAAGATCGATGTGATTTTCACTCTTCAACATTGACAAGTTCATACTCCACAAGTGAAAGATTGTTGTCCTCCTTTACACCGAAGCTTGCTGGTTCAGTTACTTCAACACGGCCCCATTTGTCAACAGCAAGCCTCATTGACCCTTTGAACATATCAATCTTTGCATTGCGGATAATGACAGTGTTGCCAGGCTTCAAAACATCAACTGTGAAAAGGTATATGCTTGTTAGATCGCCCAAGTAAACCAATGTTTATCAAACCAGTCATGTAATCATGCATTTATGGTAGAGCATTTGTGCCCGAGCACATGAGTTGAGGATCAACAAATTTCAGTAAAGCATAAAAGGAATATATTATGTAAGGATTTAACTTCTTGTTCCTAAGCATACAAAGTAGATTTGTCATATGATCCTTTAATTATGCATAATGCATTAATGCTTATTGCCATAAGTAACAATATAATAAGCGAGAAAACATGATGCACATAATACAAAATTAACATGATTAAAGCATAGTGTGAATCGATTTTACACTCTTTTGAACCATGATCTGTCTAACCATACATCTACCAATCGACTTTACCAGGTGTGCCTTAAAGCCTCTGTATCAAGCTAATGAAACCTGTATAACAATTGATTGGTAAATGAGCCCGGGTGAACTTAGGGAAGAGCTCCATTTTCAGTGCACAGAGAGCTTTCAGTAAGATAAAACAGCCAACCAGGGCATTGCTGTTTCACACGCACTTGCACAAATATATACACACAAAAAACACTTACTCCCTGAGTAAAGAAATATATGACTGTTTATAGATCACTAAAGTAGTGATCTGAAGTAGGTGTCTAAACACTCTTATATTTCTTTACAGAGGGAGTACTATACTGCATGATGGAATAAACTTTTTACAGCACATAAACACTTTCCAGTTCCCTTGCCACTTGCGATGTATTCTGGATTTGTTTTATATCTTCACTTTTTCACAATCCGATTATAGGACCATAATACAGGAAATGTGTTCTGCCGCATACACAGGCCTCCGTGATAAGTAACAGATAAAAAAACATAGTATACGGTACTTCCATGTGCCAATCCAGGATGTATGCAGAGCGCGAGAATCTCAAATCAAGTCAATGTGTCTATCGGTCACGAGCACTCGCGCATGACGCCAAAAAAGGAGAGCAGATTACGACAGGAAGGGGGGGGGGGGGGGAGCAGATCGTACCCTGGTCGTTGCGGGCGGTGAAGAGGACGCAGCCGGTCTCGTCGCCGATGAGGCACTCGGCGATCCTGGTGGGCTTGGCAGCCGGGCCGGGGCCGCCAGCGGCGCGGGCCTTCTGGAGGACGGTCTTGGAGCTGAGCACCTTGGCGACGAGCGTGTGGCCGCTGGTGACGGGCTTGAGCTGGTCCACCTTGACGAACACCGGCTTCCGCTTCGCCGCCGCCGCCGTGGCCATGGGGAGGGATGCAGATAAGGGTTGGGAGAGGGATTAAGGGGGTCGCGGGTCTTTTGGGAGGGCCAAACCCTAGATGGGATGGGGCGAGTTTAATACGGGATGGGAAGGTTGCGCGAGTCTCAGCCTGCGATCGAGGAGGCCACTAATGATGCGGAGGAGTCGTTAAATTAGGCGTTACTTACCATTGTGAGGGGAAGGGCGAATAGCGTGGCAAGATAGTCAAATGGTGCTTATCCGTTTCTCCTTTTCCAAAAAGGTGAAAACTGAAAAAGCCACACCAGTCCGTCAGTGCGGAATATATAGCCTGCTTGCCGTGATTGCCTACCGGCTACGCTGCTAGTACTAGCCGCATTTCTTTTCTTTCAGTGACAAATCCCTGCTCTAGACGTTTGGCTTGCGTTTCGTCTGGTTTTCTTCAAGCATATTAGTAATAATGTACGTGCAATGCACGTTTATATTAGATAGGATATTAGTTGCATGTTAAATTAGGTATGATATATCTGTTGCATGTTGATATTTGGTAAGATATCAATTACTTTTTACGAGCATGGTATGATATTAATTATATGACACATCTAGATGTATTTTAGCAAAACTGTATTAATTACATGGCAGATTTTATGGGATAGCGTTGAGTCAAAACATGTTTATAACCAATGACAATGGTGGGTAATTAAAGCGTTAAACGTATTTGGTGCTTAACATTGGAGCAATTTAAACCGCTAGATAACATGATTTAACGCTCGAGATGATTTGAATCTGCCCCTTTGAATCTTTTTATATTAGTATAGATATAGATATAGATATAAATATAGATATAGATAAAATGTGCACCATATTTGGTAGAAAAACAAACGAAAGATGTCTTAACGTACCGCCACACTCTACCACTTGCCTAAAAAGTTCATCTCAGCCCCGCACGAAAAATAAGCAAATATTAATTAGGGCATGTTCAGGCCTTCCAAACCGGCCTCAAACGTCTGGTCGGCCCGTCCGGTCACAAAAATCTGACTCACATGGACGAAATCACTAGTTGAGAAGTACCTATTGCAAATATTACTCCAACTCTCTTGGTTGCGACAAGTGACACACATGCAACGCGCCACTTGTCACAACCTAGGAGTTTTCCTTTTTTTTAGATCTGTTTATTCAAAACATTTTATCTCTCAAACCATGTGTTCAAATTTCAAATCGCTTTCATTGTTGGATTTCTCGCGTCGAGATCTTCAAAACTAGATTCCATGTTGATAGGTTTTGACGAATTTTTTTCACGAAAAAACCGGACGAAAAAATCAAATCGGGAGCACGGGTTTTTTCCCTCTCACAAAATCACAACCGTGCCTCTCGCGGAAGCAAAACCGTGACTCTCGCGGAAGGAAAAAAAGAAAAAAACGCGTTTTTTTCGTTTCCGAGGAGGCACAGCCGTGTCTCTCGCGAAAGCACAACCGTGCCTCTCGCGGAAGTAAAACCATGACTCTCACGAGAAAATAAAAAGAGAAAACACATTTTTTTCATTTTTGAGAGGCACGACAGTGACTCTCGTGAAAGCATAACCATGCCTCTCGCGGAAGCAAAACCGTGACTCTCGCGAAAAAAAACAGAAAACATGTTTTTTCCGTTTCCGAGAGGCATGGCCGTGACTCTCGCTAAAGCACAACCGTGCCTCTCGCGGAAGCAAAATCGTGACTCTCGCGAAAGGAAAAAAACAAAAAAATTGTTTTTTTCCGTTTCCGAGAGGCACGGCCATGACTCTCGTGAAAGCACACCCGTGCCTCTCGCAGAAGCAAAACCGTGACTCGTGAAGGAAAAAACACAGAAAACACGTTTTTTCGTTTCCAAGAGGCACGGCCGTGCTCTTGCGAAAGCAAAACCGTGACTCTCGCGAAAGGAAAAAAACACGTATTTTCGCGCAAAAAAATTCCCCAAATTTTTTTTATCGAAAAGTTAAGGAAGACCAGTGGAAAACCAAAACGTCGAAAACCCGTTTAAAAAGCCAAAAACGCGTGCCGAGAAATAAAAAAATAAAATCTGGAGGGAGCATCCAAAGCACGACATGTGGCGAATGGCTAAGAGCGCGCCAAGTGGCACTGATCGTTGCGAGGCTTCCGAAGGAGCACTCGTTAACTAGTTGCTCTCTCAGACGGGCGCCTCAAGCGGGCCTCAAACGCCAGGGCTGACCGACACCCCTCGTATCAACCCAAATATGAGGCGGATATGAGGGCGTCTGGGCGTGCCCACCACGTCGGACTGACGACGGGGTCCCACGCGAAAACGTCCGAAACCCGGTGGTTCGAAGCTCGCCTCCTCCGTCGGACCGATGTCGCCACGCGGCGCTGCTCCGGCGGGCCGCGTAGTGCCTACCATCCACATTTTCCTCCGCCTGTCCGCCGTCGCCGCCACTTTTCTCTCCCCATCCGCCTAGTAGCCATGCCCCATGCCGTCGGGTGAGGAGCCACCCATTTTTAGCGCGGAGCGCCGACTCGAGCTCCTTAAGCAAATCCCGGCAAGGCGCGAAGCCCGGATCATCATGGGGCTACCTCCAGATGTAGTGGATTCGGAGGAGGAGTTGGATCCAAAGGAGGAGGCTGGGTAGGAGGAGGAGTACGTGGGGTACGCTAGCGACGCGGATCTGCAAGCGGAGCAGTAGGCCATTCTCGATACCCTTCGCTCGAAGTCAGCTGCGAAGGCCAGACGCCATCGCCGGCAGGAGGTGGAGGCCGTGGAGGAGGCGGAGATGCTCGCCTACATGGATGAGGTTGAGCAGGAGGAGGATGAACCGGAGCCCTCCTACGCGTCCGGCACCGACGTTGTGGACATCTCTGACGACGAAGATTAGTTAAGGTAGTACATAATATGTAGTACGTAGGATTTCTTTTGCATGCTTTGCATGAATTTAGGGATTGAAATATGGGAGACTGGGATGTAGAGTGGCTTAAGGTGTGACCAGTCACTATCCATGGACACATCCGGTCACTGTCAGCGGATGGTGTCTACTATGCAACTTTATTCTTGTAGACATGTGTTGAGCCTCCAAGCGCATTGTTTCTAGGATAGTAGCAATTTTCCCTCAAGTGGACGACCTAAGGTTTATCAATCTGTGAGAGGTGTAGGATGAAGATGGTCTCTTTCAAACGAACCTACAACCAAATACAAGAAATCTCTTGTGTCACCAACAGACCCAATACAAATGGCAAATTGTATAGGTGCACTAGTTCGGCAAAGAGATGATGATAAAAGTGTAATATGGATGATAGAGATGTATTTTTATAATCTGAATAAATAAAAGCAGCAAGGTAGCAAATAGTAAACGGGCACAAAAACGGTATTGCAATGCTTGAAAACAAGGCCTAGGGCCCGTACTTTCACTAGTGCAATCTCTCAACAATGCTATGTTGGGGAACGTAGCATGCAATTTCAAAAAAAAAATCCTACGATCACGCAAGATCTATCTAGGAGATGCACAACAACGAGAAGGGGAGAATGTGTCCACGTACCCTCGTAGACGGAAAGTGGAAGCGTTAGGTTAACGCGGTTGATGTAGTCGAATGTCTTCGCGATCCAACCGATCAAGTACCGAACGTACGACACATCCGAGTTCTGCACACGTTCGGCTCGATGACGTCCCTCGAACTCTTGATCCAGCAAAGGGTTGAGACAGAGTTTCGTCAGCACGACGACGTGATGATGGTGATGGTGATGTGATCCGCGCAGGGCTTCGCCTAAGCACTACGACGCTATAACCGGAGGAGCAAACTGTGGATAGAGACGCCGCACACGGCTTGGAACAATTGTTGTGTCTTCTAGCGGTGCCCCCTCATATATATAGGTTGGAGGGGAGGAGAGGCAGCCAAGAGGGCGCCCCAAGTAGGAGGAATCCTACTTGGGCGCCTCCCAATTCGGTCTCCCCCCTTCCATATTCATCCGAAGGGGGAAGGAAGGAGGAGGGAGGAGAGAAGGAAGGGGGAAGCCAAATCCCTTCCTTTCCCTCTTCTCCTCTTTCCTCCCCCTTATTTTGGCCTATATGGGGCGCACCAGCCCCCTAGGGGCTGGTATGTCCCCTTCTTGGCCCATTAGGCCCATGTAGTTGCCGGGGGGATGCCCGGAACCCCTTCCAGTGACCCGATATGTACCCGGTACCCTCAGAACACCTCCGGTGTCCGAATATCATCGTCCTATATATGAATCTTTACCTCTCTACCATTTCGAGACTCCTCGTCATGTCCCTGATCTCATCCGAGACTCCTAAGAACATTCGGTCACCAAATCACATAACTCATATAATACAAAATCATCATCGAACGTTAAGTGTGCGGACCCTACGGGTTCGAGAACTATGTAGACATGACCGAGACACCTCTCCGGTCAATAACCAACAGCGGAACCTGGATGCTCATATTGGTTCCCACATATTCTACGAAGATCTTTATCGGTCAAACCACAATAACAACATACGTTATTCCTTTGTCATCGTATGTTACTTGCTGGAGATTCAATCGTCGGTATCATCATACCAATTTCAATCTCATTACCGGCAAGTCTCTTTACTCGTTCAGTAATGCATCATCCCGTAACTAACTCATTAGTCACATTGCTTGCAAGGCTTATCATGATCTGCATTACCGAGAGGGCCCAGAGATACCTCTCCGATACTCGGAGTGACAAATTCTAATCCCGATCTATGACAACCCAACAAACACCTTCGAAGACACCAATAGAGCATCTTTATAATCACCTAGTTACGTTGTGACGTTTGATAACACACAAGGTGTTCCTCCGGTATTCGGGAGTTGCATAATCTCATAGTCAAAGGAATATGTATACGTCATTTAGAAAGCAATAGCAATAAAACTTAACGATCATTACATTATGCTAAGCTAACGAATGGGTCTTGTCCATCACATCATTCTCCTAATGATGTGATTCCGTTATCAAATGAAAACTCATGTCCATGGTTAGGAAACTTAACCATCTTTGATTAACGAGCTAGTCTAATAGAGGCTTACTAGGGACATGGTGTTTTGTCTATGTATCCACACATGTATCAAGTTTCCGGTTAATACAATTCTAGCATGAATAATAAACGTTTATCATGATATAAGGAAATATAAAATAACAACTTTATTATTGCCTCTAGGGCATATTTCCTTCAGTCTCCCACTTGCACTAGAGTCAATAATCTAGTTCACATCGCCATGTGATTTAACACCAATAGTTCACATCACCATGTGATTAACACCCATAGTTCACATCTCCATGTGACCAATACCCAAAGGATTTACTAGAGTCAATAATCTAGTTCACACCGCCATGTGATTAACATCCAAAGAGTACTAAGGTGTGATCATGTTTTGCTTGTGAGAAAAGTTTAGTCAACGGGCCTGCCACATTCAGATTCGTATGTATTTTGCAAATTTCTATGTCTACAATGCTCTGCATGGAGCTACTCTAGCTAATTGCTCCCACTTTCAATATGTATCCAGATTGAGACTCAGAGTCATCCAGATCGGTGTTAAAGCTTGCATCGACATAACTCTTTATGATGAACTATTTATCACCTCCATAATCGAGATATTTCCTTAGTCCTCTAAGGATAATTTTGACCGCTGTCCAGTGATCTACTCCTGGATCACTATTGTACCCCTTTGCAAAACTCATGGCAAGGTACACAATAGGTCTGGTATACAGCATGTCATACTTTATAGAATCTATGAATGAGGCATAGGGACTGACTTTCATTCTCTTTCTATATTCTGCCGTGGTCGGGTTTCGAGTCTTACTCAACTTCACACCTCGCAACACAGGCAAGAACTCCTTCTTTGACTGTTCCATTTTGAACTACTTCAAAATCTTGTCAAGGTATGTTCTCATTGAAAAATCTTATCAAGCATCTTGATCTATCTCTATAGATCTTGATGCTCAATATGTAAGTAGCTTCACCGAGGTCTTTCTTTGAAAAACTCCTTTCAAACACTCCTTTTATGCTTTCCAGAAAATTCTACATCATTTCCGATCAACAATCTGTCATTCACATATACTTATCGTAAAGGCTATAGTGCTCCCACTCACTTTCTTATAAATACATGCTTCTCCAAAAGTCTGTATAAAACCATATGCTACGATCACACTATCAAAGCGTGTATTCCAAGTCCGAGAGGCTTGCACTAGTCCATAAATGGATCGCTGGAGCTTGCGCACTTTGTTAGCACCTTTAGGATCGACAAAACCTTATGGTTGCATCATATACAACTCTTCTTTAAGAAATCCATTAAGGAATGCAGTTTTGACATCCATTTGCGAAATTTCATAATCATAAAATGCGGCAATTGCTAACATGATTCGGACAGACTTGAGAAAATCTCATCGTAGTCAACACCTTGAACTTGTCGAAAACCTTTTGCGACAAGTCGAGCTTTGTAGATAGTAACACTACCATCAGCATCCATCTTTCTCTTGAAGATCCATTTATTATCTATGGCTCGCCGATCATCGGGCAAGTCAACTAAAGTCCACACTTTGTTCTCATACATGTATCCCATCTCAAATTTCATGGCCTCAAGCCATTTCGCGGAATCTGGGCTCATCTTCGCTTCCTCATAGTTCGTAGGTTCGTCATGGTCTAGTAACATGACTTCCAGAACAGGATTATCGTACCACTCTGGTGCGGAACGTACTCTAATTGACCTACGAGGTTCGGTAGTAACTTGATCTAAAGTTTCATGATCATCATCATTAACTTCCTCACTAACTGGTGTAGGCATAACTGGAACTGATTTCTGTGATGAACTACTTTCTAATTCGGGAGAAGGTACAATTCTTTCAAGAGAAACTCCTTCTTTAGAAAGGATCCATTCTTAGCAAAAAAGGTCTTGCCTTCGGATCTGTGATAGAAGGTATACCCAACAGTTTCTTTTGGGTATCGTATGAAGACACACTTCTCCGATTTGGGTTCGAGCTTATCAGGCTGAAACTTTTTCACATAAGCATCGCAACCCCAAACTTTAAGAAACGATAGCTTTGGTTTCTTGCCAAACCATAGTTCATACGTTGTTGTCTCAACGGATTTAGACGGTGCCCTATTAAACGTGAATGCAGCTGTCTCTAATTCATATCCCCAAAACGATAGTGGTAAATCGGTAAGAGACATCATAGATCGCACCATATCTAATAAATTATGGTTACGACGTTCGGACACACCATTACACTATGGTGTTCCAGGTGGCGTGAGTTGCGAAACTATTCCACATTGTTTAAAATGAAGACCAGACTCGTAACTCAAATATTCGCCTCCGCGATCAGGTCGTAGAAACTTTATTTTCTTGTGATGGTGATTTTCCACTTCACTCTGAAATTCTTTGAACTTTTCAAATGTTTCAGACTTATGTTTCGTTAAGTAGATATACCCATATCTGCTCAAATCATCTATGAATGTCAGAAAATAACGATACACGTCCCGAGCCTGAACACTCATCGGACCGCATACATCAGTATGTATTATTTCCAATAACTCGGTGGCTCGCTCCATTGTTTTGAAGAATGGAGTTTTAGTCATCTTGCCCATGAGGCATGGTTCGCAGGTATCAAGTGATTCATAATCAAGTGATTCCAAAAGCCCATCAACATGGAGTTTCTTAATGCGCTTTACACCAATATGACCCAAACGATAGTGCGACAAATAAGTTGCACTATCATTATTAACTTTGCATCTTTTAGCTTCAATATTATGAATATGTGTATCACTACGATCGAGATTCAATAGACCATTTATATTGGGTGTATGACCATAGAAGGTATTATTCATGTAAACAGAACAACTCTGACTTAAATGAATAACCGTATTGCAATAAACATGATCCAATCATATTCATGCTCAATGCAAACACCAAATAACATTTATTTAGGTTCAACACTAATCCTGAAGGTAGAGGGAGTATGCGATGGTGATCTTCTCAACCTTGGAACTTCTTCCAACACACATCGTCACTTTGCCCTCAACTAGTCTCTGTTCATGTTGTAACTCCTGTTTCGAGTTACTAATCTTAGC
The DNA here is from genome assembly GCF_018294505.1 of Triticum aestivum. Taxonomy (NCBI): domain Eukaryota; kingdom Viridiplantae; phylum Streptophyta; class Magnoliopsida; order Poales; family Poaceae; genus Triticum; species Triticum aestivum. The sequence goes on from NC_057800.1 coordinate 534,643,722, forward strand.
AACCGAACCGGTATCAAATACCTAGGGGTTACTATGAACACTAGTAAAGTACACATCAATAATCTGTATATCAAATATACCTTTGTTCACTTTGCCATCCTTCTTATCCGCCAAATGTTTGGGGCAGTTTCGCTTCTAGTGACCATTTCCTTTGTAGTAGAAGCACTCAGTTTCAGGCTTAGGTCCAGACTTGGGCTTCTTCCCGAGAGCAGCAACTTGCTTGCTATTCTTCTTGAAGCTCCCCTTTCTTCCCTTTGCCCTATTTCTTGAAACTAGTGGTCCTGTTAACCATCAACACTTGATGCTCTTTCCTGATTTCTACCTCTGCAACCTTTAGCGTTGTGAAGATCTCAGGAACTGTCTTGTTCATCCCTTACATATTATAGTTCATCACGAAGTTCTAGGAACTTGGTGATAGTGACTAGAGAACTTTGTCGATCACTGTCTTATCTGGAAGATTAAATCCCACTTGATTCAAGCAATTGTAGTACCCAGACAATCTGAGCACATGCCCACTTGTTGAGCTATTCTCCTCCATCTTGTAGGCAAAGTACTGTCAGAGGTCTCATGCCTCTCGACACAAGCATGAGTCTCAAATACTAATTTCAACTCTTGGAACATCTCATAAGCTCTATGGCGTTCAAAATGTTTTTGAAGTCCCGGTTTTAAGCCGTAAAGCATGGTGCCCTAAACTATCAAGTAGTCATCACATCGAGCTTGCCAAACGTTCATAACATCTGCATCTGCTCCTGCAATAGATTCGTCACCATGCTTTATGGACCTATTACAGGAGCAGATATAGATGTTATGAACGTTTGATAAAGCTCGGTATGATGACTACTTGATAGTTTAGTGCACCATGCTTTATGGCCTAGAACCGGGACTTCAAAAATGTTTTGAATGCCACAGAGCATATAAGATGTTCTAAGGGTTGAAATTGGTATTTCATACTCATGCCCGTGTCGAGAGGTAGAAGACCTCTAGCAGTACTTTGCCTACAAGATGGAGAAGAATAGCTCAACTAGTGAGCATGTGCTCAGATTTTCTGAGTACTACAATCGCTTGAATCAAGTGGGAGTTAATCTTCCAGATAAAAAGGTGATTCACAGAATTTTCTAGTCACTATCACCAAGTTACTGGAACTTCGTGATGAACTATAATATGCAAGGGATGACGAAAACGATTCTCGAGCTCTTCGTGATGCTGAAATCGACGAAGGTATACTACTAGGGAAAACCCTAGTAGTAGCGCGGGATAATTGCTAGTAGTAGCGTGGGGGGCTGCTCTACTACTAGGGCGCTACAGCTAACTTTTAGCAGTAGCGCGGGTGGTACCCGCGCTACTGCTACTTCTAGTAGTAGTAGCGCGGTTGCCACCCACGCTGCTACTACTTAGTTGTAGCGCGGGTCAGAGCCCCGCGCTACTACTAACTAATTCAGAATTAAAGAAATTAATTGCATCAATGGCGGCTGCGTCTGCTCGGCGTCATCGTCCTCTCCATTCATGGCTGCTACTGGTCCTGGAGGGGATGAAGTTGTTCGTGGTGATGGTGCTTCCCCAACCAACTTGTGCCCGCAGCTCTCGTCTACTGCTGCTACAAAAGAAGAGAAAATTATTAGAAAGGGAATAGAGAGATAGAGAGCAGTAGGAGGAGGAACTCACCGGTGGCCGCCGGAGTTGGTGCCGATGCCCGAAACCCTAGATGAAGCTCGGTGACCTGCTGCTGCTTGTTGTGGGACCCTTGACCCGGCGAGGAGGTGCAAGTGGTTGTGTCCATGGTGGATCTGGCCGCCGCCATGTGGACGACGCTCTGCTGGTTTTCCTCTCCTTCCAACAACGGAGAAGGAGGATGGAGGGGGAGGGGAGGGGTCTGCGAGAGGAGGTCACCAGATTTGTGAGTGGCGCCGAGGTGCGAGGCCGGCAGTGGTGCTGGGTGAGGAAGGAATGGCGAGTGGGAGGAGAAGGGGAATCAGAAGAGTGTGGGTTTGGATTTGGGCCTCCGCACGTAGGGGAAAGGAAGAGGAGGGGGAGGGGGAGGACGGGTGGGGAAAAGGTGGTGGGTGCGGATTAGCAGTAGCGCGGTACTTAAAACGCACTGCTGCTAAGAAAGTAGCAGCAGCGCGCTTTCAGTACAAGTGCTACTGCTAACCGAGACCAAAAGTGTGCCCGATTTCAAAATTAGCAGCAGCGACCTCAGAAAAACTGCGCTACTGCTACAGCTATAGCAGTAGCGCGGCTCGCGGCACCGCGCTGCTGCTAAATGGAGTTGGGTCGGCACTGTCGGTCGATATTTGTAGCAATGCGGGTTACGTCGGGCGCGCTACTGCTAAGCACTTGTCAGTAGCGGGTTTTCCACACCCGCGCTACTGCTAATTAGCAGCATCGCTCCTTTTTGAGCCGTGCTGCTGCTAAGATTCTGTGTATAGGGTTTTCCCTAGTAGTGGTAGAAATCGAGAAAAGTATCAAATGTTGATGGTTGACAAAACCACTAGTTTCAAGTAAAAGGGCAAGGGAAAGAAAGGGAAATTCAAGAAGAATGGCAAGCAAGTTGCCACTCCCATGAAAAAGCCCAAAGCTAGACCCAAGCCTGAAACTGAGTGCTTCTATTGCAAAGGAAATGGTCACTGGAAGTGGAACTGCCCTAGATACTTGGCGGATAAGAAGTATGGCATACTAAACAAAGGTATATTGGATATACATGTTATTGATGTGTAATTTACTAGTGTTTATAGCAACCCCTCAGTATTTGATACTGGTTCAGTTGCTAAAGAGTAGTAACTCGAAATGGGAGTTGCAAAATGAACAGAGACTAGTTAAGGGTGAAGTGACGATGTGTGTTGGAAGTGGTTCCAAGATTGATATGATCATCATCACTCCCTATACTTTCGGGATTAGTGTTGAACCTAAAATAAATGTTATTTGGTGTTTGCGTTGAGCATGAATATGATTGGATCATGTTTATTGCAATGCGGTTATTCATTTAAGTCAAAGAATAATTGTTGTTCTATTTACATGAATAAAACCTTCTATGGTCATACACTCAATATAAATGGTTTATTGAATCTCGATCGTAGTGATACACATATTCATAATATTGAAGCCAAAAGATGCAAAGTTAATAATGATAGTGCAACTTATTTGTGGCACTGCCATTTAGATCATATTGGTGTAAAGCGCATGAAGAAAATCCATGTTGATGGGCTTTTGGAATCACTTGATTATGAATCAGTTGATGCTTGCGAACCATGCCTCATGGGCAAGATGACTAAGACTCCGTTCTCCGGAACAATGGAGCGAGCAACAGACTTGTTGGGAAATAATACATACTGATGTATGCAATCCGATGAGTGTTGAGGTTCACGGCAGGTATCGTTATTTTCTGACCTTCACAGATGATTTGAGTAAGATATGGGTATATATTCTTGATGAAACATAAGTCTGAAACATTTGAAAAGTTCAAAGAATTTCAGAGTGAAGTGGAAAATCATCATAACAAGAAAATAAAGTTTCTACGATCTGATCACGGAGACGAATATTTGAGTTACGAGTTTGGTCTTCAACTAAAATAATGCGGAATAGTTTCACGAATTCATGCCACCTGGAACACGACAGCATAATGGTGTGTCCGAACATCATAACCCTACTTTATTGGATATAGTGCAATCTATGATGTCTCTTACCGATTTGCCACTATTGTTTTAGGGTTATGCATTAGAGACAACTGCATTCACATTACATAGGGCACCGTCTAATCCGTTGAGACGACACCGTATGAACTATGGTTTGGCTAGAAACCTAAGCTGCCGTTTCTTAAAGTTTGGGGTTGTGATGCTTATATGAAAAAGTTTCAGCCTGATAAGCACAAACCTAAATCGGAAAAGTGTGTCTTCACAGGATACCCAAAAGAAACTGTTGGGTACACCTTCTATCACAGAGCTGAAAGGCAATATCTTTGTTGCTAAGAGTGGATCCTTTTTAGAGAGGGAGTTTCTCTCGAAAGAAGTGAGTGGGAGGAAAGTAGAACTTGATGAGGTAACTGTACCTGCTCCCTTATTGGAAAGTAGTCCATCACAGAAACCGGTTCCTGTGACACCTACACCAATTAGTGAGGAAGCCAATGATGATGATCATGAAACTTCAGATCAAGTTACTACCGAACCTCGTAGGTCAACCAGAGTAAGATACACACCAGAGTGGTACAGTAATCCTATTCTGGAGGTCATGTTACTTGACAATGACGAACCTACGAACTAAGAGGAAGCGATGATGAGCCCAGATTTCGCAAAATGGCTTGAGGCCATGAAATCTGAGATGGGATCCATGTATGAGAACAAAGTGTGGACTTTGGTTGACTTGCCCGATGATCTACAAGCCATCGAGAATAAATGGATCTTCAAGAAGAAGACTGACGCTGACGGTAGCGTTACTGTCTACTAAGCTCGACTTGTTGCGAAAGGTTTTCGACAAGTTCAAGGAGTTGACTATGATGAGACCTTCTCACCCGTAGCGATGCTTAAGTCCGTCCGAATCATGTTAGCAATTGCCGCATTTTATGATTATGAAATTTGGCAAATGGATGTGAAGACTGCATTCCTGAATGGATTTCTGGAAGAAGAGTTGTATATGATGCAACCTGAAGGTTTTATCGATCCAAAGGGTGCTAACAAAGTGTGCAAGCTCCAGCGATCCATTTATGGACTGGTGCAAGCCTCTCGGAGTTGGAATAAACATTTTGATAGTGTGATCAAAGCATATGGTTTTATGCAGACTTTTGGAGAAGCCTGTATTTACAAGAAAGTGAGTGGGAGCTCTATAGCATTTCTAATATTATATGTGGATGACATATTGTTGATTGGAAATGATATATAATTTCTGGATAGCATAAAAGGATATTTGAATAAGAGTTTTTCAATGAAAGACCTCACTGAAGCAGCTTATATATTGGGCATCAAGATCTATAGAGATAGATCAAGATGCTTAATTGGACTTTCACAAAGCACATACCTTGATAAAGTTTTGAATAAGTTAAAAATGGATCAAGCTAAGAAAGGGTTCTTGCCTGTGTTACAAGGTGTGAAGTTGAGTAAGACTCAATGCCCGACCACTGTAGAAGATAGAAAGAGAATGAAAAGTCATTCCCTATGCCTCAGTCATAGGTTCTATAAAGTATGCTATACTGTTTACCAGTCCTATTGTATACCTTAGCATGATTCTGGCAAGGGAGTACAATAGTGATCTAGGAGTAGATCACTGGACAGCGGTCAAAATTATCTTTAGAGGATTAAGGAAATATTTCTCGGTTATGGAGGTGATAAAAGAGTTCGTCGTAAAGAGTTACGTCAATGCAAGATTTTTACATCGATCTAGATGACTCTAAGTCTCGATTTGGATACATATTGAAAGTGGGAGCAATTAGCTAGAGTACCTCTGTGCAGAGCATTGTAGACATAGAAATTTGCAAAATACATACAGATCTGAATGTTGCAGACCCCTAGACTAAACTTCTCTCACAAGCAAAACATGATCACTCTTTGGGTGTTAATCACATAGCGATGTGAACTAGATTATTAACTCTAGTAAACCCTTTGGGTATTAGTCACATGGAGATGTGAACTAATCACATAAAGATGTGAACTAGATTATTGACTCTAGTGCAAGTGGGAGACTGAAGGAAATATGCCCTAGAGGAAATAATAAAGTTATCATTTATTTCCTTATATCATGATAAATGTTTATTATTCATGCTAGAATTGTATTAACCGGAAACTTAGTACATGTGTGAATACATAGATAAACAGAGTGTCACTAGTATGCCTCTACTTGACTAGCTCATTGAATCAAAGATGGTTAATGAGGGAGTCCTGGATTAGGGGGTCTCCGGACACCCGGACTATATCCTTTGGCCGGACTGTTGGACTATGAAGATACGAGATTGAAGACTTCGTCCCGTGTTCGGATGGGACTCTCCTTGGCATGCAAGGCAAGCTAGGCAATACTGATATGTATATCTCCTCCTTTGTAACCGACCTTGTGTAACCCTAGCCTCCTCCGGTGTCTATATAAACCGGAGGGTTTTAGTCCGTAGGACAACATACAATCATACCATAGGCTAGCTTCTAGGGTTTAGCCTCTCCGATCTCGTGGTAGATCAACTCTTGTACTACTCATATTATCAAGAATAACCAAGCAGGACGTAGGGTTTTACCTCCATCAAGAGGGCCCGAACCTGGGTAAAACATCGTGTCCCCTGCCTCCTATTACCATCTGCCTTAGACGCATAGTTCGGGACCCCCTACTCGAGATCAGCCGGTTTTGACACCGACATTGGTGCTTTCATTGAGAGTTCCTCTATGTCGTCATCATTAGGCTTGATGGCTCCTTCAATCATCGATAGTGATGCAGTCCAGGGTGAGTCTTTTCTCCCCGGACACATCTTTGTATTCGGCGGCTTCACACTGCGGGCCAACTCGCTTGGCCATCTGGAGTAGATTGAGAGTTACGCCCCTGGCCACCAGGTCAGGTTTGGAAGCTTAAACTACACAGCCGACATCCGCGGAGACTTGATCTTCGACGAATTCGAGCCCCTGCCAAGTGTGCCGCACGGTCATGATGAGCATGATTTAGCTCTACCATCGGACAATGTTCAGGAGACCGAACCGGCAACCGCTCCGACCCTCAATTCATAGCCAATTGCGCCATCCATGGACAAGTGGATAGACCCTGCCATGGAGGCTGTATTCTCAGCGGCGATCGAGCCGAATATCAACCTTACCCTTCATGGGAGCCGTGACGCCGAACTACCAGATTCTTCCCTGGCCACGGACTCTGAACCGCCTGCGCCCGTGCCTATCGAATCCGACTGGGCGCCGATCATGGAGTTCACCTCCGCGGATATCTTCCAGCACTCGTCGTTCGGCGACATACTAAACTCATTAAGGTCTGTCTCCCTATCAGGAGAGTCCGGGCCGAACTATGTTCAGCAAGATTGGGATGCGTATGACGAAGAAATTCGCTGCCCACACACCACCCACTTAGTAGCCACTGTCAATGATTTGACCGACATGCTCGACTTCGACTCCGAAGACATCGACGGTATGGACGACGATGCAGGAGATGAACAGGAACCACTGCCCACAGGGCATTGGACGCCCACTTCATCATATGATGTATACATGGTGGACACACCCAAAGAAAACGACGACGAGGAATGGAAGGACGCAGCGAAGGGTTGTTCCCTCGAGAAGCAGTCAAAGCGGCAGCGTAAGTGCCGCTCCAAATCCCGCCTCGGCAGAAACAGCGATCATATAGACCCAGCGATAGAGCAGGGTGAACCATCGCCCGACCAGGGCAACACAGAGAATCAAACCGAACAACCCGGCCCCATCGAAGATAACAGTCCGGATGACATCACACCGGACAGGCGCCCGGAGCAACAGAATGCCCATCAAAAGCTTGTTGCCACTGCAAGGAGTCTGAAAAAGCAGAAGCAAAGGCTCAGGGCTGCACAAGACACACTTAGAATCAGATGGAGTGAAGTACTCGACACTGCAGCGAGGTACGGCGGTAATCGCCACACCAAGAGCTACCCAAAGTGAAAGCTACTACCTGAATTCGACGAGGAGGCCTTAGATCCCCTGCAATTAAAAAACAAAACGGCCATCCGGTCGGATAGATGACCTCGTGGCTAACATAGAGCGGCAAACGCCGCCGCACATAAGCCAGTACGCGATCCACGCGAGGGCTCGCATCAAAAGGACGGCGCAACCAGATCCATATACGGGCCACGCAAGCGCGCTCCAGCATGCAATGCAACACAACAAACATCTGAACACCATGGTACACCCAAATACAGGAGTGCCGCACACCCCCTATGTTTCACCGATGAGGTCCTGGACCATGAATTTCCAGAGGGATTCAAACCTGTAAACATAGAGGCGTACGACGGAACGACAGACCCTGGGGTTTGGATTGAGGACTACATCATCCATATCCACATGGCTTGAGGAGACGATCTCCACGCCATCAAGTACTTACCCCTCAAGCTCAAAGGGCCAGCTCGGCACTGGCTTAAAAGCCTCCCCGAAAACTCCATTGGAAGCTGGGAAGAGCTTGAAGACGCTTTTCGGGCAAATTTTCAAGGGACCTATGTCCGACCACCGGATGCAGACGATTTAAGTCATATAACTCAACAACTCGGAGAGTCAGCCCGAAAGCTTTGGAACAGGTTCCTCACTAAAAGGAACCAAATAGTCGACTGTCCGGACGCCGAAGCCTTAGCAGCTTTCAAGCACAGCATTTGAGATGAATGGCTTGCCAGACACCTCGGCCAAGAAAAGCCGAGAACAATGGCAGCATTAACAAGCCTCATGACCCGCTTTTGCGCGGGCGAGGACAGCTGGTTAGCCCAATGCAGCACCAGCGACCCAAGTACATCCGAAGTCAGGGACGGAAACGGGAAATCACGACGCAACAAAAATAAGAACCGGAATAAATAAGATAGCCCGAAGAGCACGGCGGTAAACGCCGGATTCAGAAGCTCTCGGCCAGGTCAGCAAAAGCTGCCCTCCAAGGGCAACAGAGACGAACTGTCTAGCCTAAACAAGATTCTGGACCAAATATGTCACATCCATAGCACCCCCGATAAACCCGCAAATCATACCCATAGAGAATGTTGGGTCTTCAAGCAGTCCGGCAAGCTCAACGCCAAACATAAGGGGAAGGATACACCAAGCAAAGACGAGGACGAGCCTCGCAAGAAAAGCACTGGGGAACAGAAGAAATTCCCACCAGAAGTCAAAACAGTAAACATGTTACACGTGACAAAGGGGAGAAACAAAGTGGCACTCCTAGAGACACATGCCCCAGGGCCTATCACCGCGGAGTTCTGCCACTGGTCGTCCCAACCGATCAGCTTCGACCATCGAGATTACTCGGCAAGTATCCGGCGTGCAGGATGGGCTGCCTTGATATTAGATCCAATAATTGATGGATACCAGTTCACACGAGTCCTGATGGACGGCGACAGCAGTTTAAACCTGATATATCAGGACACAGTCCGCAAAATGGGGATAGACCCAACAAAAATTAGTCATAGCAATACTACCTTTAAAGGAGTAACGCCAGGCCCAGAATCCCATTGCACGGGCTCCCTACTACTAGAGGTTATATTCGGCTTCCCCGATAACTTCTGAAGTGAAAAATTTAACCTTCCACATTGCTCCGTTCCAAAGTGGCTATCAAGCACTACTCGGACGCGAAGCTTTCACTCGCTTTAACGCAATACCGCATTATGCTTCCCTCATGCTTAAAATGCCTGGTCCACGTGGCATCATTACAGTAAATGGAAATATTGAGCGCTCCTTGCGCGGGGAAGACCGCGCGGCTGCCTTGACAGCCGCACACTAAACGACCTCACCAACTAAAGCATCTGATAGGTCGTTAAGACCACGGACACGGTTGGATGAGTCTGGTGCAGCTATATGTAATTGATACAGGTTTGATGGCTATACCCCTATTACAATACAAGGGGCTCAACGCGCGCGCACTAGTGGCAATTAGGCTCAACTTTACTCATTTCGAACTATATATTGTTTATTTAGTATAACTTACCTTTTGCACGGCAACTTTTCGATTAAGTTCCTCTTTTTTTCAGATGACCATCGTGCTACACCCGTCCAAAATACGGCACAATGGAGACACAGTCGTAGACGTGCAGCAGGGACCTGTTCCAAGGATTCTTTTTAGATTAAGACCCTGCATAAACCTTTTTTACTGTCTCTTGTTGATACACATCCCTCGGATTCTCAGTACAATTGAGAAGGATGCTGGCGTATTGGCATGTGGCCACGTCAGAATATTGCACGTACCTGGACACCAGGGGCTTATTACAAAGGGCACTGTTTAGCCCGGTTTACATCATAAAGACCGAATACCTTAGGGAGTGTTCGGCATCGCGAGTTTGGCCTTATATGCATCAGCTCCGAATCATGTCTTTGGTCAAATGTTGGGTTTGCCCGGCTCCTGTGTTTTGATGCCTTACGTTCCGCTCTATCGGCTAAGGAGGCACCAGGAGAACTACTGCGATTGTGCCCTGGTTCATCCGGACAAGCACCTCAGTAGAGAAAGCCGAAAACTGACTGTCATGATATAGCGTGAGACTGGTCAACCACTCGATGACCTAGCGGAATCTTCGGGATTCCTCCGCCTTAACGAAGGGTCGTTTCCCGGCCAGGCATGTACGCGCCCCGAATCCGGATGAGCGCGGAGCCACCAGGGGCTATATAGTAGCCCCACTGTCAAACTCCTCTAGCTAAGTGAAAGTGTTAAAGCATTATAGTCCGGTTGCCTAGTTCGCTGCGCTATCACCTCCTTAATGGACCAAGACGTTGGATCAAGTGTGAACATGTGTCTTCTGCGAACACCGCCGCATTATATGCGTGGGGGCTGAAGCCGACGACTGCCATCTTTCAGGTTATATACATATATACATAAACGGCCGCACAGGAGGCACCATAGTACTTTCGGGCAAAAGTATAAATACAACCTTGATAAATTCAATAAAACATTTTTTTACAATGGGAATACATGTCACTCAAACATAATATTCTTCGAGCACTGAGCCTCTATCGAATGAGCGCCTTCAAGAACTTCTTCAAAGTAGTGCTCGACACCCACTCGGCCTATGGCCGAACCCTGTGCCACAACAGTGGTGGCATCCATCTCCGCCCAGTATGTTTTGACACGGGCAATGGCCATCCGCGAGCCTTCTATGCACGCCGACCTCTTTACAGCATCGATGTGTGGCACAACACCAAGGAATTGTTGCACTAAGCTAAAGTAGCTATTCGGCCTTGGCCCTCCTGGCCACAAATGATCCACAACGGACCTCATGGCCAGTCCGGATAATCTATGGAGCTCGGCCCAACCGGTCAATTGCTCATTCAGCAACAGCGGATGGACTGGAGCGTGAAATTGTGACTAGAACAGCTGTGACGCCCCGAGACCGTTGCGCCAGGTGTCTCCCAGTTATTTGCCGTCATTTCCAGGTCATTCGCTTGCGTGTTGCATCTTGTCATGTCATCATGTGCATTGCATCATCATGTTTTCAGAACTTGCATTCGTCCGGGTTCCCCAGTTCCGTTTGTTGTCCGTTCTGAGCCCAGACACACTTGCACGCGCCCGCGGCACGTCCAAAATAGTATTTATAAGTGGCCGGAAAATGTTCTCGAAATGGGTTGAAAGTTGGTGTGCGGTGTTGTTTTGTTGCCGGTAGGACGCCTGCCAAGTTTCATCGCATTTGGAGTCCATTTGATGCCCCAACGGATAACTATAGTGGCATTTTAGTCGGTCAAACGTCGGACGTTTTCGGTCTCCGAAAACAGTCGCCGGGTCTCTCTCTCTTCTCTTCTCTCAGCTCGAGACCGTCTACAAAGTCCACTCACCACTAGCCCCCAACCTAACCTCTCTCGTCGGCCCGCGGTCTCCTCGTGCGCCGATATGTCTCCAACGTATCTATAATTTTTGATTGCTCCATGCTACTTTATCTACTGTTTTGGACTATATTGGGCTTTATTTTCCACTTTTATATTACTTTTGGGACTAACCTATTAACCGGAGGCCCAGCCCAGATTTGCTGTGTTATGCCTCTTTCAGTGTTTCGAAGAAAAGGAATATCAAACGGAGTCGAAACGGAACGAAATCAACTGGAGAAGTTATTTTTGGAAGGAAACCTACCGGATAGACATGGACCCTACGTGAGAAGATGAAGGAGGAGCTCACGAGGGTAGGGGGTGCGCCCACCCCCCTGGGGCGCGCCCCCTGCCTCGTGGCCCCCTCTTCGGTCCACCGACGTACCTCCTGCACCCATATATACCTACGTAACCTAAAACTTCCAGAACACACAATAGATCGGGAGTTCCGCCGCCAGAAGCCTCCGTAGCCACCAAAAGTCAATCGGGACCCTGATCCGGCACCCTGCCGGAGGGGGGGATCCCTTACCGGTGGCCATCTTCATCATCCCGGTGCTCTCCATGACGAGGAGGGAGTAGTTCTCCCTCGGGGCTGAGGGTATGTACCAGTAGCTATGTGTTTGATCTCTCTCTCTCTCTCTCGTGTTCTTGATTTGGCACGATCTTGATGTATCGCGAGCTTTGCTATTATAGTTGGATCCTATGTTTCTCCTCCCCCTCTTCTCTCTTGTAATGGATTGAGTTTCCCCTTTGAAGTAATCTTATCGGATTGAGTCTTTAAAGATTTGAGAATACTTGATGTATGTCTTGCTGTGGATATCTGTGGTGACAATGGGATACCATGTGCCACTTGATGTATGTTTTGGTGACCAACTTGCGGGTTCCGCCCATGAACCTATGCATAGGGGTTGGCACACTTTTTCATCGTGATTCTCCGGTAGAAACTTTGGGGCACTCTTTGAGGTCCTTTGTGTTGGTTGAATAGATGAATATGAGATTGTGTGACGCATATCGTATAATCATACCCACAGATACTTGAGGTGACATTGGAGTATCTAGGTGACATTAGGGTTTTGGTTGATTTGTGTCTTAAGGTGTTATTCTAGTATGAACTCTAGGGCTATTTGTGACACCTATAGGAATAGCCCAACGGATTGGTTGGAAAGAATAACTTTGAGGTGGTTTCGTACCCTACCATAATCTCTTCGTTCGTTCTCCGCTATTAGTGACTTTGGAGTGACTCTTTGTTGCATGTTGAGGGATAGTTTTATGATCCAATTATGTTAGTATTGTTGAGGGAACTTACACTAGCGAAAGTATGAACCCTAGGCCTTGTTTCAACACATTGCAATACCGTTTACGCTCACGTTTATCACTTGCTACCTTGCTGTTTTTATTATTTCAGATTACAAATACCTTTATCTACTATCCATATACCACTTGTTTCACTATCTCTTCGCCGAACTGGTGCACCTATACAATTTACCATTGTATTGGGTGTGTTGGGGACACAAGAGACTCTTTGTTATTTGGTTGCAGGGTTGCTTGAGAGAGACCATCTTCATCCTACGCCTCCTACGGATTGATAAACCTTAGGTCATCCACTTGAGGGAAATTTGCTACTGTCCTACAAACCTCTGCACTTGGAGGCCCAACAACGTCTACAAGAAGAAGGTTGTATAGTAGACATCAAGCTCTTTTCTGGCGCCGTTGCCGGGGAGGTGAGTTCTTGAAGGTATATCTTTAGATCTTGCAATCGAGTCTTTTAGTTTCTTGTTTTATCACTAGTTTAGTTTATAAAAGAAAACTATATAAAAAATGGAATTGAGTTTGTCTCATACACTTCACCTTTTTAATATCTTTCATGAGTATGATGGAAAGGATAATTGTGCTCATGTGCTAGAAGAAGAAATCTACAAAATGTTTGGCACTAAATCTTTGAATGATGAGCATGATTGCAATGTTGTTAGTACGAATTCTTTGAATATCCATGATGCTAATGATGATTGCACTAGTTATGATGAAAATACCTCCTATAAACATGTCAATTTTTGTGGAGTAGATTGGGTTTGCAAGTACACACTGAATAGGGAAGATAGATATTGTAAGAGGCATAAGTACTTAGAAACCAAATTGTTGCAAGAAGAGCTAGATGAATGTGCTAAAAATTTAAATTATCTTGGCCGTACTTGTGGACTTTGCAATGAAAGTGGTCATTTAGCTATCCGATGCAAATTGTTTCACGATCTGATCGTGTCCAAAAATTGTGATGACTTGATTTCCCTTGCACATTATAATGAACTTAGTTTGCTTATGGTTTATGAAGAAATGAAACGTTTAACTAATGATCTTCCAGAATTAGCCCGTTACAAACTTCTTGGTTTTGATCTAGATAAGATTTATATGTATTGTGCGGTGAATTGCATTGAAAATCCTTATATTGCCAACTACATAAAGAAAAGGAAACAAATAGAAGATGAAGAGAATACTAATGAAAGGGAAGAGACTTCCCAATATCCTCCTATTATCTCTTATGATGAATCAGGTAACGAGGAGGAGCCTCCTATTCAACCAATCTCATTAATAAGGAGCTCCAAAAAGAGGATTGAACCCACACATGATGTGGTAAAGAAGAAGAAAAGAAAAAGGAAGAGAGGTAAAAACGTATCTCTCCCAAATAAAGTTGCTCCTATTATTGCTGTGCCTCATGAAAATGAAGATAATGATACTTCTTATGATCTTGAAAATCTTTTTGGCACATGCTTGGAAGAATATAATAATTGCTATACTATTGGTGTTATCCATGCTATTAATGATGAGAGTGATTATGCTTATGATACAAAAAGGCCCAAGCTTGGGGAAGCTATGTTTGATGAGGATGACATATTTGAGAATATATTTGCTGCAAGTAATGATTGTCCCAAGCTTGGGGATGCTATGTTTAATAATGATGATATTTTTAGCCTTCCATGTTTTGATATGCAAAGTGATTATGATGACAACAAAGTTGCTACTTATGATGATTATTGTGGTGAAACTTATGCTATAAAAAGTAGTGATGATTATATTTATAAAACTTTTCATGATTATGATTACCTCTTTTCTGAACATTACTCTTTTAATGTGGAAACAATTTATAGTATTCGAGTTTCCTATGATACTCCCACTATTCCGAATGAGAAGAATTTTGCCTATGTGGAGAGTAATAAATTTTCTATGCTTGTAGATCATGAAAAGAATGCTTTAGGTGCTGGTTACATTGTTGAATTCATTCATGATGCTACTGAAAATTATTATGAGGGAGGAACATATGCTTGTAGGAATTGCAATAATGTCAAGTTTCCTCTCTATGTGCTTGAAATTTTGAAGTTATGCTTGTTTTACCTTCCTATGCAAGTTGATTCTTGTCCCCATAAGTTGTTTGCTCAAAAAATCCCTATGCATAGGAAGCATGTTAGACTTAAATGTGCTAGTCATATTCTTCATGATGCTCTCTTTATGTTCAAAGTCTTATCCTTTAGGCGAGCATCATTGAAATCATCATGCCTAGCTAGGGGCGTTAAACGATAGCGCTTGTTGGGAGGCAACCCAACTTTATTTTTGTTCCTATTTAGTAATAAATAATTCATCTAGCCTCTGTTTATATGTGTTTTTATGCTTTTAATTAGTGTTTGCGCCAAGTAGAACCTTTGGGAAGACTTGGGGAAAGTCTTGTTGATCATGCTGTCAAAAACAGAAACTTTAGCGCTCACGAAAATTACTGCCATTTTTATTTGGAGAGTGCTATTTAGTTAATTATTTTTGCAGATGATTAATAGATAAATTCCTCAGGTCCAGCAATTTATTTGAGAATTTTATGAGTTCTATAAGTATACGTTTGATCCAGATTACTACAGACTGTTCTGTTTTTGACAGATTCTGTTTTTCGTGTGTTGTTTGCTTATTTTGATGAATCTATGGCTAGTAAAAGAGTTTATAAACCATAGAGAAGTTGGAATACAGTAGGTTTAACACCAATATAAATAAAGAATGAGTTCATTACAGTACCTTGAAGTGGTGATTTATTTTCTTATACTAACGGAGCTCACGAGTTTTCTACTTTAAGTTTTGTGTTGTGAAGTTTTAAAGTTTTGGGTAAGGATTCGATGGACTATGGAATAAGGAGTGGCAAGAGCCTAAGATTGGGGATGCCCAAGGCACCCCAAGGTAATATTCAAGGACAACCAAGAGCCTAAGCTTGGGGATGCCCCGGAAGGCATCCCCTCTTTCATCTTCGTTCATCGGTAACTTTACTTGGAGCTATATTTTTATTCGCCACATGATATGTGTTTTGCTTGGAGCGTCAATTTATTTTGTTAGGATTTTCTTGCTGTTTGAATAAAATACCAAGATCTGAAATTATTAAATGTTAGAGAGTCTTCACATAGTTGCATAATTATTCGACTACTCATTGAGCTTCACTTATATCTTTTAGAGCATGGTGGTAGTTTTATTTTGAAGAAATAGATGAACTCTCATGCTTCACTTAGATTATTTTGAGAGTCTTAAATAGCATGGTAATTTGCTTAAAATCCTAATATGCTAGGTATTCAAGAATAATAAAAATTCTCTTATGAGTGTGTTGAATACTAAGAGAAGTTTGATGCTTGATGATTGTTTTGAGATATGGAGATGGTGATATTAGACTCATGCTAGTTGAGTAGTTGTGAATTTGAGAGATACTTGTGTTGAAGTTTGTGATTCCCGTAGCATGCACGTATGGTGAACCGTTATGTAACGAAGTTGGAGCATGAGGTGTTTATTGATTGTCTTCCTTATGAGTGGCGGTCGGGGACGAGCGATGGTCTTTTCCTACCAATCTATCCCCCTAGGAGCATGCACGTAGTACTTTGTTTCGATAACTAATAGATTTTTGTAATAAGTATGTGAGTTCTTTATGACTAATGTTGAGTCCATGGATTATACGCACTCTCACCCTTCCACCTTTGCTAGCCTCTCTAGTACCGCACAACTTTCACCGGTACCATAAACCCACCATATACCTTCCTCAAAACACCCACCGAGATATATTGCCATGCAACTTTCCACCGCTCCGTTTATTATGACACGCTTCATCATTGTCATATTGCTTTGCATGATCATGTAGTTGACATTGTATTTGTGGCAAAGCCACCATTCATAATTATTTCATACATGTCACTCTTGATTCATTGCATATCCCGGTACACCGCCGGAGGCATTCATATAGATTCATCTTTGTTCTAGTATCGAGTTGTAATTCTTGAGTTGTAAATAAATAGAAGTGTGATGATCACCATTCAATAGAGCATTGTCCCAAAAAAAGGGAAAGGCAAAAAAAAGAAAGGCCAAAAAAAGAAAAGGCCAAATAAAAAAATAATAAAAAAGAAAGGCCCAAAAAAAGAGAAAATAAAAAGGGCAATGCTACTATCTCTTTTTCCACACTTGTGCTTCAAAGTAGCACCTTGTTCTTCATGTAGTGAGTCTCATATATTGTGCTTCAAAGTAGCACCATGATTTCATATAGTGAGTCTCATAAGTTGTCTTGTTCATACTAGTGGGAATTTTTCATTATAGAACTTGGCTTGTATATTCCAACGATGGGCTTCCTCAAAATGCCCTAGGTCTTCATGAGCAAGCAAGTTGGATGCACACCCACTAGTTTTCTTTTGTTGAGCATTCTTAGCTCTAGTGCATCCGTTGCATGGCAATCCCTACTCCTTGCATTAACATCAATTGTTGGGCATCTCCATAGCTCATTGATTAGCCTCGTTGATGTGAGACTTTCTCCTTTTTTGTCTTCTCCACACAATCCCCATCATCATATTCTATACCACCCATAGTGCTATGTCCATGGCTCGCGCTCATGTATTGCGTGAAGGTTGAAAAAGTTTGAGATTATTTGAGTATGAAACAATTGCTTGGCTTGTCATCAGGGGTATAGAAGTTGGGAACATCTTTGTGTGACGAAAATGAAGCATAGCCTAACTATATGATTTTGTAGGGATGAACTTCCTTTGGCCATGTTATTTTGAGATGACATAATTGTTTGATTAGTATGCTTGAAGTATTATCATTTTTATGTCAATATGAACTTTTGTCTTGAACCTTTCGGATTTGAATATTCATACCATGATTAAGAAGATTTACATTGAAATTATGCCAAAGTATCACTCCACATCAAAAATTCTCTTTTATCATTTACCTACTCGAGGACAAGCAGGAATTAAGCTTGGGGATGCCTGATACGTCTCCAACGTATCTATAATTTTTGATTGCTCCATGCTACTTTATCTACTGTTTTGGACTATATTGGGCTTTATTTTCCACTTTTATATTACTTTTGGGACTAACCTATTAACCGGAGGCCCAGCCCAGATTTGCTGTTTTATGCCTCTTTCAGTGTTTCGAAGAAAAGGAATATCAAACGGAGTCGAAACGGAACGAAATCAACTGGAGAAGTTATTTTTGGAAGGAAACCTACCGGATAGACATGGACCCTACGTGAGAAGATGAAGGAGGAGCTCACGAGGGTAGGGGGTGCGCCCACCCCCCTGGGGCGCGCCCCCCTGCCTCGTGGCCCCCTCTTCGGTCCACCGACGTACCTCCTGCACCCATATATACCTACGTAACCTAAAACTTCCAGAACACACAATAGATCGGGAGTTCCGCCGCCAGAAGCCTCCGTAGCCACCAAAAGTCAATCGGGACCCTGATCCGGCACCCTGCCGGAGGGGGGATCCCTCACCGGTGGCCATCTTCATCATCCCGGTGCTCTCCATGACGAGGAGGGAGTAGTTCTCCCTCGGGGCTGAGGGTATGTACCAGTAGCTATGTGTTTGATCTCTCTCTCTCTCTCGTGTTCTTGATTTGGCACGATCTTGATGTATCGCGAGCTTTGCTATTATAGTTGGATCCTATGTTTCTCCTCCCCCTCTTCTCTCTTGTAATGGATTGAGTTTCCCCTTTGAAGTAATCTTATCGGATTGAGTCTTTAAAGATTTGAGAATACTTGATGTATGTCTTGCCGTGGATATCTGTGGTGACAATGGGATACCATGTGCCACTTGATGTATGTTTTGGTGACCAACTTGCGGGTTCCGCACATGAACCTATGCATAGGGGTTGGCACACTTTTTCATCGTGATTCTCCGGTAGAAACTTTGGGGCACTCTTTGAGGTCCTTTGTGTTGGTTGAATAGATGAATATGAGATTGTGTGACGCATATCGTATAATCGTACCCACAGATACTTGAGGTGACATTGGAGTATCTAGGTGACATTAGGGTTTTGGTTGATTTGTGTCTTAAGGTGTTATTCTAGTATGAACTCTAGGGCTGTTTGTGACACCTATAGGAATAGCCCAACGGATTGGTTGGAAAGAATAACTTTGAGGTGGTTTCGTACCCTACCATAATCTCTTCGTTCGTTCTCCGCTATTAGTGACTTTGGAGTGACTCTTTGTTGCATGTTGAGGGATAGTTTTATGATCCAATTATGTTAGTATTGTTGAGGGAACTTACACTAGCGAAAGTATGAACCCTAGGCCTTGTTTCAACACATTGCAATACCGTTTACGCTCACGTTTATCACTTGCTACCTTGCTGTTTTTATTATTTCAGATTACAAATACCTTTATCTACTATCCATATACCACTTGTTTCACTATCTCTTCGCCGAACTGGTGCACCTATACAATTTACCATTGTATTGGGTGTGTTGGGGACACAAGAGACTCTTTGTTATTTGGTTGCAGGGTTGCTTGAGAGAGACCATCTTCATCCTACGCCTCCTACGGATTGATAAACCTTAGGTCATCCACTTGAGGGAAATTTGCTACTGTCCTACAAACCTCTGCACTTGGAGGCCCAACAACGTCTACAAGAAGAAGGTTGTATAGTAGACATCAAGCTCTTTTCTGGCGCCGTTGCCGGGGAGGTGAGTTCTTGAAGGTATATCTTTAGATCTTGCAATCGAGTCTTTTAGTTTCTTGTTTTATCACTAGTTTAGTTTATAAAAGAAAACTATATAAAAAATGGAATTGAGTTTGTCTCATACACTTCACCTTTTTAATATCTTTCATGAGTATGATGGAAAGGATAATTGTGCTCATGTGCTAGAAGAAGAAATCTACAAAATGTTTGGCACTAAATCTTTGAATGATGAGCATGATTGCAATGTTGTTAGTACGAATTCTTTGAATATCCATGATGCTAATGATGATTGCACTAGTTATGATGAAAATACCTCCTATAAACATGTCAATTTTTGTGGAGTAGATTGGGTTTGCAAGTACACACTGAATAGGGAAGATAGATATTGTAAGAGGCATAAGTACTTAGAAACCAAATTGTTGCAAGAAGAGCTAGATGAATGTGCTAAAAACTTAAATTATCTTGGCCGTACTTGTGGACTTTGCAATGAAAGTGGTCATTTAGCTATCCGATGCAAATTGTTTCACGATCTGATCGTGTCCAAAAATTGTGATGACTTGATTTCCCTTGCACATTATAATGAACTTAGTTTGCTTATGGTTTATGAAGAAATGAAACGTTTAACTAATGATCTTCCAGAATTAGCCCGTTACAAACTTCTTGGTTTTGATCTAGATAAGATTTATATGTATTGTGCGGTGAATTGCATTGAAAATCCTTATATTGCCAACTACATAAAGAAAAGGAAACAAATAGAAGATGAAGAGAATACTAATGAAAGGGAAGAGACTTCCCAATATCCTCCTATTATCTCTTATGATGAATCAGGTAACGAGGAGGAGCCTCCTATTCAACCAATCTCATTAATAAGGAGCTCCAAAAAGAGGATTGAACCCACACATGATGTGGTAAAGAAGAAGAAAAGAAAAAGGAAGAGAGGTAAAAACGTATCTCTCCCAAATAAAGTTGCTCCTATTATTGCTGTGCCTCATGAAAATGAAGATAATGATACTTCTTATGATCTTGAAAATCTTTTGGCACATGCTTGGAAGAATATAATAATTGCTATACTATTGGTGTTATCCATGCTATTAATGATGAGAGTGATTATGCTTATGATACAAAAAGGCCCAAGATTGGGGAAGCTATGTTTGATGAGGATGACATATTTGAGAATATATTTGCTGCAAGTAATGATTGTCCCAAGCTTGGGGATGCTATGTTTAATAATGATGATATTTTTAGCCTTCCATGTTTTGATATGCAAAGTGATTATGATGACAACAAAGTTGCTACTTATGATTATTATTGTGGTGAAACTTATGCTATAAAAAGTAGTGATGATTATATTTATAAAACTTTTCATGATTATGATTACCTCTTTTCTGAACATTACTCTTTTAATGTGGAAACAATTTATAGTATTCGAGTTTCCTATGATACTCCCACTATTCCGAATGAGAAGAATTTTGCCTATGTGGAGAGTAATAAATTTTCTATGCTTGTAGATCATGAAAAGAATGCTTTAGGTGCTGGTTACATTGTTGAATTCATTCATGATGCTACTGAAAATTATTATGAGGGAGGAACATATGCTTGTAGGAATTGCAATAATGTCAAGTTTCCTCTCTATGTGCTTGAAATTTTGAAGTTATGCTTGTTTTACCTTCCTATGCAAGTTGATTCTTGTCCCCATAAGTTGTTTGCTCAAAAAATCCCTATGCATAGGAAGCATGTTAGACTTAAATGTGCTAGTCATATTCTTCATGATGCTCTCTTTATGTTCAAAGTCTTATCCTTTAGGCGAGCATCATTGAAATCATCATGCCTAGCTAGGGGCGTTAAACGATAGCGCTTGTTGGGAGGCAACCCAACTTTATTTTTGTTCCTATTTAGTAATAAATAATTCATCTAGCCTCTGTTTATATGTGTTTTTATGCTTTTAATTAGTGTTTGCGCCAAGTAGAACCTTTGGGAAGACTTGGGGAAAGTCTTGTTGATCATGCTGTCAAAAACAGAAACTTTAGCGCTCACGAAAATTACTGCCATTTTTATTTGGAGAGTGCTATTTAGTTAATTATTTTTGCAGATGATTAATAGATAAATTCCTCAGGTCCAGCAATTTATTTGAGAATTTTATGAGTTCTATAAGTATACGTTTGATCCAGATTACTACAGACTGTTCTGTTTTTGACAGATTCTGTTTTTCGTGTGTTGTTTGCTTATTTTGATGAATCTATGGCTAGTAAAAGAGTTTATAAACCATAGAGAAGTTGGAATACAGTAGGTTTAACACCAATATAAATAAAGAATGAGTTCATTACAGTACCTTGAAGTGGTGATTTATTTTCTTATACTAACGGAGCTCACGAGTTTTCTACTTTAAGTTTTGTGTTGTGAAGTTTTAAAGTTTTGGGTAAGGATTCGATGGACTATGGAATAAGGAGTGGCAAGAGCCTAAGATTGGGGATGCCCAAGGCACCCCAAGGTAATATTCAAGGACAACCAAGAGCCTAAGCTTGGGGATGCCCCGGAAGGCATCCCCTCTTTCATCTTCGTTCATCGGTAACTTTACTTGGAGCTATATTTTTATTCGCCACATGATATGTGTTTTGCTTGGAGCGTCAATTTATTTTGTTAGGATTTTCTTGCTGTTTGAATAAAATACCAAGATCTGAAATTATTAAATGTTAGAGAGTCTTCACATAGTTGCATAATTATTCGACTACTCATTGAGCTTCACTTATATCTTTTAGAGCATGGTGGTAGTTTTATTTTGAAGAAATAGATGAACTCTCATGCTTCACTTAGATTATTTTGAGAGTCTTAAATAGCATGGTAATTTGCTTAAAATCCTAATATGCTAGGTATTCAAGAATAATAAAAATTCTCTTATGAGTGTGTTGAATACTAAGAGAAGTTTGATGCTTGATGATTGTTTTGAGATATGGAGATGGTGATATTAGACTCATGCTAGTTGAGTAGTTGTGAATTTGAGAGATACTTGTGTTGAAGTTTGTGATTCCCGTAGCATGCACGTATGGTGAACCGTTATGTAACGAAGTTGGAGCATGAGGTGTTTATTGATTGTCTTCCTTATGAGTGGCGGTCGGGGACGAGCGATGGTCTTTTCCTACCAATCTATCCCCCTAGGAGCATGCACGTAGTACTTTGTTTCGATAACTAATAGATTTTTGTAATAAGTATGTGAGTTCTTTATGACTAATGTTGAGTCCATGGATTATACGCACTCTCACCCTTCCACCTTTGCTAGCCTCTCTAGTACCGCACAACTTTCACCGGTACCATAAACCCACCATATACCTTCCTCAAAACACCCACCGAGATATATTGCCATGCAACTTTCCACCGCTCCGTTTATTATGACACGCTTCATCATTGTCATATTGCTTTGCATGATCATGTAGTTGACATTGTATTTGTGGCAAAGCCACCATTCATAATTATTTCATACATGTCACTCTTGATTCATTGCATATCCCGGTACACCGCCGGAGGCATTCATATAGATTCATCTTTGTTCTAGTATCGAGTTGTAATTCTTGAGTTGTAAATAAATAGAAGTGTGATGATCACCATTCAATAGAGCATTGTCCCAAAAAAAGGGAAAGGCAAAAAAAAAGAAAGGCCAAAAAAAAGAAAAGGCCAAATAACAAAATAATAAAAAAAGAAAGGCACAAAAAAAGAGAAAATAAAAAGGGCAATGCTACTATCTCTTTTTCCACACTTGTGCTTCAAAGTAGCACCTTGTTCTTCATGTAGTGAGTCTCATATATTGTGCTTCAAAGTAGCACCATGATTTCATATAGTGAGTCTCATAAGTTGTCTTGTTCATACTAGTGGGAAGTTTTCATTATAGAACTTGGCTTGTATATTCCAACGATGGGCTTCCTCAAAATGCCCTAGGTCTTCATGAGCAAGCAAGTTGGATGCACACCCACTAGTTTTCTTTTGTTGAGCATTCTTAGCTCTAGTGCATCCGTTGCATGGCAATCCCTACTCCTTGCATTAACATCAATTGATGGGCATCTCCATAGCTCATTGATTAGCCTCGTTGATGTGAGACTTTCTCCTTTTTTGTCTTCTCCACACAATCCCCATCATCATATTCTATACCACCCATAGTGCTATGTCCATGGCTCGCGCTCATGTATTGCGTGAAGGTTGAAAAAGTTTGAGATTATTTGAGTATGAAACAATTGCTTGGCTTGTCATCAGGGGTATAGAAGTTGGGAACATCTTTGTGTGACGAAAATGAAGCATAGCCTAACTATATGATTTTGTAGGGATGAACTTCCTTTGGCCATGTTATTTTGAGATGACATAATTGTTTGATTAGTATGCTTGAAGTATTATCATTTTTATGTCAATATGAACTTTTGTCTTGAACCTTTCGGATTTGAATATTCATACCATGATTAAGAAGATTTACATTGAAATTATGCCAAAGTATCACTCCACATCAAAAATTCTCTTTTTATCATTTACCTACTCGAGGACGAGCAGGAATTAAGCTTGGGGATGCCTGATACGTCTCCAACGTATCTATAATTTTTGATTGCTCCATGCTACTTTATCTACTGTTTTGGACTATATTGGGCTTTATTTTCCACTTTTATATTACTTTTGGGACTAACCTATTAACCGGAGGCCCAGCCCAGATTTGCTGTTTTATGCCTCTTTCAGTGTTTCGAAGAAAAGGAATATCAAACGGAGTCGAAACGGAACGAAATCAACTGGAGAAGTTATTTTTGGAAGGAAACCTACCGGATAGACATGGACCCTACGTGAGAAGATGAAGGAGGAGCTCACGAGGGTAGGGGGTGTGCCCACCCCCCTGGGGCGCGCCCCCCTGCCTCGTGGCCCCCTCTTCGGTCCACCGACGTACCTCCTGCACCCATATATACCTACGTAACCTAAAACTTCCAGAACACACAATAGATCGGGAGTTCCGCCGCCAGAAGCCTCCGTAGCCACCAAAAGTCAATCGGGACCCTGATCCGGCACCCTGCCGGAGGGGGGGATCCCTCACCGGTGGCCATCTTCATCATCCCGGTGCTCTCCATGACGAGGAGGGAGTAG
The DNA here is from genome assembly GCF_018294505.1 of Triticum aestivum. Taxonomy (NCBI): domain Eukaryota; kingdom Viridiplantae; phylum Streptophyta; class Magnoliopsida; order Poales; family Poaceae; genus Triticum; species Triticum aestivum. The sequence continues at coordinate 534,668,245 of NC_057800.1, forward strand.
TTCTCCCTCGGGGCTGAGGGTATGTACCAGTAGCTATGTGTTTGATCTCTTTCTCTCTCGTGTTCTTGATTTGGCACGATCTTGATGTATCGCGAGCTTTGCTATTATAGTTGGATCCTATGTTTCTCCTCCCCCTCTTCTCTCTTGTAATGGATTGAGTTTCCCCTTTGAAGTAATCTTATCGGATTGAGTCTTTAAAGATTTGAGAATACTTGATGTATGTCTTGCCGTGGATATCTGTGGTGACAATGGGATACCATGTGCCACTTGATGTATGTTTTGGTGACCAACTTGCGGGTTCCGCACATGAACCTATGCATAGGGGTTGGCACACTTTTTCATCGTGATTCTCCGGTAGAAACTTTGGGGCACTCTTTGAGGTCCTTTGTGTTGGTTGAATAGATGAATATGAGATTGTGTGACGCATATCGTATAATCGTACCCACAGATACTTGAGGTGACATTGGAGTATCTAGGTGACATTAGGGTTTTGGTTGATTTGTGTCTTAAGGTGTTATTCTAGTATGAACTCTAGGGCTGTTTGTGACACCTATAGGAATAGCCCAACGGATTGGTTGGAAAGAATAACTTTGAGGTGGTTTCGTACCCTACCATAATCTCTTCGTTCGTTCTCCGCTATTAGTGACTTTGGAGTGACTCTTTGTTGCATGTTGAGGGATAGTTTTATGATCCAATTATGTTAGTATTGTTGAGGGAACTTACACTAGCGAAAGTATGAACCCTAGGCCTTGTTTCAACACATTGCAATACCGTTTACGCTCACGTTTATCACTTGCTACCTTGCTGTTTTTATTATTTCAGATTACAAATACCTTTATCTACTATCCATATACCACTTGTTTCACTATCTCTTCGCCGAACTGGTGCACCTATACAATTTACCATTGTATTGGGTGTGTTGGGGACACAAGAGACTCTTTGTTATTTGGTTGCAGGGTTGCTTGAGAGAGACCATCTTCATCCTACGCCTCCTACGGATTGATAAACCTTAGGTCATCCACTTGAGGGAAATTTGCTACTGTCCTACAAACCTCTGCACTTGGAGGCCCAACAACGTCTACAAGAAGAAGGTTGTATAGTAGACATCAAGCTCTTTTCTGGCGCCGTTGCCGGGGAGGTGAGTTCTTGAAGGTATATCTTTAGATCTTGCAATCGAGTCTTTTAGTTTCTTGTTTTATCACTAGTTTAGTTTATAAAAGAAAACTATATAAAAAATGGAATTGAGTTTGTCTCATACACTTCACCTTTTTAATATCTTTCATGAGTATGATGGAAAGGATAATTGTGCTCATGTGCTAGAAGAAGAAATCTACAAAATGTTTGGCACTAAATCTTTGAATGATGAGCATGATTGCAATGTTGTTAGTATGAATTCTTTGAATATCCATGATGCTAATGATGATTGCACTAGTTATGATGAAAATACCTCCTATAAACATGTCAATTTTTGTGGAGTAGATTGGGTTTGCAAGTACACACTGAATAGGGAAGATAGATATTGTAAGAGGCATAAGTACTTAGAAACCAAATTGTTGCAAGAAGAGCTAGATGAATGTGCTAAAATTTAAATTATCTTGGCCGTACTTGTGGACTTTGCAATGAAAGTGGTCATTTAGCTATCCGATGCAAATTGTTTCACGATCTGATCGTGTCCAAAAATTGTGATGACTTGATTTCCCTTGCACATTATAATGAACTTAGTTTGCTTATGGTTTATGAAGAAATGAAACGTTTAACTAATGATCTTCCAGAATTAGCCCGTTACAAACTTCTTGGTTTTGATCTAGATAAGATTTATATGTATTGTGCGGTGAATTGCATTGAAAATCCTTATATTGCCAACTACATAAAGAAAAGGAAACAAATAGAAGATGAAGAGAATACTAATGAAAGGGAAGAGACTTCCCAATATCCTCCTATTATCTCTTATGATGAATCAGGTAACGAGGAGGAGCCTCCTATTCAACCAATCTCTTTAATAAGGAGCTCCAAAAAGAGGATTGAACCCACACATGATGTGGTAAAGAAGAAGAAAAGAAAAAGGAAGAGAGGTAAAAACGTATCTCTCCCAAATAAAGTTGCTCCTATTATTGCTGTGCCTCATGAAAATGAAGATAATGATACTTCTTATGATCTTGAAAATCTTTTTGGCACATGCTTGGAAGAATATAATAATTGCTATACTATTGGTGTTATCCATGCTATTAATGATGAGAGTGATTATGCTTATGATACAAAAAGGCCCAAGCTTGGGGAAGCTATGTTTGATGAGGATGACATATTTGAGAATATATTTGCTGCAAGTAATGATTGTCCCAAGCTTGGGGATGCTATGTTTAATAATGATGATATTTTTAGCCTTCCATGTTTTGATATGCAAAGTGATTATGATGACAACAAAGTTGCTACTTATGATGATTATTGTGGTGAAACTTATGCTATAAAAAGTAGTGATGATTATATTTATAAAACTTTTCATGATTATGATTACCTCTTTTCTGAACATTACTCTTTTAATGTGGAAACAATTTATAGTATTCGAGTTTCCTATGATACTCCCACTATTCCGAATGAGAAGAATTTTGCCTATGTGGAGAGTAATAAATTTTCTATGCTTGTAGATCATGAAAAGAATGCTTTAGGTGCTGGTTACATTGTTGAATTCATTCATGATGCTACTGAAAATTATTATGAGGGAGGAACATATGCTTGTAGGAATTGCAATAATGTCAAGTTTCCTCTCTATGTGCTTGAAATTTTGAAGTTATGCTTGTTTTACCTTCCTATGCAAGTTGATTCTTGTCCCCATAAGTTGTTTTCTCAAAAAAATCCCTATGCATAGGAAGCATGTTAGACTTAAATGTGCTAGTCATATTCTTCATGATGCTCTCTTTATGTTCAAAGTCTTATCCTTTAGGCGAGCATCATTGAAATCATCATGCCTAGCTAGGGGCGTTAAACGATAGCGCTTGTTGGGAGGCAACCCAACTTTATTTTTGTTCCTATTTAGTAATAAATAATTCATCTAGCCTCTGTTTATATGTGGTTTTATGCTTTTAATTAGTGTTTGCGCCAAGTAGAACCTTTGGGAAGACTTGGGGAAAGTCTTGTTGATCATGCTGTCAAAAACAGAAACTTTAGCGCTCACGAAAATTACTGCCATTTTTATTTGGAGAGTGCTATTTAGTTAATTATTTTTGCAGATGATTAATAGGTAAATTCCTCAGGTCCAGCAATTTATTTGAGAATTTTATGAGTTCTATAAGTATACGTTTGATCCAGATTACTACAGACTGTTCTGTTTTTGACAGATTCTGTTTTTCGTGTGTTGTTTGCTTATTTTGATGAATCTATGGCTAGTAAAAGAGTTTATAAACCATAGAGAAGTTGGAATACAGTAGGTTTAACACCAATATAAATAAAGAATGAGTTCATTACAGTACCTTGAAGTGGTGATTTATTTTCTTATACTAACGGAGCTCACGAGTTTTCTACTTTAAGTTTTGTGTTGTGAAGTTTTAAAGTTTTGGGTAAGGATTCGATGGACTATGGAATAAGGAGTGGCAAGAGCCTAATATTGGGGATGCCCAAGGCACCCCAAGGTAATATTCAAGGACAACCAAGAGCCTAAGCTTGGGGATGCCCCGGAAGGCATCCCCTCTTTCATCTTCGTTCATCGGTAACTTTACTTGGAGCTATATTTTTATTCGCCACATGATATGTGTTTTGCTTGGAGCGTCAATTTATTTTGTTAGGATTTTCTTGCTGTTTGAATAAAATACCAAGATCTGAAATTATTAAATGTTAGAGAGTCTTCACATAGTTGCATAATTATTCGACTACTCATTGAGCTTCACTTATATCTTTTAGAGCATGGTGGTAGTTTTATTTTGAAGAAATAGATGAACTCTCATGCTTCACTTAGATTATTTTGAGAGTCTTAAATAGCATGGTAATTTGCTTAAAATCCTAATATGCTAGGTATTCAAGAATAATAAAAATTCTCTTATGAGTGTGTTGAATACTAAGAGAAGTTTGATGCTTGATGATTGTTTTGAGATATGGAGATGGTGATATTAGACTCATGCTAGTTGAGTAGTTGTGAATTTGAGAGATACTTGTGTTGAAGTTTGTGATTCCCGTAGCATGCACGTATGGTGAACCATTATGTAACGAAGTTGGAGCATGAGGTGTTTATTGATTGTCTTCCTTATGAGTGGCGGTCGGGGACGAGCGATGGTCTTTTCCTACCAATCTATCCCCTAGGAGCATGCGCGTAGTACTTTGTTTCGATAACTAATAGATTTTTGTAATAAGTATGTGAGTTCTTTATGACTAATGTTGAGTCCATGGATTATACGCACTCTCACCCTTCCACCTTTGCTAGCCTCTCTAGTACCGCGCAACTTTCACCGGTACCATAAACCCACCATATACCTTCCTCAAAACACCCACCGAGATATATTGCCATGCAACTTTCCACCGCTCCGTTTATTATGACACGCTTCATCATTGTCATATTGCTTTGCATGATCATGTAGTTGACATTGTATTTGTGGCAAAGCCACCATTCATAATTATTTCATACATGTCACTCTTGATTCATTGCATATCCCGGTACACCGCCGGAGGCATTCATATAGATTCATCTTTGTTCTAGTATCGAGTTGTAATTCTTGAGTTGTAAATAAATAGAAGTGTGATGATCACCATTCAATAGAGCATTGTCCCAAAAAAAGGGAAAGGCAAAAAAAAAAGAAAGGCCAAAAAAAAAGAAAAGGCCAAATAAAAAATAATAAAAAAGAAAGGCACAAAAAAAAGAGAAAATAAAAAGGGCAATGCTACTATCTCTTTTTCCACACTTGTGCTTCAAAGTAGCACCTTGTTCTTCATGTAGTGAGTCTCATATATTGTGCTTCAAAGTAGCACCATGATTTCATATAGTGAGTCTCATAAGTTGTCTTGTTCATACTAGTGGGAAGTTTTCATTATAGAACTTGGCTTGTATATTCCAACGATGGGCTTCCTCAAAATGCCCTAGGTCTTCATGAGCAAGCAAGTTGGATGCACACCCACTAGTTTTCTTTTGTTGAGCATTCTTAGCTCTAGTGCATCCGTTGCATGGCAATCCCTACTCCTTGCATTAACATCAATTGATGGGCATCTCCATAGCTCATTGATTAGCCTCGTTGATGTGAGACTTTCTCCTTTTTTGTCTTCTCCACACAATCCCCATCATCATATTCTATACCACCCATAGTGCTATGTCCATGGCTCGCGCTCATGTATTGCGTGAAGGTTGAAAAAGTTTGAGATTATTTGAGTATGAAACAATTGCTTGGCTTGTCATCAGGGGTATAGAAGTTGGGAACATCTTTGTGTGACGAAAATGAAGCATAGCCTAACTATATGATTTTGTAGGGATGAACTTCCTTTGGCCATGTTATTTTGAGATGACATAATTGTTTGATTAGTATGCTTGAAGTATTATCATTTTTATGTCAATATGAACTTTTGTCTTGAACCTTTCGGATTTGAATATTCATACCATGATTAAGAAGATTTACATTGAAATTATGCCAAAGTATCACTCCACATCAAAAATTCTCTTTTTATCATTTACCTACTCGAGGACGAGCAGGAATTAAGCTTGGGGATGCCTGATACGTCTCCAACGTATCTATAATTTTTGATTGCTCCATGCTACTTTATCTACTGTTTTGGACTATATTGGGCTTTATTTTCCACTTTTATATTACTTTTGGGACTAACCTATTAACCGGAGGCCCAGCCCAGATTTGCTGTTTTATGCCTCTTTCAGTGTTTCGAAGAAAAGGAATATCAAACGGAGTCGAAACGGAACGAAATCAACTGGAGAAGTTATTTTTGGAAGGAAACCTACCGGATAGACATGGACCCTACGTGAGAAGATGAAGGAGGAGCTCACGAGGGTAGGGGGTGCGCCCACCCCCCTGGGGCGCGCCCCCCTGCCTCGTGGCCCCCTCTTCGGTCCACCGACGTACCTCCTGCACCCATATATACCTACATAACCTAAAACTTCTAGAACACACAATAGATCGGGAGTTCCGCCGCCAGAAGCCTCTGTAGCCACCAAAAGTCAATCGGGACCCTGATCCGGCACCCTGCCGGAGGGGGGGATCCCTCACCGGTGGCCATCTTCATCATCCCGGTGCTCTCCATGACGAGGAGGGAGTAGTTCTCCCTCGGGGCTGAGGGTATGTACCAGTAGCTATGTGTTTGATCTCTCTCTCTCTCTCGTGTTCTTGATTTGGCACGATCTTGATGTATCGCGAGCTTTGCTATTATAGTTGGATCCTATGTTTCTCCTCCCCCTCTTCTCTCTTGTAATGGATTGAGTTTCCCCTTTGAAGTAATCTTATCGGATTGAGTCTTTAAAGATTTGAGAATACTTGATGTATGTCTTGCCGTGGATATCTGTGGTGACAATGGGATACCATGTGCCACTTGATGTATGTTTTGGTGACCAACTTGCGGGTTCCGCCCATGAACCTATGCATAGGGGTTGGCACACGTTTTCATCGTGATTCTCCGGTAGAAACTTTGGGGCACTCTTTGAGGTCCTTTGTGTTGGTTGAATAGATGAATATGAGATTGTGTGACGCATATCGTATAATCATACCCACAGATACTTGAGGTGACATTGGAGTATCTAGGTGACATTAGGGTTTTGGTTGATTTGTGTCTTAAGGTGTTATTCTAGTATGAACTCTAGGGCTGTTTGTGACACCTATAGGAATAGCCCAACGGATTGGTTGGAAAGAATAACTTTGAGGTGGTTTCGTACCCTACCATAATCTCTTCGTTCGTTCTCCGCTATTAGTGACTTTGGAGTGACTCTTTGTTGCATGTTGAGGGATATTTTTATGATCCAATTATGTTAGTATTGTTGAGGGAACTTACACTAGCGAAAGTATGAACCCTAGGCCTTGTTTCAACACATTGCAATACCGTTTACGCTCACGTTTATCACTAGCTACCTTGCTGTTTTTATTATTTCAGATTACAAATACCTTTATCTACTATCCATATACCACTTGTTTCACTATCTCTTTGCCGAACTGGTGCACCTATACAATTTACCATTGTATTGGGTGTGTTGGGGACACAAGAGACTCTTTGTTATTTGGTTGCAGGGTTGCTTGAGAGAGACCATCTTCATCCTACGCCTCCTACGGATTGATAAACCTTAGGTCATCCACTTGAGGGAAATTTGCCACTGTCCTACAAACCTCTGCACTTGGAGGCCCAAGAACGTCTACAAGAAGAAGGTTGTGTAGTAGACATCATGCGTGCGTCCGAAAGCTGTCCCGAACACGACCCGGGCAATCGTCACCGTTGGGTCCGGATCATCCCCAAACATCTACAAAACGTCACCGTTTTCTCATTTGGACTCTCTAAGCTTTTATTTCGCGACCGTCCGATTCCGATCAGAGGGACCAAGGTAGCCCTAACCTAACCACTCACTATATAAATCTGAGCAAACCCTAAAAATTAGGACCCTTGTCCCATCCTGCCGCCGCCAGTCCTCTTTCACCTCGGGATCCATCCCGATCCATCCCCACCCTATCAGTTTGCTGCAGCCACTACCTGCCCAAATCCCCTCGCAATCCACCATCCTCCCCTGCCTCCCGTTCGCCCTCAGCTCCCAATCTCGTCGTGCCCGAGGCCTCATCCCCGTCGACGACCCCGACCAGGCCAGCCCGACGCCCTGCCTCTCTCTTTTCATCCTTAGTTCTCCCTCACCTCACCTCTCTTGTTTCTCCAGGGAACCAGCGCTGCCGCCCAACAAGGAAGCTCGCCACCTGCCCACAAGTTCGCCGTGCCATCGGTCGCTTTCGCCGTCGTTAGGAACTGCCAGCGCCGCCCATGGCCTCGTCTCCGGCTAGAACGGGCCATCCCAGACCTCCACCGCCCGGATCCGGTGACTCTTGCCGCCGTCGCCGCCAAGAACCTCGCGGGAGAAGGACGTTCCGCCCTGGACCCGCTCGTTTCAGCCCCCGCTGCCACTCTGAACCTTGCGCCCCGCTGCGACTGCTTCCTCTGTCGAGAACGAGCGCTCCCTCGTCGTCGCGTGGACCGCAGAAGACCGCACCTAAGCTGTGTCTCGCGCGAGGTCCACCAATTGGCCCAGCTGCCAGTCCAGCGGCGCCCGGCCTGCCTTGGCCTCTCCCTCTCTGCAAACCGGGCCTGGCCCATGGGTGAGGCACACCCCAGCGCCCCTGTTGCTATCCTCCAGTTGGGCCAGATCTTAGATGCGGCCCGAATCATGTTTTTTCCCGTGGAACGAATTTAGCTATTATTCCTGAGACGGTTGTTTTCTTAGAATTCATGCATTTAATATCTAATTAACCGTGCATCGGATTAAAATAAGTTATATATGAAACATGACTAGAATTTCATCTAGTTTCATATTATGCCATTTTCATCCATGTTTAACATGTTTAAAATGTTGTTTGATTAATTTTTGCTCTATCCCATGTTAAAATGCTTTAATTCATAACTAATTAACCGTAGCTCCAAATTTGATAAACCTTATATGTAAATGGGGTAGAAAAATGCCTAGTTTATCATGGTGGCTTTACTTTGCTTGTTTAATAACTCTAAAATATGGTTTAGAGCAGAACAGTACCAAATCGATGATTATGCTCATGAGGATTTTCTGGACTTGTTGTTTGTTGTTTCGGCCCCATTTAAACTTGCCTAGTTAGGTAGTTTTATTATGCTTCACCCTCTTGCCATGTTAATCAACATTTAATATTGTTGGGTACATAAACGAGATCGAACTAAATAACTTGAATGTGGTGTTCCATCAATATGCAACTCATTGCATATTGAGCTCCACTTAATTTGTAGTGTTGTTTGTGCTCTTTGCCATGCCATGCCTCATTAAACCGGACATGCATCATACTTGGTTGTGCATCATGCCATGCTTATGTGGTGGTTGTTTACTATGTGGTTTGCTTCTTTTCGATGTTGCTTCTTCGGATTGGTTCCGATAACGTCGCGTTTGTGAGGATCCGTTCGACTACGTCTGTTTGTCTTCTTGATGGACTCATTCTTCTTCCTTGCGGGATCTCTGGCAAGATGACCATACCCTCGAAATCACTTCTATCTTTGCTTGCTAGTTGCTTGCTCTATTTCTATGCCTATGCTGCGATACCTACCACTTGCTATATCATGCCTCCCATATTGCCATGTGAAGCCTCTAACCCACCTTGTCCTAGCAAACCGTTGTTTGGCTATGTTACCGCTTTGCTCAGCCCCTCTTATAGCGTTGCTAGTTGCAGGTGAAGATTGGAGTTTGTTCCTTGTTGGAGCACGATTATTGTTGGGATATCACAATATCTCTTATTTAATTAATGCATCTATATACTTGGTAAAGGGTGGAAGGCTCGGCCTTATGCCTGGTGTTTTGTTCCACTCTTGCCGCCCTAGTTTCCGTCATACCAGTGTTATGTTCCTTGATTTTGCGTTCCTTACGCAGTTGGGTTATAATGGGAACCCCTTGATAGTTCGCCTTGAATAAAACTCCTCCAGCAAGGCCCAACCTTGGTTTTACCATTTGCCACCTAAGCCTTTTTCCCTTGGGTTCTGCAGACTCAAGGGTCATCTTTATTTTAAGCCCCCGGGCCAGTGCTCCTATGAGTGTTGGTCCAAAACAGAGCCACTTGCAGCGCCACCTCAGGGGAACTTGAGGGTTGGTTTTAGTTGTACGTAGTGTTCATCCAGTGTGCCCTGAGAACGCGATATGTGCAGCTCCTATCGGGATTTGTCGGCACATCCGGGCGACTTTGCTGGTCTTGTTTTACCATTGTCGAAATGTCTTGTAACCGGGATTCTGAGTCTGATCAGGTCTTCCTGGGAGAAGGAATATCCTTCGTTGACCGTGAGAGCTTGTGATGGGCTAAGTTGGGACACCCATGCAGGGGTTTGAACTTTCGAAAGTCGTGCCCACGGTTATGGGCGGATGGGAATTTGTTAATGTCCGGTTGTAGAAAACCTGAGAATTATCTTAATTAAAATGCATCAACCGCGTGTGTAGCCGTGATGGTCTCTTCTCGGCGGAGTCCAGGAAGTGAACATGGTGTTGGAGTTATGCTTGAACGTAAGTAGTCTAGGATCACTTCTTGATCATAGATTCTCGAACGTGCTTTTGCTTTATCTTCTCGCTCTCTTTTGCGTAAGTTAGCCACCATATATGCTAGGGCTTGCTGCAGCACCACCTCATACCTTTACCCCACCAATAAGCTTAAATAGTCTTGATCGCGAGGGTGTGATATTGCCGAGTCCCCGTGACTCACAGATTACTTCCAAAACCAGTTTGCAGGTGCCGATGATACCGTGCAGGTGATGCAACCGAGCTCAAGGAGGAGCTCAATGAAGATCGTGTTTGTTATGTTGTTCCGTTTCTAGTTGATCAGTAGTGGAGCCCAGTTGGGGCGATCGGGGATTTGTAGCATTAGGGGTAGTCTTATTTTATTTTGGTTCCGTAGCCGGACCTTGATTGTATCTGGATGATTGTAATGCTTTATTCATGTATTGTGTGAAGTGGCGATTGTAAGCCAACCCTGTATCTTTTCCTTTTTCAGTACATGGGATGTGTAAAGATTACCCCTCTTGCGACATTGCCTTCAATGCGGTTATGCCTCTAAGTCGTGCTCCGACACGTGGGAGATATAGCCGCATCGAGGGTGTTACAAGTTGGTAATCAGAGCCTTCCCCGACTTAGGAGCCCCCTACTTGATCGAATCGCTGGCGTTGTTGAGTCTAGAAAAATGTTTTGAGTCTTATAGGATTATATTTCGGAGAGTAGGATTCTTTTACTCCTTAGTCCCTTCGTCGCTCTGGTGAGGCATCCTGACGTAGAGTTTTGACTCTTCTCTTCTCAAATTTCACTGATTTTTTTAGGATCACACGGGTATCTTGGAATCGTTCCGATGGTTTTGTGATGAGAACATTGTTCTTGGTGCCTCCTGACATTTAGGGGTTGTGGCAGTGTCCCGGGGAGTTGAGCTCCGAGGTGTTGTCGTCACAATTTTATCGTTGCAATTCTGGAATACCTGAGTTTCATCGACATCGAAAATCTCTTTTATGCAGTTGTTGGTGAGATAACCTCGACGCCACCCAGTACTGAGGCAGGAGTTCGGGAGTATTGCCATAACTCGTATAACGGATGCTTTTCGAAGGTTGAGGTAAATGATTTCTGAAGGTTTCTTGGTTATGTGTTGAAGGATGAATACAGAATCGCGATTTTGAATCGGATCGGAGCTCGATTGTAAGATCGCACATCGTAGAATCTTCACTATCAGGATTGTAGGAACGTAGATTCTATGAACTAAAATCATAGAATCATAGGGGTTAGTTTGGATCGTAAAGTCATAGAATCGTATAACAGAATCGCGATTCTGACAACCTGGGGTGAGATATTATGCTTCCCCTGTATCGCCAACACCTGATTGCATAACCGAAAAGTATCGGGAGTTTATAAGTGGGGATTCAAGTAGCTCATAGGATATCTTTCCGGCAGATGTATGATATGAAATTGGGGTTCGACGTGTAGTGGTCCGCCTATCCACGGTTGGTTTTATAGTGGTCTCGTTGTGTCTTTAAGAGTCCTTGGCTATGCTGACTCGGGGACGCTTTGTATGTCATGTGCACTGCCTTGTACATGATGGTGTTGTATGATCGAGCCCGTGTAGGCCCCACCACAAAAACTTCGGATGAAATCTCTATCATATGTTTGTTCCGGCTTATTTTGCAAGCCAATCCGTTGTTTTGTTGTGTTTGTGGTATTCGAGTTGCTTCGATGTCAAATGTTGATTCCATACCTTTCCTAAACGGTGTTCTCATACTCCGATGTGAATACCAATCCTTCATGATAATAGAGATTGTCATGTCAATCCTTTTCTACCGGTGTGTTTTCTCTTCAACCGGATCCGTTCATTTTCAACATCCGCAAGATTCAATCTCAACTTTCTCAACGGTGTTCGTTTCATCCATCCCAAGTTGTCTTTGTTGTCCCGCCCTCCCACCCTTGTTTCTTCAAGGACTCGGATTTCTTAATCAAGTATCCATTTTATTCATGTGAAGTCTCTCCGTTCTTTTCCGTCAATATTCTTATCCGGTGATTCTCATGAAGATTTTAATGGAGCTTCTAGTTTATCATTCTTCGTTCTCTTTTCTTCTCCAATGGATCCAATTCAAGCTTTCGGTGTTGATCATATCATTTTCTTTGGTTCACATGCTTTTCATGTTGGAAGTTCTTATCAAAGACTCTCTTATTTATTCACCTCTCACTATCCATTTATTCCGGAGTACTGAAGATATCTCGAAAGATTCGCGTTGCCATTCCCAATCGTTCAAGCTATTTCGAGGTCTTATCTTATTCAAGCCATTTAATTCAACAGGTGCTATCTCCTTTTCAAGTAATAATTTCAACGGTATTTCTCTTGAGTGGGTCCTAACCCACAGGTCTTTTCCCAGGATCTTACCTGACTCTTCTAATTTTTTTTTCGGACTTACGCCCAAATTCTTTTTGAAGTTTGACATAAGAATGATTCATCATCAGTCATATGTGTTTCTCCAAGATCGGTCAAATTCTTTTCATCGTTGGTTCAACATTTCCAATTTTAATTCCGGAGTGCCTCAAAAACTCATGGTGGTGTTTCTCATCGTCATTCTCTGCATTTGAAGACCGAAGAAGAATTTTTCCTCCATATCTTATTCATTCTCTTCAAGATTCGTGATTTTAGCTTGATGCCTTCCTCTCATAATTGTTTTCGATTGTGAGAATTCTTTTCACCTTTCCGGAGCACTTCAAGAGTCTTTCCAGTTTGATTCTCCGGAGCCCATCATCTCAGAATTATTCATTCTCAGCTTTCAGCTCTTGTTCCCCCAAATCTTACCGGTGCATCATTCAAGTATCCTCTAATCAGTTCTTGATCTCTTCGTTCTCTTGTATCTAAACTCTCTCATGTATTTTCGTTCATTTGCTAATTCTTACCGGTGATTCATCCCTTTACTTCATTCATTTCTAATTCTTACGGTGGCTATTCAAGATTCTTCTTCCTTCGTTTTCATATAAATGCATTCGTGCTTTCCAAATTCTACCGGTGGTTCGTTGAAGGCTTTCTCAAGTTTGCGCCATGTCTCTCTTAATCCTTCTACGAGAATAAGTGGCATGCCAAATCCAAGGTGGGTCATCAATTTAATTGGTGAAGGATGCCATAACGTAATTCTTATTATTGTTTCATCCAAGTGATTTAATTCCTTATTCCAAAGGCTCATCAAATTCTCGGTTTCATTTGTTTCATCTTTTCTTTTCCCGGAGTTTCAAGATCTCTCATTTATCTCATCGCAAAGCTCCATTTAATCATTCCAAGGCTTCACATTATTTTCTCAACTTCTCTTTCTTTTGTCATCCTTTTGATTACCGGAGTTATTCTTGGAGGCTCTACTTGATGGTTCGTCAAGGATTTAATTCTTTCTCGAAGTGTTCATCGAGATTCTTTCTAGAGGAGTTCAAGCATTTCTTCATCTTGCAATCCGGAGTGCAATTCTTTCTTCCGTATCATTGGAGGTGGTATTATGTCATTCTTGATAATTTGAGTTCATGTTTCATGATTCACATGTTGTTAAGAATGAGGTATTTTAAATCCATCAACCTTTTTGTTGGAGTTATCTTGTGTCATGTTTCACCTAAAGCCTTCCCTAAGGATTGTTGCTATTATGGTGCTTATAAATGACCCAAGTTCTTTTATCATCCCGGTGATTAAGTTTCTCGTCCCCTTGGTGATATCAATCCAATCTATTGTTTCGTTAGAGATAGAATTTCACCTCATAATTTTGGGATGTTTTCCAGAAGCCCACTTCAAGCTTATCCTTTTCGTTGTTGGGTTTCAACAATTCCGTTCGACCCTTCTCCTAAAGATGCTTTTCAAGCTCATTTGAGGTAGAAGATGGTGTTTTCTTATCCGTTCTTTTGTTCCGACGTTCCAACTTCTATTCTTTCGTTCCGGAGGCATGGTGATATTGCTTTCTTCAACCATCATCTCGTTTTTTTATCGAAGATCATGTTCTTTCCTTTGCTTATCCATTTATCCGGAGTGTTGTGTCCTCTGCTCAAGTCCTTTTCATCCTATCAAGCCTTGCATCTCTTTTCAAACGGAGTGCTGTCCGAATTTGTTCTTCCTTGGTCCTCGTTCCTGACGGAGTGTTTTACAACATCGATCACCTCCGTGGTATTATTCCTTTCAAGTTGTTCAACTTTTCAAGGTTCTTTGGTTTCACTAGTTGTCAAAGAAGCAACTTAGTTTTACCTCTTCTCTTCCTCTTCTGTTTTCCCTCTGGCGCCATTCTAGATCTCGGGACGAGATCCTCTCATAGTGGTGGAGTGTTGTGACGCCCCAAGACTGTTGCGCCAGGTGTCTCCCAGTCATTCGCCGTCGTTGCCATGTCATTCGCTTGCGTGTTGCATCTTGTCATGTCATCATGTGCATTGCATCATCATGTTTTCAAACTTGCATTCGTCCGGGTTCCCCAGTTCCGTCCGTTGTCCGTTCTGAGCCCAGACACACTTGCATGCGCCCGCGACACGTCTGAAATAGTATTTTATAAGTGGCCGGAAAATGTTCTCGAAATGGGTTGAAAGTTGGCGTGCGGTGTTGTTTTGTTGCCGGTAGGCCGCCTGCCATGTTTTATCGCATTTAGAGTATGTTTGACGCCCCAACGGATAACTATAGCGGCATTATAGTCGGTCAAACGTCGGACGTTTTTAGTCTCTGGAAACAGTCGCCGGGTCTCTCTCTATTCTCTTCTCTCAGCTTGAGACCGTCTACACAGTCCACTCACTGCTAGCCCCCAACCTAACCTCTCTCGCCGGCCCGCGGTCTCCTCGCGTGCGCGTCCGAAAGCTGTCCCGGACACGACCCGGGCAATCGTCACCTGGGTCCGGATCATCCCCAAACATCTACAAAACGTCACCGTTTTCTCATTTAGACTCCCTAAGCTTTTATTTCGCGACCATCCGATGCCGATCAGAGAGACCGAGGTAACCCTAACCTAACCACTCACTATATAAATCTGAGCGAACCCTAAAAATTAGGACCCTTGTCCCATCCCGCCGCCGCCGGTCCTCTTTCACCTCGGGATCCATCCCGATCCATCCCCACCCTATCAGTTCGCTGCAGCCACTACCTGCCCAAATCCCCTCGCAGCTCACCATCCTCCCGTGCCTCCCGTTCGCCCTCAGCTCCCGATCTCCTCGCGCCCGAGGCCTCATCCCCGTCGACGACCCCGACCAGGCCAGCCCGGCGCCCTGCCTATCTCTTTCCCTCCTTAGTTCTCCCTCACCTCACCTCTCTTGTTTCTCCAAGGAACCAGCGCTGCCGCCCAAGGAGGAAGCTCGCCACCTGCCCACAAGTTCGCCGCGCCGTCGGTCGCTTCCGCCGTCGTCAGGAACTGCCAGCGCTGCCCATGGCCTCGTCTCCGGCCAGAACGGGCCGTCCCAGACCTCCACCGCCCGGATCCAGTGACTCTTGCCGCCGCCGCCAAGAACCTCACCGGAGAACGACGTTCCGCCATGGACCCGCTCGTTTCAGCCGCCGCTGCCGCTCTAAACCTTGCGCCCCGCTGCGACTGCTTTGTCTGTCGAGAACGAGCGCTCCCTCGTCGTCGCGTGGACCGCAGAAGACCGCGCCTGGGATGTGTCTCGCGCGAGGTCCACCAACCGGCCCAGCTGCCAGCCTAGCGGCGCCCGGCCTGCCTTGGCCTCTCCCTCTCCGCAAACTGGGCCGGCAATTCCTATTTAGCGCTGCAGACGCCGGTTTCTACTGTTTTTGCTAACCGGCGCCTGCAGCAGGATCTCGTGTGCCGGCCCATCTTTCATTTTTCTTCCGCTCTCTAAACTCTATGGAAAACTGCAAAAACACAGCGCGAGCTAGGATTCGAACACTGCATCGCTGGTTATCAATGCTCGTGGCGTGACCAACCCGACTACCTCACTAACTATGATAACAAAAACGCTTTTCGTCCATTTATACCTTCCATTTTTCCTTTTTTCTTTCTTTTTTCTTTTTTCTCTATTCTTTTCTTCTTTCTTTTTCCAAATTCGTAATTGTTTTCTTCAAATAGATGAACTTGTTTTCAAAATCCATGAACTGTTTTTTTGAAACTCTTGAACCTTTTTCAAAATCGATGAACTTTTTTTTCAAATTTGATGAACTTTTTCATTTGTTTGAAATTTTTCTCAAATCAATGAAATTTTTTTCAACGTTGATGAACTTTTTTCAAAACTGATGAACTTTCTCCAAATCCGATGAACTTTTTTCAAATTGATGAACTACTTTCATTGTTTGATGAACACTTTTGAAAATCGATGAACTCTTTTTAATCTGTGAACTTGTTTTTGAATACATGAACTTTTTTCAATTTAGATGAACTTTTTTTGAAATCCGATGAACTTTTTTCAAATTCGATGAACTTTTTTTATTCAAATTGATGAACTTTTTTTACTCAAATTGATGAACTAATTTTATTGTTCGATGGACATTTTTTGAAAATCGATGAACTTTTGAATCTGTGAACTTTATTTTGAATACATGAACTTTTTTATTTGTTGAACTATTTTTTGAGTACGCGAACTATTTTTGCATGCGCATGAACTTCATTTGTAATATGTGCACATGTTTTTAAATAACTGGAAAATCTAAACGCTACAGTGTAATGCGAAATTAATAATGCGTCTGTGTTTCTATTCTTTTAAACTTCACGCTCTAAATAATCACTACAGTTTGGTTGGTCAAGTGGTTAGCCTCGCTCTTTGGAAGCGTGAGGGCGGGAGATCGATCCCGATCGATAGCAGTTTTTTCGGCCACCTTTTTTCTCGCCGCGCCATTGTGGGCCGGCCCATCCAGCCGCGGCTGCAGGCGCCGGTTAGCTTGCGTGGCGCTGAAGGCGCTGACTAGGAGTTCCCAACTGGGCCTGTCCCATGGGTGAGGCACACCCCAGCGCCCCTGTTGCTATTCTCCTGTTGGGCCAGATCTTAGATGCGGCCCGAATCACGTTTTTTTCCCGTGGAACGAATTTAGCTATTATTCCTGAGACGGTTGTTTTGCAGAAAAGTCTCTAGAGTTCATGCATTTAATATCTAATTAATCGTGCATCGGATTAAAATAAGTTATATATTAAACATGATTAGAATTTCATCTAGTTTCATATTATGCCATTTTCATCCATGTTTAACATGTTTAAAATGTTGTTTGATTAATTTTTGCTCTATGCCATGTTAAAATGCTTTAATTCATAACTAATTAACCGTAGCTCCAAATTTAATAAACTTTATATGTAAATGAGGTAGAAAAATGCCTAGTTTATCATGGTGTCTTTACTTTGCTTGTTTAATAACTCTAAAATATGGTTTAGGGCAGAACAGTACCAAATCAATGATTATGCTCACGAGGATTTTCCGGACTTGTTGTTTGTTGTTCCGGCCTCATTTAAACTTGCCTAGTTAGGTAGTTTTATTATGCTTCACCCTCTTGCCATGTTAATCAACATTTAATATTGTTGGGTACATAAATGAGATCGAACTAAATAACTTGAATGTGGTGTTCCGTCAATATGCAACTCGTTGCATATTGAGCTCCACTTAATTTGTAGTGTTGTTTGTGCTCTTTGCAATGCCATGCCTCATTAAACCGGACATGCATCATACTTGGTTGTGCATCATGCCATGCTTATGTGGTGGTTGTTTACTATGTGGTTTGCTTCTTTCCGATGTTGCTTCTTCGGGTTGGTTCCGATAACGTCGCGTTTGTGAGGATCCGTTCGACTACGTCCGTTTGTCTTCTTGATGGACTCGTTCTTCTTCCTTGCGGGATCTCAGACAAGATGACCATACCCTCGAAATCACTTCTATCTTCGCTTGCTAGTTGCTCGCTCTATTGCTATGCCTATGCTGTGATACCTACCACTTGCTATATCATGCCTCCCATATTGCCATATCAAGCCTCTAACCCACCTTGTCCTAGCAAACCGTTGTTTGGCTATGTTACCGCTTTGCTCAGCTCCTCTTATAGCGTTGCTACTTGCAGGTGAAGATTGGAGTTTGTTCCTTGTTGGAGCAAGATTATTGTTGGGATATCACAATATTTCTTATTTAATTAACGCATCTATATACTTGGTAAAGGGTGGAAGGCTCGGCCTTATGCCTGGTGTTTTGTTCCACTCTTGCCGCCCTAGTTTCCGTCATACCGGTGTTATGTTCCTTGATTTTGCGTTCCTTACGCGGTTGGGTTATAATGGGAACCCCTTAACAGTTCGCCTTGAATAAAACTCCCCCAGCAAGGCCCAACCTTGGTTTTACCATTTGCCACCTAAGCCTTTTTCCCTTGGGTTCTGTAGACTCAAGGGTCATCTTTATTTTAAACCCCCGGGCCAGTGCTCCTCTGAGTGTTGGTCCAAAACAGAGCCACTTGCAGCGCCACCTCGGGGAAATTTGAGGGTTGGTTTTAGTTGTACGTAGTATTCATCCAGTGTGCCCTGAGAACGAGATATGTGCAGCTCCTATCGGGATTTTTCAGCACATCCGGGCGGCTTTGCTGGTCTTGTTTTACCATTGTCAAAATGTCTTGTAACCGGGATTCCGAGTCTGATCGGGTCTTCCTAGGAGAAGGAATATCCTTCATTGACCGTGAGAGCTTGTGATGGTCTAAGTTGGGACACCCCTGCAGGGTTTTGAACTTTTGAAAGCCGTGCCCGCGGTTATGGGCAGATGGAAATTTGTTAATGTCCGGTTGTAGAAAACTTGAGACTTATCTTAATTAAAATGCATCAACCGCATGTGTAGCCGTGATGGTCTCTTCTCGGCGGAGTCCGGGAAGTGAACACGGTGTTGGAGTTATGCTTGAACGTAAGTAGTCTAGGATCACTTATTGATCATAGATTCTTGAGCGTGCTTTGCCTTTCTCTTCTCGCTCTCTTTTGCGTAAGTTAGCCACCATATATGCTAGGGCTTGCTGCAGCTCCACCTCATACCTTTACCCTACCCATAAGCTTAAATAGTCTTGATCGCGAGGGTGTGAGATTGCTGAGTCCCCGTGACTCACAGATTAATTCCAAAACCAGTTTGCAGGTGCCGATGATACCGTGCAGGTGATGCAACCGAGCTCAAGGAGGAGCTTGATGAAGACCGTGTTTGTTATGTTGTTCCGTTTCTAGTTGATCAGTAGTGGAGCCCAGTTGGGGCGATCGGGGATTTGTAGCATTAGGGGTAGTCTTCTTTTATTTTGGTTCCGTAGCGGGACCTTGATTGTATCTGGATGATTGTAGTGCTTTATTCATGTATTGTGTGAAGTGGCGATTGTAAGCCAACCCTGTATCTTTTCCTTTTTCAGTACATGGGATGTGTAAAGATTACCCCTCTTGCGACATTGCCTTCAATGCGGTTATGCCCCTAAGTCATGCTCCGACACGTGGGAGATATAGCCGCATCGATGGTGTTACAACAACTTCTCCACTTCAGGACCTTTCTGATCCTTGAAGTACTCGGTCACATCCGCAACACTTGCAGCCAAATCCATGTACTCATCTGCAGAACTCCATAGCCGGTCTAGAGCATATTTCGGATCTCTGAACTTAGTCTGCAACAAGAAGGGCTTCCCAGAGACGATATCCGCAGCTTGATTCAGCTCCTCCTTCGTCGCTCTAATTTTGGAGTGGGCTTCCTTGGCAGCCACCCGGGCCTTCTCCAGGTCCGTCGCCTTCACCCGGTTTTCCTCTTCGAGAAGCCGGTAACGGTCAGCAGCATCTTTTAACTCCACGGCCATCTTGGCAATTTTTTCTTTGCTCCAGCAATGTGCGGCCTGTTCGGCCCTTAACTCTTTGGCCGCCTGTAAAGCGGCCGCATTACTACTCTTTGCTTGCTCCTTGGCTCGGGCAAGCTCCGCCCGAAGGGTCTCCATGGTGGCAGCTCCATCTGCAGTCACAACATATTAAAGATACTGGCATTATGCTGCTCTTACTATGTGACATTCACCAGAAAAATCACCTACCCTGCGCCTCGTCAAGCCGCTTGTTGACAAGCACGATGTCGACATCTGCCGCATCCAGCTGCCGCTTTAGTTCGGCATACTCATCAGTCAGGCTAGCCACCGGAGCCTCCACCACCTGCACATAAAGGCAGCCTGGTTATTACCTGGGTCTATGGTCCTCTGTTTGCCGCCGTTTTCGACGACAACCAGAGTCTCAGGGGCTACTATCTACACAGGGCACATCTAAAAATGTGCAGTACTTTAAAAAATGTACATCATCTCACGTACCTCAAAACCCGTCAGTAGACTCATAAAGGCTTCATGCAGCCCGCTTTCGGCGGACGAAATCCTTTCAATCACCGTACCCATCAATGTGCGGTGCTCTTCTGAGATAGCTGCTTTCTCCAGCAGATCCCTCCGCACATCCGACCGCACACCAGACGGTGCCAGACTCTTTTGATTGCTCTCTTCGAGAGATGGATACTAACGACTTCAGGTGGCCATAGGATTACCTTCTGGCCTTGCCGGATCAGGAGAAACCCTCCGCGACGACACCTCGGGGTCACCCGCTTCGTAAGGCGGTGTGGCAGGGGAGGCGTTTCGCTCTCCATCATCTCCGGAAGAAGATCCCTCGAAGACGAGCTCTGCTGAGAAGGGCTAAGATCCGAACTGCAAGATAAATACTTCGATTATTTTCCTCAGAAATAGAGCAAGATATTTTCATTATTGAATACCCTTTTACTTACAGCTTGGTAGAGGGCTGATCCCGGCGCGGATATTGTGCGGCAAGAATACCCTCCGAGGCAGGACCCTCTGGCGGATATTTCTTCTCCCGTTTGGAAGCCTTAGTTTCTGGATCTTCAGAGGCAGTCCTCTTCCTTCCCCGGGGAGAGAGAATGTCGGATTCTTCTCCTTAGTTATCCTCCCTCACGGAGGCGCTTATTCCCTCGATTGGAATAGGTAGCGATGGAGGCCCGCTTTCGCCCTTTTTATTCCCCCCTTCATCTTCCTTTGAGGGCACTAGACAAGGTGCTGGCTCGAGCATCTTTTCCAGCACCGGATTGTCTAAGCCTTCAGGAAGGGGGGCCGAACACCGGATCATCCTCACCTTTGTTATCCAGTACTGGTCAAAGAGAGATTCTTCAGAATGATGTCATGATAAATAAAAGGACAGTGTGTTCGGCCATGGGATTACTTACTTGGGTAGCGATGTGGTTGCTGCTTAGGCCCACGTCCTCGGTAGTTTCCGAACACTCTATTTGGGGTCCGAAGAACGATTTGTACATCTCCTCGTGCGTCATGCCGAGGAAATTCTGAATAGTGCGCGGTCCTTCTGGGTTGAATTCCCACATGTGGAGGGGCCGTCGTTTGCAAGGCTGGACTCGACGAACCAGCATAACTTGCATTACCGTAACCAGACTGAAATCTCCCTCGAAGAGATCTCGGATACAGCTCTGCAGTATTGGCACGTCCTTGGCTGGACCCCAGCTCAGCCCCCTGCTGATCCATGACATCAGTTGTGGTGGAGGGCTCGAGCGAAAGGTGGGGGCAGCTACCCACTTGGCACTTCAGGGAGCTGTGACGTAAAACCACTCCCATTGCCACAATCCAGACACCTCTGGAAAGGAACACTTTGGCCATGGAGCGTCAGCAATTTTGCTTATTAGAGCACCTACGCACGCGGCGTACTGCTCCTCGACCATCTTCGGCTTCACATCGTAGGTCTTGAGCCACAGGCCGAAGTGAGGGGTAATGTGGAGGAAGGCCTCACAAATGACAATAAATGACAAGATGTGAAGAAGGGAATCCGGGGCCAGATCGTGAAAATCCATCCCGTAATAGAACATGAGACCCCTGACAAAGGGATCCAAAGCGAGGCCTAGTCCTCGGAGGAAGTGGGAGACGAACACAACGCTCTCATTGGGTTCGGGAGTAGGGACGACCTGCCCTCGGGCGGGCAGCCTATGCGAAATTTCGGTGGTCAGATATCTAGCCTCCCTCAACTTCTTGATGTCCTCCTCCGTGAAGGAGGAAGACATCCACTGGCCTTGAAGGCTGGATCCGGACATGATTGAAGGTCCGAAGCACCTGACCTTGGCTTTGGGTGTTAGAACTCGAGGCGGGGGGAGGATTCGATTGATCACGGGAGGGAAAAAAGTAAAAGCCTTGTCCCTTTATAAAGAGGGTGAATATCAAGCGTCCTCCTCGTGGTCGTTTGGGACTTGCCTAAAACCTAGGAGTCCTAGGTACAGTTGGGTTACCCACGTCCGTATTGATGAGAATCCCGTAATAAGGGGAACACGATCTCTGCTTTGACAAGACGTGTCAAGAAACCGCCTCGTGTTATGTGCGGGGCTGGTTAAAGAAAAACGGTTCAAATAATTACCGGGCCGTGGCGTGATGTCATGCTGCCAAAACGTGTCAGCAGATTAGATTTGTGGTAATATTATTCTCCCTACGGTGGTATGTGGAACTTATTTTGCAGGGTCGGACACTATCCTTGTATTCAAATTCTTCCGTGGTGTATTCGGAGGAGGAACCCGCCTTACAATGCCAAAGACAACACTGCGCGCCAGACTCATCGTCATTGAAGCCTGGTTCAGGGGCTACTGAGAGAGTCCTGGATTAGGGGGTCTCCGGACAGCCGGACTATATCCTTTGGCCGGACTGTTGGACTATGAAGATACGAGATTGACGACTTCGTCCCGTGTCCCGATGGGACTCTCCTTGGCGTGGAAGGCAAGCTAGGCAATACGGATATGTATATCTCCTCCTTTGTAACCGACCTTGTGTAACCCTAGCCTCCTCCGGTGTCTATATAAACCGGAGGGTTTTAGTCCGTAGGACAACATACAATCATACCATAGGCTAGCTTCTAGGGTTTAGCCTCTCCGATCTCGTGGTAGATCAACTCTTGTACTACTCATATTATCAAGAATAATCAAGCAGGACGTAGGGTTTTACCTCCATCAAGAGGGCCCGAACCTGGGTAAAACATCGTGTCCCCTGCCTCATGTTACCATCCGCCTTAGACGCACAGTTCGGGACCCCCTACCCGAGATCCGCCGGTTTTGACACCGACAGTTAAGTTTCCTAGCCATAGAGATGAGTTGTCATTTGATTAACGGGATCACATCATTAGAGAATGATATGATTGACTTGACCCATCCATTAGCTTAGCACGATGATAGTTTAGTTTGTTGCTATTGCTTTCTCCATAACTATACATGTTCCTATGACTATGAGATCATGAAACTCCCGAATACCAGAGGAAGACTTTGTGTGCTACCAAACGTTACAACGTAACTGGGTGATTATAAAGGTGCTCTACAGGTGTCTCCGATGGTGGTTGTTGAGTTCGCATGGATCATAGGATTTGTCACTCCGATTGTCTGAGAGGTATCTCCGGGCCCTCTCGGTAATGCACATCACTATAAGCCTTGCAAGTAGTGCAATTAACGAGTTAGTTGAGGGATGATGTATTACGGAACGAGTAAAGAGACTTGCCGGTAACGAGATTGAACTAGGTATTGTGATACCGACGATCGAATCTTGGGCAAGTAACATACCGACGACAAAGGGAACAACGTATGTTGTTATGCAGTTTGACCGATAAAGATCTTCATAGAATATGTAGGAACCAATATAAGCATCTAGGTTCCGCTATTGGTTATTGACCGGAGATGAGTCTCGGTCATGTCTACGTAGTTCTCGAACCCATAGGGTCAGCATGCTTAACGTTCGATGACGATCTGTATTACGAGTTTATGTGTTTTGATGTACCGAAGGTAGTTCGGAGTCCCAGATGAGATCGGGACATGACGAGGAGTCTCGAAATGGCCGAGACGTAAAGATCGATATATTGGACGACTATATTCAGACATCGGAAAGGTTCCGAGTGATTCGGGTATTTTTCGGAGTACCAGAGAGTTACGGGAATTCGCCCGGGAGTATATGGGCCTTATTGGGCTTTAGGGGAAAGAGAGAGAGGAGGCTGTGCGCCCCCCAATGCCTAGTCCGAATTTGACTAGGGGGAGGGGCGGCGCCCCCTCCTTCCTTCTCTTCTCTTTTCCCTTTCCTTCTCTCCTACTCCTACTACATGGAAGGGGGGAATCCCAAGGGCGCCCCATAGGAGGGCCGGCCCTCCCCCTCCTCCACTCCTTTATATACGTGGTCAGGGGGCACCCCATAGACACACAAGTTAATCAGTTGATCTTTTAGCCGTGTGCAGTGCCCCCCTCCACCATAATCCACCTCGGTCATATCGTAGCAGTGCTTAGGCGAAGCCCTGCGTCGGTAGCATCATCATCACCATCATCACGCCGTCGTGCTGACAAAACTCTCCCTCGAAGCTCTACTGGATCGGAGTATGTGGGACGTCACCGAGTTGAACGTGTGCTGAACTCGGAGGTGCCGTACGTTCGGTACTTGGATCAGTCGGATCGTGAAGACGTACGACTACATCAACCGTGTTCTCATAACGCTTCCGCTTACGGTCTACGAGGGTACGTAGACGATACTCTCCCCTCTCCTTGCTATGCATCACCATGATCTTGTGTGTGCGTAGGAATTTTTTTTGATATTACTACGTTCCCCAACATTAAGAACTCCCAGTTAGATAGACATCCCTCGAGTCATCTAAATGATCATGCGATCCATATCAACTAAACCATGTCCGATCATCACGTGAGATGGAGTAGTCTTAAATGGTGAACATCTCGATGTTGATCATATCTACTATATGATTCACATTCGACCTTTCGGTCTCCAGTGTTTCGAGGCCATGTCTGTACATGTTAGCCTCGTCAAGTTTAACCCGAGTATCCCGCACGTGCAAAACTGTCTTGCACCCATTGTATGTGAACGTAGAGCTTATCACACCCGATCATCACGTGGTGTCTCAGCACGACGAACTATCGCAACAGTGCATACTCAGGGAGAACACTTATACCTTGAAATTTTAGTGAGGGATCATCTTATAATGCTAACGCCGTACTAAGCAAAATAAGATGCATAAAAGATAAACATCACATGCAATCAAAATATCTGACATGATATGGCCATCATCATCTTGTGCCTTTGATCTCCATCTCCAAAGCACCGTCATGATCTCCATCGTCACCGGCTTGACACCTTGATCTCCATCGTAGCGTCATTGTCGTCTCGCCAACTATTGCTTCTATGGCTATCGCTAACGCATAGTGATAAAGTAAAGAAATTACATGGCGATTGCATTTCATACAATAAAGCGACAACCATAAGGCTCCTGCCAGTTGTCGATAACTTCTACAAAACATGATCATCTCATACAACAACATATATCACATCATGTCTTGACCATATCACCTCACAACATGCCCTGCAAAAACAAGTTAGACGTCCTCTACTTTGTTGTTGCAAGTTTTACGTGGCTGCTACGGGCTTCTAGTAAGAACTGTTCTTACCTACACATCAAAACCACAACGATGTTTCATCAGGTTTGATGTTTTAACCTTCAACAAGGACCAGCTGTAGTCAAATTCGATTCAACTAAAGTTGGAGAAACAGACACCCGCCAGCCACCTTTATGCAAAACAAGTTGCATGTCTATCGGTGGAACCGATCTCATGAACGTGGTCATGTAAGGTTGGTCTGGGCCACTTCATCCAACAATACCTCTGAATCAAAATAAGACATGTGTGGTAAGCAGTATGACTATGATCACCCACAACTCTTTGTGTTCTACTCGTGCATATCTTTTACACATAGACCTGGCTCGGATGCCACTGTTGGGGAACGTAGCATGCAATTTCAAAAAAATTCGTACGATCATGGAAGATCTATCTAGGAGATGCATAGCGACGAGAAGGGGGGAGTGTGTCCACGTACCCTCGTAGACCAAAAGTGGAAGCGTTATGTCAATGTGGTTGATGTAGTCGAACGTCTTTGTGATCCAACCTATCAAGTACCGAACGTATGACACCTCCGAGTTCTGCACACGTTCAACTCAATGGCGCCCCTCGAACTATTGATCCAGCAGAGGGTCGAGGGAGAGTTTCGTCAGCACGATGGCATGGTGACGGTGATGGTGATGTGATCCACGTAGGGCTTCGCCTAAGCACTACAACGATATAACCAGAGGACCAAACTGTGGAGAGAAACACCGCACACGGCTTGGAACAATTGTTGTGTCTTCTAGCAGTGCCCCTCATATATATAGGTTGGAGGGGAGGAGAGGTAGCCAAGGGGGCGCCCCAAGTAGTAGGAATCCTACTTGGGCGCCTCCCAATTCGGCCTCCCCCCTTCCATATTCATCTGGAGGGGGAAGGAAGGAGGAGGGAGGAGAGAATGAAGGGGGAAGCCAAATCCCTCCCCTTCCTTTCCCTCTTGTCCTCTTTCCTTCCCCCGTATTTTGGCCTACATGGGGCGCACCAGCCCCCTAGGGGCTGGTCTGTCCCCACCTTGGCCCATTAGGCCCATGTAGTTGCCGGGGGGATGCCCGGAACCCCTTCCGCTGACCCGATATGTACCCGGTATCCCCAGAACACTTCCGGTGTCCGAATATCATCGTCCTATATATGAATATTTACCTCTCAACCATTTTTAGACTCCTCGTCATGTCTGTGATTTCATCTGGGACTCCAAACAACATACGGTCACCAAATCACATAACTCATATAATACAAAATCATCATCGAACATTAAGTGTGCGGACCCTATGGGTTCGAGAACTATGTAGAAATGACCGAGACACCTCTCCGGTCCATAACCAACATCGGAACCTGGATGCTCATATTGGTTCCCACATATTCTATGAAGATCTTTATCGGTCAAAACGCAATAACAATATACGTTATTCCTTTGTCATCAGTATGTTACTTGCCTGAGATTCGATCATCGGTATCATCATACCTAGTTCAATCTCGTTACTGGCAAGTCTCTTCACTCGTTTTGTAATGCATCATCTCGTAACTAACTCATTACTCACATTGCTTGCAAGGCTTATCATGATGTGCATTACCGAGAGGGCCCAGAGATACCTCTCCGATACTCGGAGTGACAAATCCTAATCTCGATCTATGCCAACCCAAAAAACACCTTCGGAGACACCTGTAGAGCATCTTTATAATCACCCAGTTACGTTGTGACGTTTGATAGCACACAAGGTATTCCTCTGGTATCCGGGAGTTGCATAATCTCATAGTCGAAGGAATATGCATAAGTCATGAAGAAAGCAATAGCAATAAAACTGAACGATCAATATGCTACGCTAATGGATGGGCCATGTCCATCACATCATTCTCCTAATGATGTGATCCCTTTCATCAAATGACAACACATGTCTATGGTTAGGAAATTTGACCATCTTTGATTAACGAGCTAGTTTAGTAGAGCCTTACTAGGGACACTGTGTTTTGTCTATGTATCCACACATGTATCAAGTTTCCGGTTAATACAATTCTAGCATGAATAATAAAAATTTATCATGATATAAGGAAATATAAATAACAACTTTATTATTGCCTCTAGGGCATATTTCCTTCATGCTAATATAATTGGATCATATAACCGTCCCTCAACGTGCAACGAAGAATCATTCCGAAGTTCCTATCTGGCGGAGAACATAAGAATAAATTGTTTGTAGGGTACGAAACCACCTCAAAGCTATTCTTTCCGTTTGCTCTATTCAAGAGTTCGTACTAAAATAACACAAAGCTAATCTTTTCGTTCGATCTATCCTAGAGTTTGTACTAAGATAATGAAGTAAATATGCCCTAGAGGCAATAATAAAGTTGTTATTTATATTTCCTTATATCATGATAAATGTTTATTATTCATGCTAGAATTGTATTAACCGTAAACTTAGTACATGTGTTAATACATAGACAAACAGAGTGTCACTAGTATGCCTCTACTTGACTAGCTCATTGAATCAATGATGGTTATGTTTCCTGACCATAGACATGAGTTGTCATTTGATTAATGGGATCACATCATTAGAGAATGATGTGATTGACTTGACCCATCCGTGTAGCGACCAGACCTCAAACAGTCTGATCTTTGTGCTTCGGTGTCATCCCTGGATCAGTAATGCTGACACCACACAGTACTCGGAGGATTTATAGCAGAGTAGCAATCACACACTTATTACATCGAGTGTCTCAAAAGAGAACTTATTACAATAAATATGGCTTAAGGCCATCTAATAACTATAACAGCGGAAGGCTTGGAAGATAAGTGAGTCCATCAACTCCAACGACATCACTGAGTATAGAACCACGACCTAAAACTCCTTAATCATCGTCTGAAAAGTCTGCAACATTAACGTTGCAGCCCAAAACGGGTCAGCACATGGAATATGCTGGCAAGGTAACACATAGAGAGTAGTGGAATGAACAGCTATATTATATGCATATTTGGCTGGTGGAAAGCTCTATGGTTACAGTTTTGCGTAAAGCCAATTTTTCCCTACTTCAAAGGAATAAAATTTAATTACTATCATGGTGGTTGTTAAACATTGAGAATGGTTGACAGCATTCTCAATCCCAATTAAGTAACATCATTAAACATAACCCAACAAAATTAATTTAGAGTAACATGTCGAGATTCACATGAAAATCCAGGTACTAGATACTCAAGATGTCCATAACCGGGGACACGACTAACCATGATTAGTTTGTTACACTCTACAGAGGTTTGCGCACTTTTCCCCACAAGACTCGATCGCCTCCGTTTGTTTTCTCGCACTACATGGTGTTTGAGAAGACGGATGACCGAGACATAGCCTTTCAGAAGTGCTAGCACCTTACGATCGGGTAGACCGTACCACCTACATCCCCTACATCTGCTAGTCTACCACTGTAAGAGTCCGCACGACTTAGTCAACTATGCTAGAGCCCATAATAGCTTGTGGCTGCACATGGAAGTTTCTAGTATGAATAGTCTTATAATCCCTTTGAGCCTGGGTGGTGGTCCAAAAGAAAACAGGTAAGTCCTGGAATACCCAGGTGCCTCAATCCACCCAGATGTGTGTTTAAGTTGCACCTTAGATAAACCATTAATTAACAATCTCACATCTGTCATGGATATCACTCACCCAATCCACGTCTACTAGCATAGCATGGCATAATAAGCAAACGTAGAAGTAACTCCCAAAGGTTTGATAATAAACAGGTAATAGGTACTACCTCATCTACTTCCCATCCCACAATTTAATTAGATCCTAATCATGCAATGTGTGAGGATTGATCTAATGCAATAAAACTGGGTAGTAGAAAAGGTATGATCAAAGTGTTACTTGCATTGCTGATGATCCGGGAAACCTAACGATTCGAAGTAATAGGCGGCACACTCCGGGTACTCTATCGCAAACAAACAAACAAGCATACAATAAGTACTCATCTAATGCACGGGTAAAACTCAAATAAGAGATCTAACCAGAAGGTTCAACTTAAGAACACCGGTTGGCAAAAAGAATCAAACCGAACGAAGCAACGAAAGTCAAACGGCGAAAGAAAACAACTTTGTTCTAGTAATCTGGTCTAGGGCAAGTTTTACAGTAGCAAAATCTTTATTTAAGTTGGTTAAATGGATAGAGGGTTTTGAGACGAAACTTTAGGTGCTTGAATCACCTGATTCCGATAAACGAGTGAAAAGTTATACTAAAACGAAAATCGGATCAGGAATCGCAATCAGAAAAATCGCGGATTTAATATGAGAAATGAAAACGTCAACGGATTAACGAACGAACGTTCGTTATCCAGATCTAAACGATGAACATGTTCGTTTAAACGAACAAACGAGCGAATGCTCGCTATTTAACCTAAACCGAAAAAACCGACGGAAAACCGTTCGGTTTTCTAAAAAACCGGCGGCGCGGACTACGAGGCGGCAGCGAACCTCGGCGGGCGTGCGGCGGTGCGGCGGCTCTGGCGGGCGGCGCGGTAGGGCGGCGGCGGCGCGCAGGCGGCGGCGGCGGCGGGTGCGGGGCTAGGGCGGGGCGCTGGGCTAGGGTTCCCCCCCGGGGTGGGCCAGCTTATAAGGCCCCTACGGGCCGGGAGTCCTAGTCGGACACGGCCCGTAGGTCGGTTCCCTTTTTTTTAAATAGTTACGCTCGGAAGAAAAATAAAAATAAATACTAAACGGACTCCAGAAGTCCCAAAGTAAATTTTGCCGGACTTCTAAAATCAAGCCCGGCAAAAGTGAACATTTATTTGGGCCCTAAATGCAATTTTGAAAAACGCACATTTTTCCTAAATTCAAATAAAACACCGAAAAACTCCGAAAAAAAAATCTTATTTGATTTTATTATTAAATCCTCAATATTTCTCTATTTTGGGAAGCCATTTTATTCCCTCTCTCATATTTTTGTAATAGAAATAATTGATGATAAAATAAATAAAATCAAATGATCCTATTCTCAAAATTTGAGAAAACTCAAATATGAAAATAACGAAATCCCCAACTCCCTCCGTGGGTCCTTGAGTTGCGTAGAATTTTCTAGGATAAACCAAAATGCAAAAATAAAATATGATATGAAATGATGATCTAATGTATAACATTCCAAATTGAAAATTTGGGATGTTACAAACCTACCCCCGTTAAGATGAATCTCGCCCTCGAGATTCGGGTTGGCTAGAAAATAGGTGAGGGTGGTCTCTGAGCAAATCTTCCTCTCGTTCCCAGGTGGCTTCATCCTCTGAGTGGTGGCTCCACTGAACTTTGCAAAACTTGATAACTTTGCTGCGGGTAACTCGGTTGGCAAACTCGAGGATCTTAACTGGTTTCTCCTCGTAGGTCAAATCGTTATCCATCTGAATAGATTCCAAAGGCATTGTGTCTCTCAATGGTATGTCAGCCATCTCCTCATGACACTTCTTCAACTAAGAAACGTGGAACACATCATGCACTCCTGACAATCCTTCAGGCAATTCCAACTTGTAGGCCACTTCTCCCATACGCTCCAAAACTCGATATGGTCCTACAAATCGTGGCGCTAACTTCCCTTTAACTCCAAAACGCTTTGTTCCCCGAAGTGGAGATACTCGAAGATAAGCTCTATCTCCGACTTCGCAAACTGTCTCCTTGCGTTTAGAATCTGCATAACTTTTCTGTCTGGACTGGGCTACCGCGAATCAATTTCACCTTCTGTTCAGACTCTTTAATCAAGTCAGGTCCAAACAACTGGCGGTCTCCAACTTCGTCCCATGACAGTGGTGTCCTGCACCTCCTTTCGTACAAAGCTTCTAAAGGGGCCATCTTCAAACTGATTTGGTAACTGTTGTTGTAAGAGAACTCGGCATATGGCAGATTGTCGTCCCAACTAGATCCATAATCTAGCGCACAAGCTCTTAGCATATCCTCCAAAATCTGATTGACTCTCTCGGTCTGTCCATCTGTCTGTGGATGAAAAGCTGTACTGAATTCTAGCCTGGTACCCAAAGTTTTGTGCAACTGCTTCCAGAACTTTGAGGTAAACTGGGTTCCTCTATCTGATACGATACTCCTCGGAACTCCATGCAGACATACTATTCTGGTCATGTATATCTTTGCCAACTTAGCACTGGTGTAAGTGGTCTTTACTGGGATGAAATGAGCTACTTTCGTCAATCGATCAACTACAACCCAAATTGAGTCATAGCCTGAACGAGTCCTGGGCAAACCCGTGATAAAATCCATGCCTAGCTTATCCCACTTCCATTCGGGTATCGGCAATGGTTGTAACAATCCTGCTGGCTTCTGATGCTCTGCCTTTACTCTCTGCCATACATCACAAACTTCTACATACTCCGCTATATCCTTCTTCATTCCGGTCCACCAGAAAATATCCTTCAAATCCAAATACATCTTGGTATTTCCTGGGTGAATCGAATACGGTGAATCGTGTGCCTCTTGCAAAATCAACTTCCTGATTTCCGGGTTATTGGGCACATAAACACGGTCTTCAAACCATAGGGTATCATGCTCATCCTCACGAAATCCTTTAGCTTTTCCTTTGCTCAGTTTCTCCTTTATAGCGGCAACCTCTTTGTCAGTCTTCCGAGCTTCCTTGATTCTATCCATCAAAGTTGACTGAATCTCCAATGCTGCTACATAGCCTCTCGGAACTATTTCCAAACATAGTTCACGAAGATTTTCTGCTAACTCCTTGGGTATTTCTCCCGTCATTAACGTATTGACATGGCTCTTACGGCTTAATGAGTCAGCTACTACATTAGCCTTTCCGGGATGATAATGTAATTTCATATCATAATCTTTGATAAGCTCCAAACATCTCCTTTGTCTGAGATTCAACTCCTTCTGTGTGAAAATATACTTCAAACTCTTATGATCCATGTACACCTCACAATGGTTTCCAATGAGGAAATGTCTCCATGTTTTCAAAGCATGCACTACGGCTGCTAACTCCAAATCATGCGTAGCATAATTCAACTCATGGGGCTTCGGTTGTCTTGAGGCATATGAAACAACTCTCCCTTCCTGCATAAGCACTGCTCCAAGTCCTCGACGTGAAGCGTCGCAGTACACCTCATAATCTTTGGTCTGGTCTGGCAAAATCAACACTGGTGAGGTAACCAAGCGTTTCTTCAACTCCTGAAAACTAGCCTCACACTCCTCTGTCCCTATGAACTTGGTATCTTTCTTTAACAAATCAGTCATAGGCTTCGCAATCTTTGAGAAATTCTCAATAAATCTCCGGTAGTATCCTGCGAGTCCAAGAAAACTCCGGATCTCTCCAACTGTTGTTGGGCTTCCCACTTGGTCACGGTTTCAACTTTAGCGGGATCTACTGCTATACCTTCTCCGGATATAACGTGTCCGAGGAATCCTACTTCTTTCAACCAAAACTCACATTTGCTGAACTTGGCATATAATTGGTGTTCTCTGAGCTTTCCAAGTACCAAACGCAAATGCTCCTTATGCTCCTCTTCATTCTTCGAATAAACTAGGATATCATCAATGAACACTACGATGAACTTATCCAAAAACTCCATAAACACTTTGTTCATCATGTTCATAAAGTAGGCAGGTGCGTTAGTCAGACCAAATGACATAACGGTATACTCATACAGCCCATACCTGGTGGTAAAAGCTGTCTTCGGAATATCCTGTTCTCGAATCTTCAACTGGTGGTATCCTGATCGCAGATCGATCTTGGAAAATACCTTAGCTCCTTGCAATCGATCAAACAGATCGTTGATCATTGGTAGTGGGTACTTGTTCTTGATCGTTACTTCGTTCAATCCTCGATAATCAACAACCATCCTTAACGATCCATCCTTCTTCTCCACTAGAAGTACTGGCGATCCCCAAGGTGAAGAACTTGGGCGAATATATCCCTTATCCAGTAACTCCTTAATCTGCTTCTTAATTTCCACCAAATCCTTTGCTGGCATCCTATAAGGTCTCTTTGATATTGGCCCAGTGCCGGGCAATAGCTCAATCAAGAACTCAATATCTCTATCCGGTGGCATGCCTGGCAACTCTTCTGGAAATACATCAGGGAAATCCCTTACCACGGGTACTTCCTCCTGCACAACTCCTGTTAGGCAATTTACTTGGGTCCTCTTTGGCACATGCCGGGATACATACTTGATCCTTCTCCCTTATGGTGTGGTAAGCAAAATTGACTTACTAGCACACTCAATATTCCCTTCATACTTTGATAACCAATCCATGCCTAGTATCACATCCAATCCTTGAGATTTCAATACTATTAGGTCTGAGGGAAAAACATAGTTACCAATCCTTAATGGTAACCGATCACACCATAGACTAGCCACATACTCTGCTCTGGGCGAGGTTACTAACATGGGTGACCTAAGGGCTTGGGTTGGTAGGTTATACTTATCCACAAATCCCCTTGAGATGTATGAATGTGATGCACCAGTATCAAAAAGAACGAGTGCAGTAAATGACTTAACCAAAAACTTACCTATTACTGCATTGGGCTGAGCTTCAACCTCCTCCACGCTAACGTGGTTCACCTGTCCCCTGTTGAAAGGGTTCGACTTCTTCCCAGAACTTCCATTGCCATTTTGGCCTTCAGGACATTCATTGGCATAATGTCCGGTCTTCGAACACATATAGCAAGTGACTTGGCTCAAGTCCTTGGCTGGGGTTGAGGGGTTGGTGCGGTTCTGGCCGTTGCTTCCTCCATTGCCATTACCATTCTTGGTGCCATTGTGATTGTGCGAGCTACCTCCTCCATGGGTATGCTGAAAATGTCCTCCCGGTCTAGGGGTAAAACGTGGCTTCTGCTGAGCTCCTGAATTGTACTTTCCTTGTCCATACTTCCTCTTGCGATTCTCAATTTGCTGCTACTTCCCTTCAATCATAAGAGCACGATCTACCAACTCCTGGTAGTTATTGAAGGTGGCTACCATCAACTGCATGCTCAACTCATCATTCAGTCCTTCCAAAAATTTCTCTTGCTTAGCTGCATCCGTAGCGACGTCATCTGGGGCATAACGTGCTAACTTACTAAATTCCTCCACATACTGGCCAACTATCCTTCCTCCTTGGCGCAAGTTGCGAAACTCACGCTTCTGCATGGCCATAGCTCCTGCTGAAACATGGGCAGTACGGAAAGCCTGCTGAAACTGGTCCCATGTGACAGTGTCTACTGGGAAGGTGGCTGTGAAATTCTCCCACCATGATGCTGCGGGTCCTTCTAACTGATGTGCGGCAAACTTCACCTTCCCCGCATCTGTGCATCCTGCTGTGGTCAACTCCCTAGCTGTCTTGCGGACCCAATCATCTGCTACTATCGGCTCGGTGCTACTAGAAAACACCGGCGGATTTAGCCTAAGAAAACTGGCTAAGTGGTCAACAGGTGGTGGTGGTGGTGGGTTGTTGTTGTTGTTCCCCTGATTCTGATTCTGGACTAGCAACTGCATCAATGTGTTCTGCTATTGGATCAACTGGGTGAGCTCCGGTGGGAAAGCAAAATCGGGGTCACGTCTCTGAGGCATTTGAGGGTTTAGAAAAGATGAGATATAAGAATAGAGAGGGTCTAAAGAGAAAACACTACCCATATGCACATGAGGAAAAAGCAAACAATTCACTTCAATCAATCAAACAAAGGCATACAATCGATCTAACTATCGCAAAAGTGCTCGGGCTACTATATTTACATGGTGGACTACTGCTACTGATGAGGTGGTCTATTAGAAATATTCTACGGTCGTTGACTCCATAATATCTGCTCCTGCTTCATCAACATAGTCATCATCGCTACTATCTGCTTCCGAGTCGGTGCCGTCGATGATGATGTAGTCTTCTGGGCTAATCTCCTTGGGTTCTTTGTCTTCATCTACGGGTGTCGGGCCTCCCATAAATATTCCAATCTTCTTGATCAGGTCGTCATTCTTCTCCACCAATACTTCAATTTCCTCTTCATAATCTTCACGTGTAGCCTTGAGTTTTTCCTCCAGTTCCTTGATTCTAGTCTTAGCCTTCTTCAGATCCATCATGTCGGTGCACATCTGGTTCTCCTGTCGTCGAATGTGCTGGTTTAGC
The DNA here is from genome assembly GCF_018294505.1 of Triticum aestivum. Lineage (NCBI taxonomy): Eukaryota > Viridiplantae > Streptophyta > Magnoliopsida > Poales > Poaceae > Triticum > Triticum aestivum. Next base: position 534,703,839 of record NC_057800.1, read on the forward strand.
TCCTGGATAAAAGCTGCAATTGATCTATCCTTCCTGGTGCTGATCATCTCCCAGTGTTCATCTCGGCGCCCACAAATCTGGTAGATAGTATCCTTGAGATCCTTGCGGTAGACTTCTCCAATGCGTCCCATGGCGATGTGAGCTGCCATGCTCTTTCCTAGACTCCAAGTTGGTGCATCAAAAGAAAACTCTATGGGCTCAGTGACTGGCATGAACGTTCTTCCTGGAACTTGAACTTGAATCATCCAGCGCTCTTCTTCAGGTAAAGTGGTGTTGTAGGTTCCCGTGAAGCTTGGTACTCCTATGTTCAGGTATCTAGTGACTTCCTTCAAGTGACGTCCAAAGGGTGTATCTTCATCCGGTTGTGTGAACTTGTTCCTTGCATCTGCCATCCTAAAGAGTAGAAAAGATGAGAAGTCAGAAGAGAAGAGAGTGATCTAGGTCTGTAGCTTAGTGGTCGTGTCCTACAGTCAGCGTGTGCTCTGATACCATCTCTGTAGCGACTATACCTCAAACAGTCTGATCTCTGTGCTCTGGTGTCATCCCTGGATCAGTAATGCTGACACCACACAGTACTCGGAGGATTTATAGCAGAGTAGCAATCACACACTTATTACATCGAGTGTCTCAAAAGAGAACTTATTACAATAAATATGGCTTAAGGCCATCTAATAACTATAACAGCGGAAGGCTTGGAAGATAAGTGAGTCCATCAACTCCAACGGCATCACTGAGTATAGAACCACGACCTAAAACTCCTTAATCGTCGTCTGAAAAGTCTGCAACATTAACGTTGCAGCCCGAAACGGGTCAGCACATGGAATATGCTGGCAAGGTAACACATATAGAGTAGTGGAATGAACAACTATACTATATGCATATTTGGCTGGTGGAAAGCTCTATGGTTACAGTTTTGTGTAAAGCCAATTTTTTCCTACTTCAAAGGAATAAAATTTAATTACTATCATGGTGGTTGTTAAACATTGAGAATGGTTGACAGCATTCTCAATCCCAATTAAGCAACATCATTAAACATAACCCAACAAAATTAATTTAGAGTAACATGTTGAGATTCACATGAAAATCCAGGTACTAGATACTCAAGATGTCCATAACCGGGGACACGGCTAACCATGATTAGTTTGTTACACTCTGCAGAGGTTTGCGCACTTTTCCCCACAAGACTCGATCACCTCCGTTTGTTTTCTCGCACTACACGGTGTTTGAGAAGACAGATGACCGAGACATAGCCTTTCAGAAGCGCTAGCACCTTACGATCGGGTAGACCATACCACCTACATTCCCTACATCTGCTAGTCTACCACTGTAAGAGTTCGCACGACTTAGTCAACTATGCTAGAGCCCATAATAGCTTGTGGCTGCACATGGAAGTTTCTAGTACGAATAGTCTTATGATCCCTTTGAGCCTGGGTGGCGGTCCAAAAGAAAACAGGCAAGTCCTGGAATACCCAGGTGCCTCAATCCACCCAGATGCGTGTTTAAGTTGCCACCTTAGATTAACCATTAATTAACAATCTCACATCTGTCATGGATATCACTCACCCAATCCACGTCTACTAGCATAGCATGGCATAATAAGCAAACGTAGAAGTAACTCCCAAAGGTTTGATGATAAACAGGTAATAGGTACTACCTCATCTACTTCCCATCCCACAATTTAATTAGATCCTAATCATGCAATGTGTGAGGATTGATCTAATGCAATAAAACTGGGTAGTAGAAAAGGTATGATCAAAGTGTTACTTGCCTTGCTGATGATCGTGGAAACCTAACGATTAGAAGTAACAGGCGGCGCACTCCGGGTACTCTATTGCAAACAAACAAACAAGCATACAATAAGTACTCATCTAATGCATAGGTAAAACTCAAATAAGAGATCTAACCAGAAGGTTCAACTTAAGAACTCCGGTTGGCAAAAAGAGTCAAATCGAACGAAGCAACAAAAGTCAAACGGCGAAAGAAAACAACTTCATTCTAGTAATCTGGGTCTAGGACAAGTTTTACAGTAGCAAAATCTTTATTTAAGTTGGTTAAACAGATAGAGGGTTTCGAGACAAAACTCTAGGCGCTTGAATCGCCTGATTCCGATAAACGAGCAAAAAGTTATACTAAAACGAAAATCGGATCAGGAATCGCGATCAGAAAAATCGCGGATTTAATCCGAGAAAAGAAAACGACGAACGGATTAACGAACGAACGTTCGTTATCCAGATCTAAATGATGAACGTGTTTGTTTAAACAAACAAACGAGCGAACGCTCGCTATTTAACCTAAACCGAAAAAACCGATGGAAAACCGTTCAGTTTTCTAAAAAAACCGGCGGCGCGGACTACGAGGCGGCGGCGAACCTCGGCGGGCGTGCGGCGGGGCGGCGGCTCCGGCGGGCGGCGCGACGGGGCGGCGGCGGCACGCAGGCGGCGGCGGCGGGTGCGGGGCTGGGGCGGGGCGCTAGGGCGGGCGCTGGGCTAGGGTTCGTTTAGTTTGTTGCTATTGCTTTCTCGATAACTTATACATGTTCCTATGACTATGAGATCATACAACTCCCGAATACCGGAGGAACACTTAGTGTGCTATCAAACATCACAACGTAACTGGGTGACTGTAAAGATGCTCTACAGGTGTCTCCAATGGTGTTTGTTGAGTTGGCATAGATAGAGATTAGGATTTGTCACTCCGAGTATCGGAGAGGTATCTCCGGGCCCTCTCGGTAATGCACATCACTATAATCCTTGCAAGCAATGTGATTAATGAGTTAGTTGCGGGATGATGCATTACGGAACGAGTAAAGAGACTTGCCGGTAATGAGATTTAACTAGGTATTGAGATACCGGCGATCGAATCTCGGGCAAGTAACATACCGATGACAAAGGGAACAACGTATGTTGTTGTGCGGTTTGACCAATAGAGATCTTCGTAGAATATGTAGGAACCAATATGAGCATCTAGGTTCCGCTATTTGTTATTGACCGGAGATGAGTCTCGGTCATGTCTACATAGTTCTCGAACCCGTAGGGTCCGCACGCTTAACGTTCGGTGACGATCGGTATTATGAGTTTATGTGTTTTGATGTACCGAAGGTAGTTCGGAGCCCCGGATATGATCACGGACATGAAGAGGAGTCTCAAAATGGCCGAGACATAAAGATCGATATATTGGAAGCCTATGTTTGGACATTGGAATGGTTCCCAATGAGTTCGGGCATTTTCCGGAGTACCAGGAGGTTGCCGGAACCCCCCGGGGAGTATATGGGCCTTATTGGGCCTTAGTGGAATAGAGGAGAGGAAGGGAAAAGGTGGGAGGCGCGCTCCTAGCCCAATCTGAATTGGGTGCCCCCCTTTTCCTTCTCTGTCTCCTTCCCTTCCTTCTCTCCTACTCCTACTACTTGGAAGGGGGGAATCCTACTCCCGGTGGGAGTAGGACTCCCCTAGGGCGCGCCATAGAGGGCTAGCCCTCCCCCTCCTCCACTCCTTTATATACGAGGGAGGGGGGCACCACATAGCCACACAAGTTTATCATTGTCTTAGCCGTGTGCGGTGGCACCCTCCACCATAATCCACCTCGGTTATATCGTCGTAGTGCTTAGGCGAAGCCCTGTGCCGGTAGCTTCATCATCACCGTCATCACGCCGTCGTGCTGAGAATCTCTCCCTCGACATTTAGTTGGATTGAGAGTTTGTGGGACGTCACCGAGCTGAACTTGTGCAGATCATGGAGGTGCCGTACTTTTGGTACTAGGGTTGGTCGGATCGTGAAGACATACGACTACATAAACCGCGTTGTCATAACGCTTCCGCTTACGGTCTACAAGGGTATGTAGACAACACTCTCCCCTTTCGTTGCTATGCATCACCTAGATAGATCTTGCGTGTGCGTCGGATTTTTTTTTGAAATTACTTTGTTCCCCAACAGTGGATCCGAGCTAGGTCTATGCGTAGATGTTATATGCACGAGTAGAACACAAAGGAGTTGTGGGCGTGGGTATATACATATTGCTTGCCGTCACTAGTTGATTCTTGATTCAACCGTATTGTTGGATGACGCGGCCCAGACCGACATTACGCGTACGCTTACGCGAGACTGGTTCTACCGACGTGCTTCGCACACAGGTGGCTAGTGGTGTCAGTTTCTCCAACTTTAGTTGAATCGGATTCAATGAACAGGGTTCTTTCTGAAGATCAAAAAGCAAACACTATACCGTGCTACCTCTTGAGCACTGCTATGGTTTTCCCTTGAAGAAGAAAGGGTGGTGCAATAAAGTAGCATAAGTATTTCCCTCAGTTTTTGAGAACCAAGGTATCAATCCAGTAGGAGATCATGCTCGAGTCCCACGCACCTACACAAACAAATAAGAACCTCGCAACCAACGCGATAAAGGGGTTGTCAATCCCTTCACGGTCACTTACAAGAGTGAGATCTGATAGATATGATAAGATAATATTTTTGGTATTTTTATGATAAAGAGAAATAAAGATGCAAAGTAAAATAAACGGCAATAGAAATAGCTAAGTGTTGGAAGATTAATATGATGGAAGATAGACCCGAGGGCCATAGGTTTCACTAGTGGCTTCTCTCAAGAGCATAAGTATTACGGTGGGTAAACAAATTACTGTCGAGAAATTCATAGAAAAGTGAATAATTATGAGAATATCTAGGTATGATCATGTATACAGGCATCACGTCCGCGACAAGTAGACCGAAATGATTCTGCATCTACTACTATTACTCCACACATCGACCGCTATCCAGCATGCATCTAGAGTATTAAGTTCATAAGAATAGAGTAATGCTTTAAGTAAGATGACATGATGTAGAGGGATAAACTCATGCAATATGATATAAACCCCATCTTTTTATCCTCGATGGAAACAATACAATACGTGTCGGTTCCCTTTCTGTCACTGGGATCGAGCACCGCAAGATTAAACCCAAAGCTAAGCACTTCTCCCATTGCAAGAAAGATCAATCTAGTAGGCCAAACCAAACTGATAATTTGAAGAGACTTGCAAAGATAAACCAATCATACATAAAAGAATTCAGAGGAGAATCAAATATTGTTCATAGATAAACTGGATCATAAACCCACAATTCATCGGATCTCGACAAACACACCGCAAAAGAAGATTACATCGAATAGATCTCCAAGAAGATCGAGGAGAACTTTGTATTGAGATCCAAAGAGAGAGAATAAGCCATCTAGCTAATAACTATGGACCCGTAGGTCTGAAATAAACTACTCACACATCACCGGAGAGGCCATGGAGTTGATGTAGAGGCCCTCCGTGATCAATGCCCCCTCTGGTGGAGCTCCGGAAAAGGCCCCAAGATGGGATCTCTCGGGTACAGAAGGTTGTGGCGGTGGAATTAGGTTTTTGTGGTGCCCCTGGATGTTTGGGGGTACGTGGATATATATAGGAGGAAGAAGTACGTCGGTGGAGCAATGAGGGGCCCACGCGGGTGGAGGGCGCACCCAGGGGGTAGGCGCCCCCCCTGCCTCGTGCCCTCCTCGATCGTTTCTTGACGCCCACTCCAAGTCTCCTGGATCACGTTTGTTGAGAAAATCACGTTCCTGAAGGTTTCATTCCATTTGGGCTCCATTTGATATTCCTTTTCGGCGAAACTCTAAAATAGGCAAAAAACAACAATTTGGGTTGGGCCTCCGGTTAGTAGGTTAGTCCCAAAAATGATATAAAAGTGTAAAATGAAGCCCATTAACATCCAAATAGTTAATATAAAAGCATGGAGCAATCAAAAATTATAGATACATTGGAGACGTATCATATCGCGTTGTGGTTTTTGATGTGTAGGTAAGCACGGTTCTTGCTCAGTCCATAGCAGCCACGTAAAACTTGCAATGTAGCGACCCGACCTCAAACGGTCAAGTCTCTGTGCTTAAGTGTCATCCCTGGATCGGTACGCTGACACACGCAGTACTCGAGGATTTAGAACAGAGGTAAATCACATGTATAAAGTAACGTAAATACTATTACCTCAATCCAAATAGCGGAAGTAACAAGGTTGTGGATTCCCATCAACACCAGCGGCAAAGTTGAGTGTAGAAATCGTAACCCTAACGTATCACTTACTCGTCGTAAGATTCCTACAACATGAGACGTTGCAGCCACAAAGGGCCAGTACATTGAATGTACTGGCAAATTCACACCATAGGATAATGATGAATAATAACTATTACTACATGCATATATGGCTGGTGGAGGCTTTAGGGTTAATATGTTTTGCGAAAAGCCAATTTTTCCCTACTGCAAAAGAATAAATTTTATTTAACTACAAAGTTTGTTGAAAACATTGAGAAGGTAAACCCCCTCTCAATCCCAATTAAAAGTAATCATTAACAACCCAACAGATTAATTATAGAGTAATGAGATCAACATGATAATCCAAGAACCAGATACTCAAGATTGTCCATAACCGGGGACACGGCTAATCATGATTAGTTTGTACACTCTGCAGAGGTTTGTGCACTTTTCCCCACAAGACTCGATAACCTCCATTGGGATTCTCGCACTACATGGTGTTTGAGAAACGGATGACCGAGACATAGTCTTTCAGAAGCGCTAGCACCTTACGATCGGGTAGACCGTTACACCTACTTTCCCCTACATCTACTAGTCTACCACTGTAAGAGTTCGCATGACTTAGTCAACTATGCTAGAGCCCATAGTAGCTTGTGGCTGCACACGGAAGTTTCTAGCGTGAATAATCTCATGACCCCTTTGAGCCTGGGTGGCGATCCATAAAGAAAAACAGGCAATCACTGGAATACCCAGGTGCCTCAATCCACCCAGATGTGTATTAAAGTTGCCACCTTAAGTTTAACTATTAATTAACAATCTCACATCTGTCATGGAATACACTCAAACCCAATCCACATCTACGAGCATAGCATGGCAATATAAGCATAACGTAATAGTAACTCCCAAGGTTTGAATGCAGGGCAATAGGTTCCTACCTTATCAAGTACTTCCCAATACCCACATGCTATCAATCCTACTCATGCAATGTTTGAGGGTGAAACTAATGGGTAAAAACTGGGTATGAAAGGGATATGATCAAAGTGTGAACTTGCCTGTACTATTGATGAAGATGATTCACACTCAAAACTCTTGATAGTTCTACTCGTCGCACTTCGGTCAATCTATCGTAAGCAAGCAATAGTAACCACATATAAGCAATCATACAAAAGAATCGAAGAAAAGATCACGAAAAACAAGAAAATAACTCTTGCAACATAAAACAGTTTCTAACAGTACCAAAATTAGGTGGATTTGGCCTTATCAGAAAGTTTAGGTCAAGAGCTTCACTTTGCAAAAAGAATCAACTCAAACGGAGTTACGGAACTCAAGTTATGAACAAAAGAAGTTTGAATATGAATCTGAACAAATTTCGAAATTTGAAAATTTCAAAAAGTTGACATGACAGGTTAACTGGATAGGTGAAAACAAGACAAAACTATAGGCGTTGGTTTCATCTAATTTGGATGAACGAGTAAAAAGTTATGGCTATTTGAAAAAAATCAGGGCCAAGCTGTTTTACGGAAGTAAAATAACTACGACTGAGAAAATTCTATGTCTAATGTATAAATACAGAGACTAATTGATAATCTAATTATTCTACCGTACTAGTCTATAAATAATAAGCTACAGAAGTATATATGAAGGAAGATGTCTTTATAAGGTAGAGAAAAAAACTTCGAAGAGAGGAGACAATTTCTAGAAGTCCCGCCGGAGAAAAGAAATATGTTTTCTTTAGTGAATCTAGTCAAACCAAAATATTAATTTAATCCGAATCGGATGATTTTTGAAGGCTCTATGGGTCTATATTTATTGGTGGAATAGAGGTTTAGAGGTCAAAGACTAGGCAATGTGGGACTAAACGTAGATGAAAAGAAAAGAAACGGAGAAGAAAAGAGGCGGCTCGCATGGGCCTAAAGGCCTTCGGCCGGCCGCGCGCGCACGCTGCCGCTGCAACTTTTTTTTTGAAACAAAATTCGGCCTAAGGAAAAAATGAAAAGGCTGGCTGGGCCTGGCCCATGTAGGAGAGAAGAAAAACTAAAGTGAGGGGGCGCCCGATGCCACTATGCAGCGCACGTCAGCGACAAATAATTATGGGTTGCATGTACAGTTTTTTTAAATAGAAACATAAAGGGAAACTGAAAAACGAAAATAAAATAAAAATTTTATATAGGCATATTATATATCAAAAATTTTAGAAAAAGATTTTCTACGACATGAACATTTTTCTAACGTCAAATAAAATCCGCAGAAATTCTAATAATTCAAATAGTGCTTCTGCTCTAATAAAATCCAATAAAAATCATTTTAAAATACAAAAATAATTTCAAAATTATTTATCTCCAATTTTCTGATGTAGGGAATCATTTTACCCTAATTTTTGTATATTTTATTTTTGGAGAAAATAATTTGAATATAACCCAAATAACTTCAAATTGAAAATAATTTCCAAAAGGACTTTGAATTTGATCATTTTAAACTCCCAACTCATATTTCATATGTTTTGAAGAAGTAATTTTATCTTCACTCGTGAAAATCATTGAGTTTCTTAAAGTTTCTGAATTGGAAAATATTTCCAAATGGAATTCAAATATTTCAAAAACCCTTTTCATTTATTTAAATGGAAGAAGTCATGTCATCTTCTCTCCAAGGTTTTATGATGAAAAGAATTTGAATTCACGGAGATCATAAATGCAAAAATGAAAGTTTGGGAAAGTACTTTTATTCCCTCTCATTTAACTTTCAAAAAGGTTTCGAATTCACTCACTTTCAGTCAATCAATCACTCAACAATCAAACAAACAATCAAATCTATCTATTTATTATAACATTCCAAAATTTAGAATTTTGGGATGTTACAAACCTACCACCCTTAAAATGAATCTCGTCCTCGAGATTCAGAGAGGCTAGAAAGAAATAGGTTGGGTTTGGGGGTCTTCTCGAAATCCATCGATCATCACAGGGGGTCTGGGGTGCTACCACCCTTAGAAACATGGTTATTGTTCCATGTAAACTCATTTACTCCTCCTTATTCTTGATGGGGCCGTCTTCTCAAATTCTCAGGAAAATTCCTTCTCTGGGCTCTTCCGGTAATGGCATAACCTTTACCGCAATTCTTCTATCCTTTCATCTTGGTAAGGTTCTTCCATGACTGGGTCTTCTTAGCTGACGGGTCTGGCGCCAAAACTAAACAACTATCGATATCTCATGGTGGTCATCAATTCATGGTTTCTCCTGCAAGGAAGGGGCCTGGTTGATCCTCACGGTATAACCTACGGTTGGCAAAAGCTTCCTTGTACTAGGGAAAAATTGCTATACCATTCTAAGGTTTAATCAAGGTTTTGATCGTCATCTCTATACTATAGGTAAGTCACTCAGATTTACCATCCCATATAGCAAGGCGAATAATAAGAGTAAGTCGGTATGGTGATCAATCCATCCCGCACCCAAATCATTACCTTGTATATGGTTTAGTGAATCTAGCATTCTAACACTTGGTCATCCTCACAAGCATTGCAGAATTTCTCTTGTCGACGAACTGGGTTCGGATAAATCCATGGATTCTGCAAGCCAAACAATCATTTATAGTTCCTTCACCACTCTCAGGTTTTGCGTTACTCCTATGAAATCATCGGCGGGTAAGGTCGTAATCTCTTCCAGGGTTTTTCCTTCAGCAAGAGTGTGCTTGCTTCTTGGCAGGTCCGGGGGCATGTGGGTTATGGCCCATCTCATCACTTGTAAACCTTGAACTCATCCTCGGGGCAACTGATCGTTATTCCAACATCCAACTTCCAGCTTCCTAGCATACTTAAAATCCTTCCAATTGTATTGTCTCCCTTCCTTCTATTTGTACAAGACTAAGACGTGCTTACTCAAACTCATCATGGAGTTGCAATTGCTCCATATTTCCAACATCATACCTCCTTTATCCAATAGTACTTCATCTCTTCATACTCTTGGGGATATCCCACATACCGAGATAAAACTTATACTTATGAAGTCCACTCCGTGGTACATCATTATCCTTGCCAGGGGTCAAATCTCCTCACAGGGTACTACCACCCTTAAATGTTCCAACCATCCATAGACCATATTTCTCATATCCTCGAAAATGGTCAAACTCTTGCTTCATAGGGTAAAATCCAATCAGTACCAACGAGGCTAACTTAATTGATTCTCCAATGATTACAATCTCCTGCTTTTCCATTACATGCCTCAACTCAACACCTCAATACAAAAGAGTTGTTTCCACCACTTCTACTACTACATTTCTTTCTTGCAAACTCAACTATTTAGCTCAAGGCTCCTTCTCTTTGGGACAATCTCTGGCAGAGTGCCCTGCTTCATTACAGCAGAAACATATTACTTCTGACAAGTCTCGAGGTTTCCTTTTTGGGCAACGGCCGAGGTAGTGCCCTGACTCCTTGATCACATCAGGCACAACGGTGTCTGGCTCCTTCTCCCATACAAAGCTTCAAAAGGGGCCATCTTCAAACTGGCTTGGTAACTGTTGTTGTATGAGAACACCGTGTAAGGTAGATTATCATCCCTACTAGATCCATAATTTAGCGCACACGCTCTCAGCATGTCCTCCAGAATCTGATTGACTCTCTCGGTCTGTCCATCTGTCTGTGGATGAAAGGTTGTACTGAACTCTAGCCTAGTACCCAAAGTCTGGTGCAAATGATTCCAAAACTTGGAGATAAACTGTGTTCCTCTATCTGATACGATGGTCCTCGGAACTCCATGCAGACATACGATCTTGGTCATATATATCTTGGCCAACTTCGCACTTGTATAGGTGGTTTTCACTGGGATAAAGTGAGCCACTTTGGTCAAGCGAATCAGCTACTACCTAGATAGAATCATATCCCGATCGGGTTCTGGGAAATCCGGTAATGAAATCCATGACAAGCTTATCCCACTTCCATTCGAGTATCGACATACGCTGTAGTAATTCTGCTGGCTTTTGATGCTCTACCTTTACTCTCTGGCATACATCACCTACGACTACATACTCCGCAATATCCTTATTCATAACAGTCCACCAGAAACGCTCCTTCAAATCCAAATACATCTTGGTGTTTCTAGGGCGAATCGAGTATGGTGAGTCATGAGCCTCCTGAAGTATTAACTTCCTGATCTTTGCATTATTGGGCACATATACACGGTCCTCGAACCATAAGGTGTCGTGCTCATCCTTTTGAAAACCTTTGGCCTTTCCTTTGCTCATCCCCTCTTTTACCTCAGCAATCTCTTTGTCATCCTTCTGAGCTTCACGGATCTTTCCCAACAATGTAGACTGAACTTCCATTGCTGCAACGAAACCTTTGGGAACAATCTCCAACCGAAGTTCCTTGAGATCCTCAGCTAACTCCTTTGGTAATCCTCCGATTATGAGGGTATTCGTCCTTGTTTTCTTTATAGTTGTGTCCTATTTGTTCACAAAGCTTGTATGCACAAGGTTTCTTCATATCCTTTCCATAAGGCCTCAATTTCTGGGACACAAGCCAAGACTTTAACAAAGTCCACTTAAATTCCTTCCAAGTGGTTACTCCTTGCCATCCATTGATGGTTTGGTACATCCTCTACCAGGTAGTGGCACCTCTTTCAAAGCACTCAAGAGCATGATGGGCCATATCCTTCCCAGTTATAGTGTTATTCTCCATATGATCCTCCATGTTCTGAATCCATCGGTCTGTCTCCAATTGACTCATCGGTCCAGAAAATATGGTTTCATCTCCATTCATCCTCTATTGGGTCTAGGGGTTTGGGGTGGGGTAAGAGAGATAGAGAGGGATACACACAATACAAACAAAAGTTTTGAAAAGACAGATTTTTATTGTGGCTGTTGGAAAAACATCAAACAAATGACAGCTCACAATAGTCGCATCTAACTTAGGGATATAACTGGGGTTTGGTCTTCTAAAAGTCAACATCGCCAAACTCTTCAAGTCTTGTTCATGTCTCCGATGGCTTCTTCCAATCGTGCTTGTCTTTCACAAGTTTTTTTTGCCAGATCATCTCTATTGACGCGAAGTCTCTCATGACGTCATTTAATATTTCTGGAGTTGCATTCCAAACTTCTGGGTTTCAACATCCTTGGCATGAACCATGGTCCTACTATCCTTCAGTTCCTGACGAATCTCATGTATCTCAAGGTTTTATTCCGCTAGCTTGGCTACTTCAGCTTCTTGCTCCTAAGTTCTTCACGAAATGCTTTCTCGTCAAATACGGCTTCCTGCAGGTCCATCTTAAGATCCTTGATGTAATACTCCAGATCCTGGTGATACACCAGCTAAGATTAAAACTTCCCCTCTTGCTGATAGGTGCTCCATGATCCTTCTACCATCCAATCCTTCCAAAGAAATGCATGCTTAACTCGGCACGGTGATAATAGCATAAGCGACGATAACTCCATGGTTAGCCGTGTCTATGCCCATGTTACTGCCATGAGCTTTCATTCCATAATTGATATCTCCTGGCTTGGGGTTTTATTTACAAAAACTTTGAGTTCTAATGCTCCATGTTCCGGTCTTTCTCCGACACACCTTGATCTCGGGTATTGACAGTTCCCATAGTCTGCCAAGTTCCACAAGGGTAGTCTTCCTAGTCATACTAATCGGGAAATTCTTCAAAGTCTTTAGATTCTCCTAGTCTTCAGAGTCTTCAACAGTTGTAGTTTCCATTATCATAATGTATGGTAAAATCATCTTCATTCTGAATGGTCTCGGTTGTCCGATATCTTATACTTCTTGGAGTGGTCTCATCAGTCGAATCTTCGTGTGGTCAAAAGGGAAAAGGGGGTATGGTATCACTAAAAGGGGATATTTTAATAATCTCAGAAGATAAGAGAGATAAAAGATCTTTTTGAAAGGGAAATTTGTAGAGAAAAAATCTTTGCTATGGGCTTGCCAGTTTCTAGGGGTCACGTCCTACAGTCAACATGTGCTCTGATACCATCTTGTAGCGACCCGACCTCAGACGGTCAAGTCTCTGTGCTTAAGTGTTATCCCTGGATCGGTATGCTGACACACACAGTACTCGAGGATTTATAACAGAGGTAAATCACATGTATAAAGTAACGTTAATACTATTACCTCAATCCAAATAGCGGAAGTAACAAGGTTGTGGATTCCCATCAACACCAGCGGCAAAGTTGAGTGTAGAAATTGTAACCCTAACGTATCACTTACTCGTCGTAAGATTCCTGCAACATGAGACGTTGCAGCCACAAAGGGTCAGTACATTGAATGTACTGGCAAATTCACACCATAGGATAATGATGAATAATAACTATCACTACATGCATATATGGCTAGTGGAGGCTGTAGGGTTAATATGTTTTGCGAAAAGCCAATTTTTCCCTACTGCAAAAGAATAAATTTTATTTAACTACAAAGTTTGTTGAAAACATTGAGAAGGTAAACCCCCTCTCAATCCCAATTAAAAATAATCATTAACAACCCAACAAATTAATTATAGAGTGATGAGATCAACATGATAATCCAAGAACCAGATACTCAAGATTGTCCATAACAAGGGACACGGCTAATCATGATTAGTTTGTACACTCTGCAGAGGTTTGCGCACTTTTCCCCACAAGACTCGATCTCCTCCGTTGGGATTCTCGCACTACATGGTGTTTGAGAAACGGATGACCGAGACATAGTCTTTCAGAAGCGCTAGCACCTTACGATCGGGTAGACCGTTACACCTACTTTCCCCTACATCTACTAGTCTACCACTGTAAGAGTTCGCACGACTTAGTCAACTATGCTAGAGCCCATAGTAGCTTGTGGCTGCACACGGAAGTTTCTAGCGTGAATAATCTCATGATCCCTTTGAGCCTGGGTGGCGATCCATAAAGAAAAACAGGCAATCACTGGAATACCCAGGTGCCTTAATCCACCCAGATGTGTATTAAAGTTGCCACCTTAAGTTTAACCATTAATTAACAATCTCACATCTGTCATAGAATACACTCAAACCCAATCCACATCTACGAGCATAGCATGGCAATATAAGCATAACGTAATAGTAACTCCCAAGGTTTGAATGCAGGGCAATAGGTTCCTACCTTATCAAGTACTTCCCAATACCCACATGTTATCAATCCTACTCATGCAATGTTTGAGGGTGAAACTAATGCATAAAAACTGGGTATGAAAGGGATATGATCAAAGTGTGAACTTGCCTGTACTGTTGATGAAGATGATTCACACTCAAAACTCTTGATAGTTCTACTCGTCGCACTTCGGTCAATCTATCGTAAGCAAGCAATAGTAACCACATATAAGCAATCAAACAAAAGAATCAAAGAAAAGATCATGGAAAACAAGAAGATAACTCTTGCAACATAAAATAGTTTCTAACAGTACCAAAATTAGGTGGATTTGGCCTTATCAGAAAGTTTAGGTCAAGAGCTTCGCTTTGCAAAAAGAATCAACTCAAACGGAGTTACGGAACTCAAGTTATGAACAAAAGAAGTTTGAATATGAATCTGAACAAATTTCGAAATTTGAAAATTTCAAAAAGTTGACATGACAGGTTAACTGGATAGGTGAAAACAAGACCGAACTATAGGCGTTGGTTTCATCTAATTTGGATGAACGAGTAAAAAGTTATGACTATTTGAAAAAAATCAGGGCCAAGCTGTTTTACAGAAGTAAAATAACTACGACTGAGAAAATTCTATGTCTAATGTATAAATAGAGAGACTAATTGATAATCTAATTATTCTACCGTAGTAGTCTATACCTTTATAAGGTAGAGAAAAAAAAGACTTTGAAGAGAGGAGACAATTTCTAAAAGTCCCGCCGGAGAAAAGAAATAATTTTTCTTTAGTGAATCTAGTCAAACCAAAATATTGATTTAATCCGAATCGGATGATTTTTGAAGGCTCTATGGGTCTATATTTATTGGTGGAAGAAAGGCTTAGAGGTCAAAGACTAGGCAATGTGGGACTAAACATAGATGAAAAGAAAAGAAACGAAGAAGAAAAGAGGCGGCTTGCATGGGCCTAAAGGCCTTCGGCCGGCCGCGCGCGCACGCTGCCGCTGCAGCTTTTTTTTGAAACAAAATTCGGCCTAAGAAAAAAAATGAAAAGGCTGGCTGGGCCTGGCCCATGTAGGAGAGAAGAAAAACTAAAGTGAGGGGGCACCCGATGCCACTATGCAGCGCACGTGGGCGACAAATAATTATGGGCCGCATGTACAATTTTTTTAAATAGAAACAGAAAGGGAAACTGAAAAACGAAAATAAAACAAAAATTTTATATAGGCATATTATATATCAAAATTTTCAGAAAAATATTTTTTACAAGATGAACATTTTTGTAACGTCAAATAAAATCCGCAGAAATTCAAATAATTCAAATAGTGCTTTTGCTCTAATAAAATCCAATAAAAATCATTTTTTAAATACCAAAATAATTTCAAATTTTTTTATCTCCAATTTTCTGATGTAGGGAATCATTTTACTCTAATTTCTGTATATTTTATTTTTGGATAAAAATAATTTGAATACAACCCAAATAACTTCAAATTGAAAATAATTTCCAAAAGGACTTTGAATTCGATCCTTTTAAACTTCCAACTCATATTTCATATGTTTTGAAGAAGTCATTTTATCTTCGCTCAGGAAAATCATTGAGTTGCTTAAAGTTTCTGAATTGGAAAATATTTCCAAATGGAATTCAAATATTTCAAAAACCCTTTTCATTTATTTAAATGGAAAAATTTATGTCATCTTCTCTCGAGGGTTTTATGATGAAAATAATTTGAATTCACGAAGATCATAAATGCAAAAATGAAAGTTTGGGAAAGTCCTTTATTCCCTCTCATTTAACTTTCAAAAAGGTTTCGAATTCACTTACTTTCAGTCAATCAATCACTCAACAATCTAACAAACAATCAAATCTATCTATTTATTATAACATTCCAAAATTTAGAATTTTGGGCTGTTACATGCAACAACAAAGTAGAGGACGTCTAACTTGTTTTTGCAGGGCATGTTGTGATGTGATATGGTCAAGACATGATGCTAAATTTTATTGTAAGAGATGATCATTTTTTGTAACAGAATTATCGGCAACTGGCAGGAGCCATATGGTTGTCGCTTTATTGTATGAAATGTAATCGCCATGTAATTGCTTTACTTTATCACTAAGCGGTAGCGATAGTCGTAGAAGCAATAGTTGGCAAGAAGACAACGATGCTTCGATGGAGATCAAGGTGTCAAGCCGGTGATGATGGTGATCATGACAATGCTTTGGAGATGGAGATCAAAGGCACAAGATGATGATGGCCATATCATATCACTTATATTGATTGCATGTGGTGTTTATCCTTTATGCATCTTATTCTGCTTAGTTCGGCGGTAGCATTATAAGATGATCTCTCACTAAATTTCAAGGTACAAGCCCTGAGTATGCACCGTTGCTACAGTTCGTCGTGCTGAGACACCACATGATGATCGGGTGTGATAAGCTCTACATTCACATACAATGGGTGCAAGCCAGTTTTGCACACGCAGAATACTCAGGTTAAACTTGATGAGCCTAGCATATGCACATATGGCCTCAGAACACAGAGACCGAAAGGTCGAGCGTGAATCATATAGTAGATATGATCAACATAGTGATGTTCACCATTGAAAACTACTCCATCTCATGTGATGATCGGACATGGTTTAGTTGATATGGATCACGTGATCACTTAGATAATTAGAGAGATGTCTATCTGAGTGGGAGTTCTTAAGTAATTTGATTAATTGAACTTTAATTTATCATGAACTTAGTACCTGATAGTATTTTGCATGCCTATGTTGTTGTGGATAGATGGCACGTGCTGTTGTTCCGTTGAATTTTAATGCATTCCTAGAGAAAGCTAAGTTGAAAGATGATGGTAGCAACTACACGGACTGGGTCCGTAACTTGAGGATTATCCTCATTACTGCATAGAAGAATTACATCCTGGGAGCACCGCTAGGTGACAAACCTGCTGCAGGAGCAACGCCAGATGTGGTGAACACCTGGCAGAGCAAAGCTGATGACTACTCGATAGTTCAGTGTGCCATGCTTTACGGCTTAGAACCGGGACTTCAAAGACGTTTTCAACATCATGGAGCATATGAGATGTTCCAGGAGTTGAAGTTAATATTTCAAGCAAATGCCCGAATTGAGAGATATGAAGTCTCCAATAAGTTCTACAGCTGCAAAATGGAGGAGAATAGTTCTGTCAGTGAACATATACTCAGAATGTCTGGGTACCACAACCACTTGGCTCAGCTAGGAGTTAATCTTCCTGATGATAGTGTCATTGACAGAGTTCTTCAATCACTGTCACCAAGCTACAAGAGCTTCATGATGAACTATAATAAGCAAGGGATGGATAAGACTATTCCCGAGCTCTTTGCAATGCTAAAGGCTGCGAAGGTAGAAATCAAGAAGGAGCATCAAGTGTTGACGGTCAACAAAACCACTAGTTTCAAGAAAAGGGGTAAAGGGAAGAAGGGGAACTTCAAGGAGAACAGCAAGCCAGTTGCTGCTCAAGTGAAGAAACCCAAGTTTGGACCTAAGCCTGAAACTGAGTGCTTCTACTGCAAAGGGACTGGTCACTGGAAGCGGAACTGCCCCAAGTATTTGGCAGAGAAGAAGGAGGGCAAAGTGAAAGGTATATTTGATATACATGTTATTGATGTGTACCTTACTAATGCTCGCTGTAGCGCCTGGGTATTTGATACTGGTTCTGTTGCTAATATTTGCAACTCGAAACAGGGGCTACGGATTAAGCGAAGATTGGTTAAGGACGAGGTGACGATGCGCGTGGGAAATGGTTCCTAAGTCGATGTGATCGCCGTCGGCACGCTACCTCTACATCTACCTTCGGGATTAGTTTTAGACCTAAATAATTGTTATTTGGTGCCAACGTTGAGCATGAACATTATATCTGGATCTTGTTTGATGCGAGATGGTTATTCATTTAAATCAGAGAATAATGGTTGTTCTATTTATATGAGTAATATATTTTATGTTCATGCACCCTTGATGAGTGGTCTATTTTTACTAAATCTTGATAGTAGTGATACACATGTTCATAGTATTGAAGCCAAAAGATGCAGAGTTGATAATGATAGTGCAACTTGTTTGTGGCACTGCCGTTTGGGTCATATCGGTGTAAAGCACATGAAGAAAGTCCATTCTGATGGACTTCTGGAATCACTTGATTATGAATCACTTGGTACTTGCGAACCATGCCTCATGGGCAAGATGACTAAAACTCCGTTCTTTGGAACAATGGAGCGAGCAACAGAGTTATTGGAAATCATACATACTGATGTATGTGGTCCAATGAACATTGAGGTTCATGGCGGATATCATTATATTCTTACCTTCACAGATGATTTGAGCAGATATGGGTATATCTACTTTTTGAAACATAAGTCTGAAACATTTGAAAAGTTCAAAGAATTTCAGAGTGAAGTGGAAAATCATCATAACAAGAAAATCAAGTTTCTACAATCTGACCGTGGAGGTGAATATTTGAGTTATGAGTTTGGTCTTCATTTGAAACGATGCGAAATAGTTTCGCAACTCACGCCACCTGGAACACCACAACGTAATGGTGTGTCCAAATGTCGTAACCGCACTTTATTAGATATGGTGCGATCTATGATGTCTCTCACTGATTTACCGCTATCGTTTTGGGGTTATGCTTTAGAGACGGTTGCATTCTTGTTAAATAGGGCACCATCAAAATCCATTCAGACGACACCTTATGAATTGTGGTTTGGCAAGAAATCCAAGTTATCGTTTTTTAAAGTTTGGGGCTGCGATTCTTATGTGAAAAAGCTTCAACCTGATAAGCTTGAACCCAAATGGGAGAAATGTGTCTTCATAGGATACCCAAAGGAGACTGTTGGGTACACCTTCTATCACAAATCCGAAGGCAAAATATTCGTTGCTAAGAATAGATCCTTTCTAGAGAAGGAGTTTCTCTTGAAAGAAGCGAGTGGGAGAAAAGTAGAACTTGATGAGGTAATTGTACCTTCTCCCTTATTGGAAAGTAGTTCATCACTGAAATCAGTTCCAGTGATTCCTACACCAGTAAGTGAGGAAGCTAATGATGATGATCATGAAGCTTCTATAAGATCCGCACCAGAGTGGTACGGTAATCCTGTTCTGGAGGTCATGTTACTTGACCATCACGAACCTACGAACTATGAGGAAGCGATGATGAGCACAAATTTCAAAAATGGCTTGAGGCCATGAAATCTAAGATGGGATCCATGTATGAAAACAAAGTGTGGACTTTGGTTGACTTGCCCAATGATCGTCAGGCCATAGAGAATAAATGGATCTTCAAGAAGAAGACTGACTCTGATGATAACGTTACTGTCTACAAAGCTCGACTTGCTGCAAAAGGTTTTCGATAAGTTCAAGGAGTTGACTATGATGAGACCTTCTCACCTATAGCGATGCTTAAGTCCGTCCGAATCATGTTAGCAATTGCCATTTTATGATTATGAAATTTGGCAAATGAATGTCAAAACTGCATTCCTTAATGGATATCTTAAAGAAGAGTTGTATATGATGCAACCAGAAGGTTTTGTCGATCCAAAAGGTGCTAACAAAGTGTGCAAGCTCCAGCAATCCATTTATGGACTAGTGCAAGCCTCTCGGAGTTGGAATATACGCTTTGATAGTGTGATCAAAGCATATGGTTTTATACAGACTTTTGGAGAAGCCTGTATTTACAAGAAAGTGAGTGGGAGCTCTGTAGCATTTCTGATATAATATGTAGATGAAATATTGTTGATCGGAAATAATACTGAATTTTTGAATAGCATAAAACGATACTTGAATAAGAATTTTTCAATGAAAGACCTCGGTGAAGCTGCTTATATATTGGGCATCAAGATCTATAGAGATAGATCAAGACGCTTAATTGGACTTTCACAAAGCACATACCGTGATAAAGTTTTGAAGAAGTTCAAAATGGATCAAGCAAAGAAAGGGTTCTTGCCTGTGTTACAAGGTGTGAAGTTGAGTCAGACTCAATGCCCAACCACTGCAGAAGATAGAGAGAAAATGAAAGTCATTCCCTATGCTTCAGCCATAGGTTCTATCATGTATGCAATGCTGTGTACCAGACCTGATGTGTGCCTTGCTATTAGTTTAGTAGGGAGGTACCAAAGTAATCCAAGAGTGGATCACTGGACAGCGGTCAAGAACATCCTAAAATACTTGAAAAGGACTAAGGATATGCTTCTCGTTTATGGAGGTGACAAAGAGCTCGTCGTAAACGGTTATGTTGATGCAAGCTTTAACACTGATCCAAATGACTCTAAGTCACAAACTGGATACGTATTTTTATTAAATGGTGGAGCTGTCAGTTGGTGCAGTTCAAAGAAGAGCGTCGTGGCGGGATCTACGTGTGAAGCAGAGTACATAACTGCTTTGGAAGCAGCAAATAAAGGAGTCTGGATGAAGGAGTTCACATCCGATCTAGGTGTCATACCTAGTGCATCGGGTCCAATGAAAATCTTTTGTGACAATACTGGTGCAATTGCCTTGGCAAAGGAATCCAGATTTCACAAGAGAACCAAGCACATCAAGAGACACTTCAATTCCATCCGCGATCAAGTCAAGGAGGGAGACATAGATATTTACAAGATATGTACGGATCTGAATGTTGCACACCCGTTGACTAAGCCTATCTCACGAGCAAAACATGATCAGCACGAAGACTCCATGGGTGTTAGAATCATTACATTGTAATCTAGATTATTGACTCTGGTGCAAGTTGGAGACTGAAGGAAATATGCCCTAGAGGCAATAATAAAGTTGTTATTTATATTTCCTTATATCATGATAAATTTTTATTATTCATGCTAGAATTGTATTAATCGGAAACTTAGTACATGTGTGAATACATAGACAAACAGAGTGTCACTAGTATGCCTCTACTTGACTAGCTCGTTGAATCAATGATGGTTATGTTTCCTGACCATAGACATGAGTTGTCATTTGATTAACGGGATCACATCATTAGAGAATGATGTGATTGACTTGACCCATCCATTAGCTTAGCACGATGATCGTTTAGTTTGTTGCTATTGCTTTCTCCATAACTTATACATGATCCTATGACTACGAGATCATGCAACTCCCGAATATCGGAGGAACACTTAGTGTGCTATCAAACGTCACAACGTAACTGGGTGACTATAAATATGCTCTACAGGTGTCTCCTATGGTGTTTGTTGAGTTGGCATAGATCGAGATTAGGATTTGTCACTCCGAGTATCGGAGAGGTATCTTTGGGCCTTCTCGGTAATGCACATCACTATAAGCCTTGCAAGCAATGTGACTAATGAGTTAGTTGTGGGATGATGCATTACAGAATGAGTAAAGAGACTTGCCGGTAATGAGATTTAACTAGGTATTGAGATACCGATGACCGAATCTCGGGCAAGTAACATACCGATGACAAAGGGAACAACGTATGTTGTTGTGCGGTTTGACCGATAAAGATCTTCGTAGAATATGTAGGAACAAATATGAGCATTCAGGTTCCGCTATTGGTTATTGACCGGAGATGAGTCTTGGTCATGTCTACATAGTTCTTGAACCCATAGGGTCCGGACGCTTAACGTTCGGTGATGATCGGTATTATGAGTTTATGTGTTTTGATGTACTGAAGGTAGTTAGGAGTCCCCGATATGATCACGAACATGATGAGGAGTCTCGAAATGGTCGAGACATAAAGATCGATATATTGGAAGCCTATGTTTGGACATCGAAATGGTTCCGGATTAGTTCGGGCATTTTCCGGAGTACCGGGAGGTTACCTGAACCCCCCGGGGAGTATATGGGCCTTATTGGGCCTTAGTGGAATAGAGGAGAGGAAGGGAAAAGGTGGGAGGCGCACCCCCTAGCCCAATCCAAATTGGGTGGCGGCCGGCCCCCCTTTTCCTTCCCTCTCTCCTCCCCTTCCTTCTCTCCTACTCCTACTACTTGGAAGGGGGAAATCCTACTCCCGATGGGAGTAGGACTCCCCTAGGGCGCACCATAGAGGGCCGGCCCTCCTCCCTCCTCCACTCCTTTATATACGGGGAAGGGGGGCACCCCATAGAGACACAAGTTGATCATTTTCTTAGCAGTGTGCGGTGCCCCCCTCCACCATAATCCACCTCGGTTATATCGTCGTAGTGCTTAGGCGAAGCCCTATGCCGGTAGCTTCATCATCACCATCATCACGCCGTCGTGCTGACGAAACTCTCCCTCGACACTCAGCTGGCTCGAGAGTTCGTGGGACGTCACCGAGCTGAACATGTGCAGATCACGGAGGTGCCGTACTTTCGTACTAGGATCGGTCGGATCATGAAGATGTGCGACTACATCAACCGTGTTGTCATAACGCTTCCGCTTATGGTCTACAAGGGTACGTAGACAACACTCTCCCCTCTCGTTGCTATGCATCACCTAGATAGATCTTGCATATGTGTAGGATTTTTTTTGAAATTACTGCGTTCCCCAACACATAACACCAAAGAAACTTCATATTAATAATACTCAATCCAATACAAAGAACTTCAACGAGTGCCCCAAGATTTATGCTGGAGAAACAGAAGACGAGAACATGCATCAAGCCCTATGCATAGATTACCCCAATGTCACCGCGGGAATCCGCAAGTTGAATGCAACAACACATATCAAGTGAATCAATATGATACCCCATTGTCACCACGAGTATTCATATGCAAGACATATATCAAGTGCTCTCAAATCCATAAAAGTATTCAATCCGATAACAACGAAATCTCAAAGGAAAAAAAATTCAATTCATCACAACAAGATAGAGAGGGGAAAACACCATATGATCTGACTATATTAACAAAGCCCGCGATACATCAAGATCGTGTAATATCAAGAACACGAGAGAGAGAGAGAGAGAGAGATTAAACACATAGCTACTGGTACAAACCCTCAGCCCCGAGGGTGGACTACTCCCTCCTCATCGTGGTGGCTGCCAGGATGATGAAGATGGCCACCGGAGATGATTCCCCCCTCCGGCAGGGTGCCGGAAAGGGTCTAGATTGGTTTTCGGTGGCTATAGAGGCCTGCGGTGGTGGAACTTCTGATCTAGGTTAATCCCGAAGGGTTTTGGAATATTTGTGAATTTATCGGGTAAAGAGGGGGTGCAAGAGGCCACTGAGGTGGGCATAAACCACCTGGGCGTGCCTGGACCCCCAGGCGCGCCCTGGTGGGTTGTGCCCCCCTTAGGGCACCCCCAGGTGTTGCTCTGGCCCATTGGTGGTCTTCTGGTCCATAAAAAATCCACAAAAAGTTTCGCGGTGTTTGGACTCCGTTTGATATTAATTTTCTGCAATGTAAAAAACATGCAAAAAACAGCAACTGGCACTTGGCACTATGTCAATAGGTTAGTCCCAAAAAATGATATAAAATGACTATAAAATGATTATAAAACATCCAAGAATGATAATATAACAGCATGGAACAATAAAAAATTATAGATACGTTGGAGACGTATCAGCGAACACGTCTGATCGCGTCCGCGTGAAGGTAATATGCCCTAGAGGCAATAATAAAGTTGTTATTTATATGTCCTTATATCATGATAAATGTTTATTATTCATGCTAGAATTGTATTAACCAGAAACTTGATACATGTGTGGATACATAGACAAAACATAGTGTCCCTAGTAAGCCTCTACTAGACTAGCTCGTTAATCAAAGGTGGTTAAATTTCCTAACCATAGACATGTGTTATCATTTGATGAAAGGGATCACATCATTAGGAGAATGATGTGATGGACATGACCCATCCGTTCGCTTAGCATATTGATCGTTCAGTTTTATTGCTATTGCTTTCTTCATGACATGCATATTCCTTCGACTATGAGATTATGCAGCTCCCGAATACCGGAGGAATACCTTGTGTGCTATAAAACATCACAACGTAACTAGGTGATTATAAAGATGCTCTACAGGTATCTCTGAAGGTGTTTGTTCGGTTGGCATAGATCGAGATTAGGATTTGTCACTCTGAGTATCGGAGAGGTATCTTTGGGCCCTCTCGGTAATACACATCATGATAAGCCTTGCAAGCATTGTGACTAATGAGTTAGTTACGAGATGATGTATTACGGAACGAGTAAAGAGACTTGCTGGCAACGATATTGAACTAGGTATTAAGATACCAACGATCGAATATCGGGCAAGTAACATACCAGTGGCAAAGGGAATAACGTATGTTGTCATTACGGTACGGCCGATAAAGATCTTCGTAGAATATGTGGGAACCAATATGAGCATCCAGGTTCTGTTGTTGGTTATTAACCAGAGATGTGTCTCGGTCATGTCTACATAGTTGTCGAACCCGTAAGGTCCGCACGCTTAACGTTCGATGACGATTTTGTATTATATGAGTTATGTGATTTGGTGACCGGATGTTGTTCGGAGTCCTGGATGAGATCACAGACATGACAAGGAGTCTCAAAATGGTCAAGAGGTAATGATTCATATATTGTACGATGATATTCGGACACCGAAAGTGTTCTGGGGGTACCAGGTACATATCGGGTCACCGTAAGGGGTTCCAGGTACCAGGTACACTACATGGGCCTAATGGGCCAAGAAGGGGATAGACCAGCCCCTAGCACTACAAAAAAAATACACTTCCGTGATGATACATGTTTGTCACAGTAGGTCATGTTTTCTTTCATGCATGTACATACATGATGATTTTATGACAAAATCAAGATAGTCATACATGTGCTATCGTAGAAGTGTTCCATGACATTACCAAAATTATCATCATAGAAGTGTTCACTTCCATGACGATAAATGTCGCGTCATGGAAGTGCTTTCGTCAAGGGTGACCCACACGTGGCATCCATCGTAACGGGTCGCCGTTAAGCTATCGGGTCCGGTTTTGGATCCGATAATCCGCTAACAGCCACGACCAATGCCGATTTTCCACATGGAAAATTCTCATTGGCCAACGGAACCACGTGTCAGCTCCGCGTTGGCACAGGCATCACTCATCCAATGGGCGAGATGCGCCTATGATATGTCGACACATGGACCGGCCCAACAGTGGCCCATTCAGGTTAAAAGGCAGGGTCTGTCAAAATAAGGGGGCCGGCCCATTAGCGGCCTACTTGTCAGGCCCATTCTACATTTGACAATTTTCAGCCCATCGTTAGTTTTAGCCCATTAACGGCCCGCTATGTCTTTGGTCCCAATTGTGGCCCGAGCTTCTTTCGGCCTATTAGCGGCCCATCGTTAGTTCCAGCCCGTTAACGGCTCGGAACGTCTTTTGGCCTTTTCTCGGCCCATTCTGCAGTTGGGCCAAATTTAGCCCGCTGTGACTTTAAGCCTGTACTCGTCCCATTCGGTAAATGGGTCAACTCCTAGCCCATTTTGTCTCTCAGCCTATTAACGGCCTGCACAAAAATTGGGCCTTTGACTTTAGGTCCATTAGGGGCCCATGTTCCGTAGGGCATCATTTCAGCCCAGCGGGACTTTCGGCCTGTTAAAAGCCTAGTTTGCAAATTGGACCTCCTCTGCCCCATAACACTTTCGGCCTCTTACTGGCCCGTAAAGTAAAAGGGCCGAGACAAAATTGACATCTATTTCGGCTTGCTAGAGGCCCGTGGGCCATTTCCATTTATAAGGCCCTATCAAGCTTTTGGCCTGTTAACGGCCTGCTAAGAGCCGTTGTTATGGTGGGCCACATCACTTCGGATCCACTTAATATTATTTTGACCAGCCCAATTAAGGCCTGCTTTGAGTACACATGTTTGTTCATTTGTATGGCGTCCAGGAAATGTTTGGGCGTGTTGGCCCCCGTTTCAACGATATATCATATTCAAGAATTATCCTACTCTATACTATCACCTCTAAAAAACATACACTATACAATAAAAAGACTAAGGCATAGAAACGTAGAATAATCCTACACTATACAATAAAGAAAATACAGCCGAATATACCCACTGGGCATTATAGTTCGGCTCCAGTGATAATAAAGTGTACATAAATAGCAAATTACATACACTGGACAAATAAAGCTCATACATCATGGACAAGCATCAACATAACTTACCATTTGAACTATAATCTCTTCAGAAAATAGGATTGGCCAGATTCAGATAGCACAAATTCCAGTCTGCAAAATCTCCAATTCCTTCGTGGTTACCTCAGTATCTTGTTTCATTTTTTTGACCCCTGCATCTAATACCTGCATGCCCATTCTCAACTTGTTGATTGTACGTTGAGAATCATGTACACATTGTCTTTCCACCTCTAGTTGATGCTCGAGAACATCAGCACATTCCAATTCCAATCCATAATCATTCGGTAACGGCCATGCCGCACTTCTCGCAGATCTTTGTGTTGATGTCACTTCATTCTGAAATGTTTCTACAAGTACACATGACTAGGGCAAAATTATAGTTACAATAGTGAAGCGAGCAAGACAGACTATTTTGAACATGGCAAAACAGGACTAACAATAATGTTACACGTCATGAAGCATAAGCATGTGATATTTTAAAAATTATAAAAATGGTAGTCTGTGCAGCCTGCATATAGAAGTCTCTCTTATCTCACCAGAGGAGCATGATGTTGGGGCCAAATCCAAAACACAGACAAGTTACAAATTTATACAGCACGTTGCGTATAAGTAAGCAAGAAGTTGGCCATTCTGTGGCTCAATTAAAGTCTTAGGGAGCATAATGAACAGCAGAGTGATTCATACAAACCTACTACGGCAAGCAAAGCTATGCAATCATTAGCCTAGTATAAACTAGATTGTGAGCCTCATGCAGTAATAGTTGGTTAATAGACTTCAAAGCTTCAGACACACTTTGCCAGAGTAATTAAGTGGTAAGGCCTTTAATTATGTCAACTAATAGTTATACAAGTACCCAACATCAAGCATCATTGTTTGGGCATCTCATTAACTAAGGACAAATAAAGCAATTGAAAGAGCAAATTAACTATGCCTGAAACAAACAAGGAATTGAACCGTTGAGTTGGATAGAGTGACTTACCTTAACTAGACACTATGTAAAAACTAGGCATACCTTCGAACTAGATCTCCAGGTACTCTTGGAGAGCCTACTTTAGTGTACAGCCAAACCTTTATGTCACCTATGAGTTAGACAATCCCCCACTATAGCAGCCCTTAGTGTTTAAATCGTTGACAAGCTTTGTTAGAGTGTTAGGTCAAGAACAACAAGTAATCAAAGCAAACAGTTCTAGTATGGCTGGCTGGTGCAAAAAAGCAATTGAACAGATGTATCAAGAAAAGAAGCAAAGAAGGAGGCTTAAAGACCATCACTTGACTGACCAGATTTAAGGGGCATTTAAACATCATGTGCAACGTATGAACTAACATAAACATTGCATATTCCAGATTCCAGATTCTACAATGGAATGCACATGTTTTAGGTTATGCCATGTATGATGATGCCTAAATGTACACTATAGCAGGCAAGAGTGATTCATCACTGCACACACAATTGAATTGTAGGTTAAGGGCCAGTTCTATTCCGCCTTTTCAGAGCTTATTGTCAAAATAATCCATAAAAGATGTAAAGAAGTCATTTTTGAGTTATGAGCTTGGGCTTAACTTATTTCGCTTTGGAGGGGGGTGTTTCGGATAGAAGCTCACTAAAAATTGAAGGGAAGGGGAATAGTGAAATGACTCTGTTGTCTGCCTATATTACACTCAAAATGCAATTGCCCTGCTCGCTTGCATCTCCTCTCCCCTTTCCCTCTACCTCGATCCCTTGCTGCAATGCTAGGGTTCCTCTAGTGAGCCGTCGCCACTGATCCCATCTGGCATGGTCCTCGACGATGCTCTGTCCAACTAGGCTACATGGCCGGTGCGTAGGGCCAAATCTCCCCGGCTACTCCTCCCTCTGGCGCCACCCCTCATTCTCATGGTCTCCAGCAGCTACTCCACTATGGTCCGTCCAACACACTACTCCGGTGGGCGCTGCACAACTACGGGTGATGCCACACTACGGTAAAAGGCACCTTCTTCCCCCTCCCCTCCTCCCAAGGCCGTGGCCTTGAGGTGCTGTTGAAGGATGAGCTCATCCAACAAGGTGAGGATCTCCTCTGATTTTTTTCCAAATTTTCATTCTAATCCACTATACGATGAATTGCTATGAGCTGCTTCTGCTGCTGCTGCTATATGATGCATTGCTATGAGCTGCTTCTGCTGCTGCTATATGATGAATTGCTATGAGTTGCTGCTACTATATGATGAATTGCTATGAGGTGCTGCTGGTATATGATGAGTTGCTATAAGCTATTCCTACTACTTCTATATGATGAATTGCTATGAGCTGCTGCTGCTATATGATGAGTTGCTATAAGCTGTTCCTGTTGCTGCTATATGATGAATTGCTATGAGCTGCTTCTGCTGCTACTATATGATGAATTTCTATGAGCTGCTCCTGCTGCTGCTATATGATGAATTGATATGAGCTGCTGCTGGTATATGATGAATTGCACACTGCTGCTGCTGTATGATGAGTTGCCATGAGCTGCTGCTATATGATGCTTTCAGGCGGTGCTGCTATATGATAATAACTAGCCACTTGGATCGTCGAATTTCAATAAATAATTGTTATTCATTTAAATGTGGGTCATGTGTTATTCGTTTAAATTAGGCAATGGGATCTCTATGGAAGATATTGACCAAAGTAGATTGTGGCAAGTAGATGGTATCTTTGTATTTGCATTTTGAACAAATAGTGATGGTCTGTTTTCCTATCATATTAATTACTACAGTGGGTTCAATTTGTGATGTTTGCAAGTCAAATTAATTTTCATATGGGAAGAAAATTGACAAAATATAATGCAATCTAGACTTTTCACTGATCATACCAAAGATAAGCTGAAAAGGAAGGCAATGAAAAGAACTGGTTGGCTTATTACCTTGAGCTTATATTCACATGTGCTTATTTTCTTAGGATAACTCGTAATAACTATCCCTAAGAAACTTGGCCAATAGAACTGACATACAAATAACATGTCACGATGATTGCAATGCAGGAGTGACCTACCATAGCACACTGTATAGGCTCACCGCTGCCTCTCCTTTTTTGTGATGTTCCATGAAATTGCCACATACATCTTGTACTTTTTCATTGTGTAACCCTATCTGCAAGTTGACACGGCTAATTTCATACATCTCTAGATGATAATACATTGCATATCCCTTGAGCATATTTAAACCACCAATTAACGATTGCGTGCGTAGCATAAACTAGCCATGACTTTGTGTGCTAGACTAGCAGACACTATAAGGGAGCCTAATGTAGTGCACTGGAATTCCTACATGCCACCTACGATTTTGTGTAATGTACTACATCTATTCCTAAATATATGTCTTTGTAGAGATTCTAGTATGGACCACATATAGATGTATATAGATGCATTTTCGAGTGTAGATTCACTTATTTTGCTATGTATGTAGCCTATAGTGGAATCTCTAGAAAGACTTATATTTAGGAACGGAGGTACGAGGTAGTATCATGTATGACATCTACATATCTAATTTACCAGCCATTAGTAGAAATCATTGTCTGCACAAAGGTATTACTAGTTGAAAATACTAGCAAAGCACACTGGCAGGCACACAACAATACAAGAGAGAGAGAGAGACGCACTTACAAGATCATAGCAATGCCTTAGTCCAGGATCTTGGTTGGCCAAGATGTTAGATCCAGAAGAAACATCATCCATGTAGTTTTTGCCAGCTACATAACAGGTAATAGCGACATGTTAGTATATTTGAAGTACATCGGGCAGGTGATGTTGGACGGGTTTAAAGGTGAAGTACCTAGGCCATGGCGGGTCCTTGGCATCTTGACAGATGGTGGGAATCAGATTAGAAACGTCAAGGGTGATGACGTTGCGCTGGCTGTCGGGGTCCGGTAAGGAGATCTAGAATCGTCGATTAGGGTGTTTATGGAGCGGCTCCGGTAGGGTGGACTACAGTGTGGGTGAAGCGGATCTGTGGCCGTGGACGAGGGTGTCTGTGAAGCTGCTCCGGTGGTTGGGTTAAGGATGGTGTCGACGATGCGGATCTGCGGCCGTGGACGGGGCGTTAGAAGCTACTCCAGTAGGTTGGATGAGGGTGTGACGAAGCGGATCTGTGGCCATGGACTTGCGAGTTGGCAAAGCGGCCCCGATAGGGTTGAGATTGGTATAGGCGAAGCTAGTCCGGTAGGGTTGACGATGGTGTCGGCGAAGCGGCTCCGGTAGGGTTGAAGAAGGTGTCAGCGAAGAGGATCAGAGGTCATCGGTGGGGCGGCTCCGGGGGGTGTGGACGAAGCGTCTCCGGTGGGGAGTACGAATGAGCCGCTGCAGATGCACTACGGTTGACGAGAATACCGGCGAAGCAGATCCGGCGTTGTGGACAAGGCCAACACTGAATGGGCTGTGATACAGTGGTGGATGAGCAGTCTACTTGTTTCTAGTGGAGGTGGGAGGGGTAGATGCGGCCGCAGAAGCAGATCTGGCGAGGTGGACGCCGCTGGCAGTGAATGGGCTCTGGTATGCCGGTGGACGAGTAGTCTAGGGTTTCGAGAGGGGAGGGGTAGAAAGGCCGATGACGGACGGCGTGATGTAAGATGCTCTGGTGCTGTGGAGTTAGTTGTTTTTGCGGGAGGGGGAGAGGAAATGGGGGCGCCGTGTGGTGGGGGAACCGAAAGTTACCAAAGCAACCCTGACCTATTATGTAGATGAGGGTGGTATTGTAACTATTGTTCTTTGTGCACCAAGGACAAAAGGGGAATTTCGCATGCTAAAGACTAGGTGGCGGAAATTTTAGAAGGAGGCAGGAGATTTTGCTACCGGCGGGGTCGTTCGTATCCAGTTTCAACTAATTTTGGACCGTGCTAGCGGGAAGGTCATGCGAGACTATGTACATGGGGCACGCGTCAACAGTTAATAACTGGTGTGAAGTCCACCCCAGAAAAAAGACAATAACTCGGGATGATCCGCCGATAACTTGGACATTCACATGGGCGCGGCCAATCGTACGGGTGTAGAGGCGTGTTCACAAAAAAGGGATCAAACGCTCATCCTATGTATTTCTCGTGTAAATAGATAATTTAGTGCCATTGGTGATTTACTTTAAACATAATGCATTGACGTGTTAGTGTAGAGGCGCACAAAAAGAAATGTATATTGTAGTCCCACAAAAGAAATGGATATTGTAGTCCGCTACTTAAAAGTGTTACCTCATATGATTACATAGCCTCCATTTCATAAATTGTGTACCTGTTGAATTCCTATATGAATATTACATATATTACTTCATAATAGAATATTAAATCATCCAAGACTAATGAATTTGAATGCAATAGTAACAATGGTGCATGTACATGATAGCTACATTGGTTGTTTGAAGAAACATCATTGTAACATTGGCATGCACAATTGAAAAGGTTTATTTAGATAGAAAAAATGTGATATGTGCGTGTCCAATCTTTATAGCATTGAATCGATACTGTACCTTTGGCCATGATACGAAGTAGATATTGATTTATGTTCAAGTGATGCACGTCCACGATCACTAGATAGTGATACGTGAATGAATTGTGCAATCTCTCTCACACACATACATATCTCATTTCCCTGTGGGCATCGGAATCACACACGCAGACTTCATGTATTTTTCTCCCTCCCTCAAGGTTAGTATTTGTCTTTATACTCTGTCCTACAAGTATCTCACACAGAAACACGCACACTCTCTCTGTCGAACACGCCCACCCCTTTAATTCCGACCACCCACAACCACTAATGTCTCAAAGGATAATTCTGTCTCTCACACATATGCCTAAGGTTAACTCGAGTTCCGGAACCATATGAATACATACAATGGGATTCTAGCAGAGCACCTTTTGTTTTGAGATTTCTCTCTCTCACACACACGCGCGCGCGCGTGCGTAGACATTGTTTATCGCTTCATTTTTTCCGGCACTTGCATGCACACCGTTTTTTTATCTCAGTGATGCTTTAAGTATGCCCCGCACACATGCTATCTACCTATCCCTTAATATAGATATGTGTCACACAAACTCCTTCTCCCTACTAGTAAGATGCCCATGCGTTGCACAGAACATCAAGATGCATTTGTATGAGTAGTTTATCTTGTGGGACAAAAGGATGAACGAGGGAATGCCTTATTTGCAAAAGTGGAGAGGGGTGTGGGTATCTTTTTGCAAAATTGCCATAGTTTCCTTCCTATCCGTCAGATATAAATCGGATGGCCTATATTGCAGGATGGCAGGAACACCATCATCACCAACTCTGTTTTTTATAAGAGTAGAGATATGTAAGTGTCACTGCCCCCCACCCACACACACTTTCCGACACCGAAGGAGTAGGGTAACACCTCGATCTTGATACTAATCTATCGACTGGCTTCTCTCTCAAACACACACACACACACTACCCGACACCAAAGGAGTAGGGTGGCACCTCGATATTGATAGTAATCTATCTACTCCTCTTTCAAACACACACACATTCGCTAGTTGTGCCTCTGTGCCTACCGTGCACACTCTCGACACGTCTTTCTCTCCCTCCCCCTCCCCACCCCCCGCCAATCCCAACAATGACAACAGAAGGGTGACAACTTGATCTAATCTTAATCTGTCAATTGGTTTCTCTCTCAAACATTGTGTCTCTATGCCTCGCTCAAACACACTAGACACGTCTTTTTCTTCGTAGCCCCCTCGATATGTAGACTTCTCGCGTGCGCACAGCTGTAGTGACGATGACGCTGAACCCAGTGTGCCTTGTTTTTACCGGCCTCATGTGATAGTTTTCACCTTGTTTTCTGTTAATTAACAAGACAACATTTTCTTTGTTACTACTAGTGAATCTGAAATCATTCGGGGTAGACATAAAATATATCACTTCAACCCAATTATCGCAGTAACTATTTTAAAAGAAACTAGCAAGATGCCCGTGCGTTGCACGGAACATCAAGATGCATTTGTATGAGTAGTTTATCTTGTGAGAGACTAGCAAGATGCCCATGCGTTGTACGGAACATCAAGATGCATTTATATGAGTATTTTATCTTGTGTGAGAAAAGGATGAACGAGGGAAGGCCTTATTTGCAAATGTGGAGAGGGGTGTGGGTATCTTTTTGCACAATTGCCATAGTTTCGGCCTATATTGCAGGATGGCAGGCACACCATCATCACCAACTCTGTTTTTTATCTCTACTCCTATAAAAGACTCAGTTGGTGATGATGGTGTGTCTGCTATCCGTCATTTCTGACCATCAGATCTGCATCTAACAACTATGATGTAAGTCATGGCATTTTTGCAACAAGACCCCACTTCTCTGCTCCAATTTGTAGAAACCCCTTAGTATCTTGAAACCAGCCACATCCCCCACCTCATCAAAACTGCCACGAGGAATATATTTTGAGTGAAACCTAATACAAGTATATTTTTAGTGATATATACACCAAACTAGAGTGTTTTTCTTTCAAGTTTGTGAACATGTATTATTCTATTTTCGATCCGTTGCAACACACAGGCACATTGCTAGTAAGAGTAGAGAAAAGGATGAACGAGGGAAGGCCTTATTTGCAAACATGGAGAGGGGTGTGGGTATCTTTTTGCAAAATTGCCATAGTTTCCTTCCTATCCGTTAGATATAAATCCGATGGCCTATATTGTAGGATGGCGTGCACACCATCATCACCAACTCTGTTTTCTACTCCCTCTGTTCCTAAATATTTATCTTTTTAGGTATGTCAACAAGTGACTACATACAGAGCAAAATGAGTGAATCTACACTCTAAAATATGTCTACATACACATTCGTATGTGGTAGTCCATTTGAAATCTGAAAAAGACAAATATTTAGGAACGGATGGAGTATAAGAGTAGACATGGAGATATATCTACAGCATGGTCTACAACAAAAATGTGCTGGACTGGTTAGTGTCGGATGCTCGCAATGCAAGACCTGAGTTCGAATTCTGTCTTTAACTTTAGATTTTTATATTATATATTACTTATTTAATATATACTTCTTTCGCTACTGTACTGACAGTGGAACCCACAGAGTACTTAGAATACAAGATTAAGGATGGACTTGTTTCTTTTTAACTTTCTGCACGAAGCTGTAGCCACCCTGCAAGTCACGTGTACACTGTACATGCAATTAACTTTTTATAGAGGGAGAATCATACACACAATTAACTCAAATGGATTGGATGTGACTCTATTATTTCCAGCATAAGAGCATCTCCAACGGCAGCCGGCAAATTTCCTCCCGCTTCCTTCCGCGGAGGATGACATCAAACGCCAGCGGCATACATTTTCACAACTCGAACCAACCAGATGAAACTCGTGCAAACACGGACTGTTTTCATATAAGCATGAAGGATTTCATATAAAAAGCCGGATTTTCATATAAACATGATCAATTTCATTACATTTACATGAACTAAGCGGTGCTAATCCGGCTCTCTTGGTATAATTAATACTCCCTCCGTCCGGAAATACTTGTCCTGGAAATGGATGTATCTAGACTTATTTTAGTTATAGATACATCCAATTTATCCATTATTTGAACAAATATTTCCCGAAAGCCGGATAGGGAGTACCTAATCTAAATGGCCGCCCGTGGATCCCTTTGTCTTCCTCATGTCCGGCAGACACTTGCGGGGTCGACGAAGGTCCTCGGAAGAGACGAAGCAGCAAAGAAACCACCTGAATGCGCATTCGTCGCCTCGGTGGTGGCCTTCATGGGACCCAAGTGGCGGCGGCCTCCCGTGTTCTACTTATCCTTGATGATGGCGGCAGACACGGAGAAGCTGGCCACCGACTCGTCGCTCTCCACGCACCCGACTTCTGTCTCTGCCTGCATGGCGTTGTCGTAGGCACGGGAGGCGCTCCCACAGACACGGGAGGTGCGGCCACCGCAGACACTGGTGGCGCGGTACGACACGGCAGCGATGACGCCCGTACTGGCATGCTCGCCACCGTGCCGACGTGGAGCAACTCGCCACTCCTCATCGAGCTGAACTGGAGCGGCGAGTTGCTGAACCACGTGCCAGATTGGGGCGGCAACTAGCTCCGTCGAGCCAAGCGAGGTTGGTGAAGCACCGAGCGGCCTCGCCCGAATCCGGAGGGCTCAGCGGGCCACCCAGCCGGGTAGTATGCCGGAGAATGGCTCCTCGGAAGCCATCGGAAGAGTGGAGAAAATGGTAAAGGAGGAGATGGGGGAGCGGCGGAGGGGCGCGATTCTTGCCCGCTGTCTGTCTGACCTCGTTTAAATAGAGGGCGGACGGTAGGAGCTTGGCCGGCGTCTGGCCTTATTTAAACCGAGGGCGGAGGGAGGAGCTCGGCCGGTGTTGCGTTTAATTACGGTCCGCTCATGGACGGACGTGTGGCCGGAGTAGGTTTCTTGGTTTGCATGCGGGTTTAACAGAGGGGTTTGATGGAGGTGAGGAGGTGTGTTCAATCGGGCGTGCAGCGGGCGGCGCAGTACTATTCGATTTGGCAGCAGGCGGTGCAGTTCCCGATACGGCTTTAATGCAGATGAGGGAGGGGTAGCGGTTCCCAAAATGTTGAATGGCCAATGATGCATCCTCCTTCAATTAGGATCATGAATGCATGAGGGAAGTAATGGGAGGAGGACCGGGAAAAGAGGCTGCATGATGTGAATGCAACGCAGTTTGCACTCATATAAAGGCGCCCCTCCATTCCAATGCATCTACCACATCGTACGCACCTAAGCATTTGCCTAAGCACCTACACTAAGCGCAGAAGTGCTCACTCCAGACCCATGGAGGCGATGCGTGCGAGCGGCCAGCGGCTGTGCCAGATGGCCCATGACGCCGGCCTGGGGCATGGCACCGAGGATCGTCTCCAGACGGTGTTCGCGACCTGCTGGTGGATGGCCGCCGACGATGCCAACTACGAGTCTCAGTTGGACTAGATGATCATTGACACCACCAACAGTTCACCGTCCTCAAGAAGCTCACTGACGACATCACCATACTCCTCCAGCCCGCGCCCGGGCTCCTCATAGCCCGCCACCCTAATCGGCCTCCATGGCCGGAACCTCTTTCAAGCACTGGTGGCCCTACGACTGCCCGCTGACGCCACGAAGAATGTCCACCTGGAGGTCACGCTCGCCACGAGGCGCCTCGCCCTGTAAGAATTCGTCGACCTACACATCCACATGTACGAGCAAAATAGTGTACATAGGTATCCACAAAATCATTGAGGACGCTACGACGTTGGCCTTCCTCAACCGGCTGGAAGCCTTGGATGCCTTTGCTGAGAAGCACCTTGACCTCGCCACAAAAGTCGCCGCTCCTTAGCCGCCGGTCGATGGCCCGACGCACTAAGTTGAGGAGGAGGAGGTCGTACGTTGATGGATGCATCTTTCTTCTTGCCTCCTATAACCACCACTGTGATCGCATCATCGTGGCCTTAATTCTTATTGTGCTATTGCATTCTCGTTCCAGTCAATACCGGCATGTGTGATCCCTTTGCTTAATTATATGCATCACCGTAACTAGTACTCCATCCGTCAATTTATAAGATGTGCTTACCTTTTCCATCAACTTCGTGCAACGCACGGGCATCTTGCTAGAAACACTAGAAAATGTCGGACCGCATGTGACCAAACCGACGATGCGCCAACCTAGCTACTACGTACCCTCCTTATCTGGCGGAAATAGCCCTGCCCTAGCGTTTCCAATCATTATTTCTATCTATCGATCGTGCCAAGGAGCAGAACCAAATGTTACAATTTATACATTTTTCTCTACTCCTACTCCTATAAAAGACTCAGTTGGTGATGGTGGTGTGTCTGCCATCTGTCGTTTTTGACCATTAGATCTGCATCTAACGGCTGTGAGGTAAGTTGTGACATTTTTGCAACAATAGCCCACTTCTCTGCTCCAATTTGCAGAAAACCCCTTATTATCTTGAAAGCAATCACATCCCTCCCTCACCTCATCAAAACAGTCTGAGAAATATATTTTGAGTGAAAAGTAATATATTAGGAGTATATCAAAACAAGAGTGATTTGTTTCAAGTTTGTGAACAAGTACTACTATTCTACTATGTCGGATCCGTCGCAATGCACGGGCACATTGCCAGTAAAAGGAAAAGGCATGCCGCGTTCACATCACACCCCCACACGCCCGGGAATCGGGAGTACTCCACGGCCCGTCCGACACGCCACATAGCTAGGGAAGGCGTGTTTCCTAGCATTTTCACTTTCATGTGGGACCGTTGTTGAGCAAACTGTCTATTGGAAAACCGCACCCCGCCCGTCGCCGGGTTAGAAAACAGAAACGAGGGGAAGATCTAGTTGTAGCACGGAAGCTAAGAAATTTGGTGTCTGATGGGGCTCGTTGATAGAGTGTTAGAGCATGGTTAATAGTATATCCAACTGTTGGCCATAAGCCATTGCTATGTCATATATAGCCCATCTTACAGCCAATATGTACAATAGTTGATTAGAAGAGTGTACTACTTTTTTATTATATGGCCCACCTTTCACTCTCACAAAGTGCCTAGGAGCACGCGCTAGAGCTGGCCCTTCACCAAGAGCCCGCTTACCTTATCTCTCATCTTTTCTTTCCTCCAACTAAGCAAGAATATACTAGTTTATTTCTTATAGCCAGCTGACTCAGCTCTATTGTACTTGCTCTTATTTATTCATAACTAGCAAGATGCCCATGCGTTGCACAGAAAATCAAGATGCATTTGTATGAGTAGTTTATGTTGTGGGAGAAAAGGATGAACAAGAGAAGGCCTTATTTGCAAATGTGGAGAGGGGTGTGGGTATCTTTTTGCAAAATTACCATAATTTTCTTCCTATCCGTCAGATATAAATCGGACGGCCTATATTGCAGGATGGCAGGCACACCATCATCACAGACTCTGCTTCTTATAAAAAAACAGAGTTGGTGATGATGGTGTGCCTGCCATCCTGCAATCTAGGCCGTCTGACTTATATCTGACGGATAGGAAGAAAATTGTGGCAATTTTGCAAAAAGAAACCTACACCCCTCTCCACATTTGCAAATAAGGTCTTCCCTCCTTCATCCTTTTCGCTCACAAGATAAACTAATCATACAAATGCATATTGATGTTCCGTGCAACACACGAGGATGTTTCCTTGGGGTGTTGGGGAACGCAGCAATTTCAAAAAAAATCCTACGCACACGCAAGATCTATCATGGTGATGCATAGCAACAATAGGGGAAGAGTGTTGTCCATGTACCCTCATAGATCGTAAGCAGAAGCGTTATGACAATGCGGTTGATGTAGTCGTACGTCTTCACGATCCGACCGATCCTAGTACCGAAAGTGCGGCACCTTCGCGATCTGCAGACGTTCGGCTCGGTGACGTCCCACGAACTCTCGATCCAACTGAGTGTCGAGGGAGAGCTTTGTCAGAACGATGACGTGATGACGGTGATGATGATTCTACCATCGCAGGGCTTCGCCTAAGCACCACAATGATATGACCGAGGTGGATTATGGTGGAAGGGGGCACCACACACGGCTAAGGGATCAATGATCAACTTGTGTGTTCTAGGGTGCCCCCATGCCCCCGTATATAAAGGCGTAAAGGGGGAGGCCCGTCGGCCCTTGGGGCGCGCCAGGAGAGGAGGAGTCCTCCTCCTAGTAGGAGTAGGACTTCCCTTTCCTAGTCCT
This sequence comes from Triticum aestivum, assembly GCF_018294505.1. NCBI lineage: Eukaryota > Viridiplantae > Streptophyta > Magnoliopsida > Poales > Poaceae > Triticum > Triticum aestivum. Next base: position 534,742,663 of record NC_057800.1, read on the forward strand.
ACTAGGAGGAGGAAGGGGGAAAGAAGGAGAGGGAGAGAAGAGAAGGAAAGGCGGGGCCCCCCTTCCCTAGTCCAATTCAGACTAGAGGGGAGGGGCGGGCGGACCTGCCTTGGCCGGCCCTCTCTCTCTCTCCACTAAGGCCCATGTGGCCCATTAGTTCCCCCGGGGGTTCCGATAACCCCCCTCGCACTCCAATATTTATTTGGTGACCTCCGGAACTCATCCGGTGTCCGAATATAGTCATCCACTATATCAATATTTATGTCTCGACCATTTTGAGACTCCTCGTCATGTCCGTGATCATATCTGGGACTCCGAACTATCTTCGGTAATCAAAACACATAAACTCATAATACCGATCGTGACCGAACGTTAAGTGTGCGGACCCTACGGGTTCGAGAACTATATAGACATGATCGAGACACGTCTCTGGTCAACAACCATTAGTGGAACCTGGATGTTCATATTGGCTCCCAAATATTCTACGAAAATCTTTATCGGGCAAACCGCATAACGATATACGTTGTTCCCTTTGTCATCGGTATGTTACATGCCCAAGATTCGATCGTCGGTATCTCTGAAGGAAATATGCCCTAGAGGCAATAATAAAGTTATTATTTATTTACTTATATCATGATAAATGTTTATTATTCATGCTAGAATTGTATTAACCGGAAACATAATACTTGTGTGAATACATAGACAAACAGAGTGTCACTAGTATGCCTCTACTTGACTAGCTCGTTGATCAAAGATGGTTATGTTTCCTAGCCATAGACATGAGTTGTCATTTGATTAACGGGATCACATCATTAGGAGAATGATGTGATTGACTTGACCCATTCCGTTAGCTTAGCACATGATCGTTTAGTATTCTGCTATTGCTTTCTTCATGACTCATACATGTTCCTATGACTATGAGATTATGCAACTCCCGTTTACTGGAGGAACACTTTGTGTGCTACCAAACGTCACAAGGTAACTGGGTGATTATAAAGGTGCTCTACAGATGTCTCCAAAGGTACTTGTTGGGTTGGCGTATTTCGAGATTAGGATTTGTCACTCAGATTGACGGAGAGTTATCTCTGGGCCCACTCGGTATTGCACATCACTTAAGCCTTGCAAGCGTTGCAACTAATGAGTTAGTTGCGGGATGATGTATTACGGAATGAGTAAAGAGACTTGCCGGTAACAAGGTTGAACTAGGTATTGAGATACCGACGATCAAATCTAGGGCAAGTAACATATCAATGACAAAGGGAACAACGTATGTTGTTATGCAGTTTGACCGATAAAGATCTTTGTAGAATACGTGGGAGCCAGTATGAGCATCCAAGTTCCTCTATTGGTTATTGATCGGAGACGTGTCTCGGTCATGTCTACATAGTTCTCGAACCCGTAGAGTCCGCACGCTTAAAGTTTTGATGACAGTTATATTATGAGTTTATATGTTTTGATGTACCGAAGATTGTTCAGAGTCCCGGATGTGATCACGGACATAACGAGGAGTCTCGAAATGGTCGAGACATGAATATTGATATATTGGACGACTATATTCGGACACCGGAATGGTTCCCGGGGTTATCAGATATATACCGGAGTATCGGGGGGTTACCGGAACCCCCCCCCCCCCGAGGTAATTGGGCCTCATGGGTGCAATTGTTGGAAGAGGAGAGGCGGCCAAGGGGCAGCCACGCGCCCCTCCCCCCAAGTCCGAATTGGACAAGGAGGGGGGGCCTTTCCTTTCCCCCTCTCTCTCCTTCCCTCTCCTCTCCTAATCTAACAAGGAAAAGGGAGGGAGTCCTACTCCCGGTGGGAATAGGACTCCTCCTGGCGCGCCCCTCCTGGCCGGCCGCCTCTCCCCCCTTGCTCCTTTATATACGGGGGTAGGGGGCACCCTAGAGACGCAGCAATTGATCTGCTGATCTTTTAGCCGTGTGTGGTGCCCCCCTCCACCATAGTCCACCTCGATAATACTATAGCGATGCTTAGGCGAAGCCCTGCGTGGGTAGAACATCATCATCATCACCACGCCGTCGTGCTGACGAAACTCTCCCTCAACACTCAGCTGGATCGGAGTTCGAGGGACGTCATCGGGTTGAACGTGTGCTAAACTCAGAGGTGCCGTGCGTTTGGTACTTGATCGGTCGGATCATGAAGACGTACGACTACATCAACCGCGTTCTGCTAACGCTTCCCCTTTCGGTCTACGAGGGTACGTGGACAACACTCTTCCCTCTCGTTGCTATGCATCACCATGATCTTGTGTGTGCGTAGGAATTTTTTTGAAATTACTACGTTCCCCAACAATCTCAATACCTATTTCAATCTCGTTACTGGCAAGTCTCTTTACTCGTTCCATAATGCATCATCCCGTAACTAACTCATTAGTCACATTTCTTACAAGGCTTATAGTGATGTGCATTACCGAGAGGGCCTAGAGATACCTCTCCGATACTCGGAGTGACAAATCCTAATCTCGATCTATGCCAACTCAACAAACACCATTGGAGACACCTGTAGAGCATCTTTATAGTCACCCAGTTACATTGTGACGTTTGATAGCACACTAAGTTTTCCTCCGGTATTCAGGAGTTGCAAGATCTCATAGTCATAGGAACATGTATAAGTTATGGAGAAAGCAATAGCAAAAAACTAAACGATCATCGTGCTAAGCTAACGGATGGGTCAAGTCAATCACATCATTCTCTAATGATGTGATCTCGTTAATCAAATGGCAACTCATGTCTATGGTTAGGAAACATAACCATCATTGATTCAACGAGCTAGTCAAGTAGAGGCATACTAGTGACACTACATTTGTCTATGTATTCACACATGTACTAAGTTTCCGGTTAATACAATTCTAGCATGAATAATAAACATTTATCATGATATAAGGAAATATAAATAACAACTTTATTATTGCCTCTAGGGCATATTTCCTTCAATTATCGTACCACTCTCGTGCGGATCTCACTCTGGTTGACCTACGAGGTTTGGTAGTAACTTGATCAGAAGTTTCATGATCATCATCATTAGCTTCCTCACTTAATGCTGTAGAAATCACTGGAACTGATTTCAGTGATGAACTACTTTCCAATAAGGGAGCAGGTACAATTACCTCATTAAGTGGTATATGGCCTAGGGTTGATACTTTCGCTAGTGTAAGTTCCCTCAACAATACTAACATAATTGGATCACATAACTATCCCTCAACATGCAACAAAGAGTCACTCCAAAGTCACTAATAGCGGAGAACAAACGAAGAGATTATGGTAGGGTACAAAACCACCTCAAAGTTATTCTTTCTGATCGATCTATTCAAGAGTCCGAGTAAAATAACATGAAGCTATTCTTTCCGTTCAATCTATCCTAGAGTCCGTACTAGACTAACACCTTAAGACACAAATCAATCATAACCCTAATGTCACCTAGATACTCCCATGTCACCTCAAGTATCCGCGGGTATGATTATACGATATGCATCACACAATCTCAGATTCATCTATTCAAACCAACACAAAGTACTTCAAAGAGTGCCCCAAAGTTTCTACCGGAGAGTCAAGACGAAAACGTGTGCCAACCCCTATGCATAGGTTCATGGGCGGAACCCGCAAGTTGATCACCAAAACATACATCAAGTGGATCAATAGAATACCCCATTGTCACCACGGGTATCCCACGCAAGACATACATCAAGTGTTCTCAAATCCTTAAAGACTCAATCCGATAAGATAACTTCAAAGGGAAAAATCAATCCATTACAAGAGAGTAGAGGGGGAGAAACATCATAAGATCCGACTATAATAGCAAAGCTCACGATACATCAAGATCATACCACCTCAAGAACACGAGAGAGAGAGAGATCAAACACATAGCTACTGGTACATACCCTCAGCCCCGAGGGAGAACTACTCCCTCCTCATCATGGAGAGCATCGGGATGATGAAGATGGCCACCGGAGAAGGATTCCCCCTCCGGCAGGGTGCCGGAATGGGTCTAGATTGGTTTTCGGTGCCTACAGAGGCTTCTGGCAACGGAACTCCCGATCTATTATGCTCCCTGAAGTTTTCAGGGTATATGGATATATATGGGAGGAAGAAGTACGTTGGTGGACCTCTGGGCTATCCATGAGGCAGGGGGCGCTCCTAGGGGGGGGGGCGCCCCCACCCTCGTGGGCAGCCCGGGACTCTCCCGGTCCATCTCTGATACTCTGTGGGCTTCTTCTGGTCCAAAAATAAGTTCTGTGAAGTTTCAGGTCAATTGGACTCCGTTTGATTTTCCTTTTCTGCGATACTCTAAACAAGGAAAAAACATAAACTGGCACTGGGCTCTAGGTTAATAGGTTAGTCCCAAAAATCATATAAAATAGCATATATGTAACATCCCAAAATTCTAAATTTTGGAATGTTATAATAAATAGATAGATTGATTCTTTGATTGTTGTGTGATTGATTGAGTGAAATTCGAAACTTTTTGAAAATTAGATGAGAGGGAATAAAAGGACTTTCCCAAACTTTCATTTTTGCATTTTGATCTCCATGGATTCAAATTCTTTTCATCACAAAACCCTGGAGAGAAGATGACATGACTTCTTCCATTTAATTAAATGCAAAGGGGTGTTGAAAATATTTGAATTTCATTTGGAAATATTTCAATTCATAAACTTCATGCAACTCAATGATTTTCATGAGAGAAGATAAAATGACTTCTTCAAATTATATGAAATATGAGTTGGGAGTTTCAAAGAATTAAATTCAAAGTTCTTTTGAATTTATTTTCAATTTGGAGTTATTTGGGTTTTAATCAAATTATTTTTCTCCAAAAATAAAATATATAGAAATTAGGGTAAAATGATTCCCTACATCAGAAAATAGGAGAAAAATAAATTTGAATTAATTTTGGTATTTTTAAAATGATTTTGTTGGATTTTATTAGACCAGTAGCACTGTTTGAATTATCTGAGTTTGTGTGGATTTTATTTGACATAATAAAAATGTCCATGCTGTAGGAAATCTTTTTCTGCAAGTTTTGGTATATTATATGCCTATATAATATTTTTATTTTTATTTGTTTTTTATCTATTTTGTTTGTTTGAAAAATATTTTTTTAATCTCTCTCCCGCCGACCGACTGGGCCACGGCCCAGCCAGCCAGCCGGCCCAAATCGGGCGCCGCCTTCGCCCGAGTCCGGGCGCTGCACGTGCCACCGCCGCCCGTGTCCGGCGCAGACACCGCCGCCGTTGCCCCTCGCGCAAGCTCCGCGCCGCCTCCTCCTGCATATAAATCTGGAGCCCCGACCCCGTCTCTTCTCTCGCTCCGCCGCCGCCCTCGCATCTCACCGCGGCGCCACCGCACTTTACTGCCTCCAAGCGCCGCATCCGCCGCCGTCGCCTCGCCTACGCCGCTGCCGCGCCGCTAGCGCCGTCGCCGCTGAGCCCACCGTCGCCGGAGCTGCTGCCCACCGTCGCCGGAGATCGCCGGAACCGCCTGCCGCCCGATCCGCCGCCCGACCTGCCGGTTTCTTCTGGTCCAGTATAAAACCATCCCCGGTTCGCCGATTTTCCTTTATAGTTTAGGTTTTCTTCGGTTATGTTTAAAAACTGTTTTTTTTTGTTTTAGTTAAGTAATGAACGTTTTTTGTTTAGGAAGTTTTAGTGAACGTATTCGTTCTATAGATTTGTTTAGCGAACATTCGTTCGATAGATTTTTCCTTTTTCTTATTAATTTCGGCCAGGGACCTATATGCGAGGATTTTCTTTACAGATTAGTCCCTGTTCATCAATCGATCACTACTTTTTATCCGTTTATCCAAATCCAACGAAACCAACGCCCACGTCTTCGTTACGATCTACTCTATCCAGTAAAACAACTTAAACATGTTTTTGATAAGCTTAAAATTTGAATTAGACCAGATTTGAATTCAAACTTTGTTTGATCATAACTTGAGTTTCGTAGCTCCGTTTGAGTTGATTCTTTTTGCAAATCGAAGCTCTTGGCCTAAACTTTCTGATAAGGCCAAATTCACATAATTTTGGTACTGTTAGAAATTGTTTTATGTTGCAAGAGTTATTTTCTTGGTTTTAACATTTTCCGAGTTGTCTTCTTTGTTCTCTCCGATCTTTGAGTGATTGCTTATGTGTGATTACTATTGCTTGCTTACGATAGATTGACCGGAGTGTGACGAGTAGATCTATCAAGCGTTTTGAGTGCGAATCATCTTCATCATTGCAGGCAAGTTCACACTTTGATCATATCCCTTCCATACCCAGTTTTATGCATTAGTTTCACCCTCAAACATTGCATGAGTAGGTTTGATAACAAGTGGGTATTGGGAAGTAGTTGATGAGGTAGGAACCTATTGCCCTGCACTCAAACCTTGGGAGTTACTATTACGTTATGCTTATATTGCCATGCTATGCTCGTAGACGTGGATTGGCTTTGAGAGTATTCATGACAGATGTGAGATTGTTAATTAATGGTTTACTTAAGGTGGCAACTTAAACACACATCTGGGTGGATTGAGGTACATGGGTATTCCAGGATTGCCTGTCTAGGCACCTGGGTAGACCAGGATTGCCTGTTTTTTATGGACCGCCACCCAGGCTCAAAGGGATCATGAGATTTTTCATACTAGAAACTTCCGTGTGCAGCCACAAGCTATTATGGGCTCTAGCATAGTTGATTAAGTCGTGCGACCTCTTATAGGGTAGACTAGCAGATGTAGGGGAAAGTAGGTGTAACGGTCTATCCATCGTAAGGTGCTAGTGCTTCTGAAAGACTATGTCTTGGTCATCCGTTTCTCAAACACCGTGTAGTGCGAGAAACCAAACGGAGGCGATCGAGTCTTGTGGGGAAAAGTGCGCAAACCTCTGCAGAGTGTATAAACTAATCATGATTAGCCGTGTCCCCGGTTATGGACATCTTGAGTATCTAGTACCTGGATTATCATGTGAATCTCATCACATTACTTTAAATGAATATTGCTGGGTTTTAATGATGATATTTAATTGGGATTGAGAATGCTGTCAACCATTCTCAATGTTTAACAACCACCATGATAGTTAAATAAAATTTATTCCTTTGCGGTAGGAAAAAATTGGCTTTTCGCAAAAACCTTATAACCATAGAGCTTTTCCACCAGCCAAATATGCATGTAGTGATAGTCTTTATTCATCATTCTCTATGGTGTGAATTTGCCAGTACATTCAATGTACTGACCCTTTGTGGCTGCAACGTCTCATGTTGCAGGATTATCTTACGACGAGTAAGTGATACGTTAGGGTTACGATTTCTACACTCAACTTTGTCGTTGGTGTTGATGGGTCCGCTATTTTGGATTGAGGTAATAGTATTTTACGTTACTTATGCATGTGATTTACCTCTGTTATAAATCCTCGAGTACTGTGTGTGTCAGCATACCGATCCAGGGATGACACTTAAGCACAGAGACTTGATCCATTCGGGTCGGGTCGCTACAAGATGGTATCAGAGCACATGTTGACTGTAGGACGTGACCCTAGAAACTGGCAAGCCCATAGCAAAGATTTTTCTCTACAACTTTCCCTTTCAAAAATATCTTTTACCTCTCTTCTCTTCTGAGCTTATTCAAAAATTCCCTTTTAGTGAGACCATATCCCTTTTCCCTTTGGAGCACTCGAAGATTCAACGGATGAGACCACTCCAAGAAGTACAAGATATGGGACCACTAAGACCACATCGGAATGAAGAGGATTTTACCATACATTATGATAATGGAAACTACAACGGTTGAAGACCGAAGACAAGTAGAATTTGAAGGCTCTGAAGAATTCCCAGATTTGTATGACCTAGGAAGGCTACCCTTATGGAACTTGGCAGACTATGGAAGTTGTCAATACCCGAGATCAAGGTGTATCGGAGAAAGACTAAAACAAGGAGCATGAGAACTCGAAGTTTTGCCAAAGAAAACCCTAAGGCAGGAGATATCAACTATGGAATGATAGCTCATGGGACTGACAAGAGTAGAAACATGGTTATCCATGATGTCATCCCCCGCTGATGCTATTGTCACCGTGTTGAGTTAAGGATGCATTTCTTCAAAATGGATTTGATGGAAGAAGGCTGATGGAGCACCTATTAGTAAGATGAAGTTTTAACCTTAGCCGGTGTATCGCCAGGATCTGGAGTAGTACATCAAGAAGTTTAAGGTGGAGCTCCATGAAGCCGTATTAGAGAAGGAAGCATTTCGTGAAGAACTCCGGAACCAAAAGCTAAAAGTAGCCAAGCTGGAGGAGCTACAACCTCGAGATACCGGAGATTTGTCAGGAACTGAAGGACAGTATGACCATGGTTCATGTGAAGGATGTTGAAACCAGAAGTTTGGAACGTAGATCCAGAATAATAAAGGACGTCATGAGAGACTTCACGTCAACAGAGATGATCTGGCAAAAGAACTTGAGAAGGACAAGCATGATCGGAAGAAGCCCATCGGAGAACAAAACTGGAAGAGTTTGGCGACGTTAAAGATTTATTGACCTTTAGAAGACCAAACCCCTGTTATATGCCTACACTAGATGCGATGTTTGTGAGCTGTCATTTGTTTGGTGTTTTTCCGACAGCCACAGAGAAAATATGTCTTTTCAAAACTTTTGTTTGTATTATGTGTATCCCTCTCTATCTCTCTTATCTCACCCCAAACCCATGGACCCAATAGAGGAAGAATGAAGATGAGCTTATATTTTCTGGACCGATGAGTCAATTGGAGACGGACCAATGGATTCAGAACATGGAGGATCACATGAAGAATAACCCTATAGTTGGAAAGGATATGATCCAGCATGCTCCTCGGTGCTTTGAAAGAGGTGCTGCTACTTGGTGGAGGATGAAACCATCAATGGATGGCAAGGAGTAACCACTTGGAAAGATTTTAAGTTGACTTTGCTAAAGTCTCAGTTCGTGTCCCGGAAATTGAAGCCTTCTGGAAAGTATATGAAGAAACCTTGTGCATGCAAGATTTGTGGAGAAATAGGACACACCCATAAAGAACACAAGGATGAATGCCCAAATTGTGAAGGAAGTCACCCAGTTGAAGAATGCCCAACTAGGCAGATTACTTGTTTCTTGTGTGAAGGGACTACCCACTATCCTGCTCAGTGTCACATTTACCCCATGGTACAACAAACCATCCAGCAGAAGAAAGAAGAAATGAAAGGAGCCCTCATGGAAATTTTAGAAGAAGCTGTGATGGAGGACACACCTAAAGAAGACCCGAGTAAACCCTACACTAAGACTTGCTATTCGTGTGGAGAAGAAGGACACATCTCCCAAAATTGTTTGAATGGGGATCTAGTAGAATTCCAGACAGAGGAAGTAGAATATGACCCACAGGAAATAGAAACCCTAATTGGAATGGAGAAGTCCAGAAAGAGAAGCAGAGTAGATTCCAGGAAGGATCTGAGTCATATCACATGTTATAGGTGCAAGGAGTCAAGGCACTACCTCAACAATTTCCCAAAAAGGAAACCTCGATACTTGTCAGAAGTAATATGTTTTAGTTGTAATGGAGCAGGGCACTTTGCCAGAGAATGCCCCAAGGAGAAGGAAACTTGTGCTAGATAGTTGAGTTTGCAACAAAAGAAATGGAGTAGTAGAAGTGAGAACCTTTTTCTTTTATATTGAGGTGTTGAGTTGAGACATGTAATGGAAAGGCGAGAGATTGTAATCAATTGAGAGTAAATAAAGTTAGCATCATTGGTACTGATATGGATTTTATGAGTTGTTACTCTATGAAGAAGAATTTTGGCCATTCTAAGGATAAGAGAAATATGGTCTATGGAAGATTTATGCATTTTAAGGGTGGTAGTACCCTGTAAGAACCCTTGACCCCTGGAAAAGATAAGGATACTCCACTGAGTGGATTTCGGACAAAATGAATACGAGTTTTTTCTCGATATGTGTGATGCCCCAAGAGTATGTGGGATGAAGTGGAGGCCGTCAGTTGTTTGGACCAAATGTGATCAAGGAGTCAGAAGAGAATGTTAAGTTGATTCGAGATAGACTGAAGGTAGCTCAGTCCAGGCAGAAGAGTTATGCAGACTTAAAACGCAAGGAGGTAGTCTATGAAATTGGAGACAGAGCATGTCTTCGTGTGACCCCTCTGCGAGGAGTTAAAATGATTTGGAGTTAAGGGACAGTTAGCCCCGAGATTTGTAGGACCATACTGAGTTTTGGAGCATATGGGAGAAGTGGCCAACAAGTTGGAGTCACCCGAAGGACTGTCAGGAGTTCATGATGTGTTTCACGTTTCCCAATTGAAGAAGTGCCATGCAGAGATGGCCAATATTCCCCTGTAAGGACGCTTGACCCTGGAAAAGATAATGATGTTCCACGAAGTGGAATATGGACTTCATAAGTATAAGTTTTTATCTCGGTATGAGGGATATCCCACGAGGATGAAGAGATAAATTACTATTGGATATAAAGGAGGTATGATGTCGGAAATATGGATCAATGGAAACTCCATGATGAGTCTGAGTAATCATGTCTTAGTTTGGTACCAACAGAAGGAAGGAAGACAGTACAACTGGATGGATTTTAGTATACTGGGAAGTTGGAAGTTGGAATAATGATCAGTTGCCCGATGATAAGTTCAAGGACTACAAGTGATGAGATGGGCCATAACCCACATGCCCTAGGACCTGCCAAGAAGCAAGCACATTCTTGCTGAAGGAAAAACCCTGGAAGAAGTTACGATTTTATCGATAGAAGATCTTATAGGAGTAACGCAAAACCTGAGAGTTGTGAAGAAACGATAGATGTTTGTCTGGCTTGCAGAATCTATGGATATATCCGAACTTCCTTCATCGACAAGAGAAATTCTGCAATGCTTGTGAGGATGACCGAGTGTTAGAATGCGAGATTCGCTAAACCGTAAGTAATGATTTGGGTGCGGGATGGATTGATCACCATACCGACTTACTCTTATTGTTCGCCTTGCTATATGGGATGGTAAATCTGAGTGACTTGCCTATAGTAGAGAGACGACAATATTGAACCTTGTTAAACCTTAGAATGGTATAAGAATTTTTCCCTGGTACACGACAGCTTTTTGCCAACCGTAGGTTATACGGTGAGGATCAACCCAGACCCATTTCCTGCAGGAGAAACCATAAATTGTTGACCACCATGAGATATCGATAGTTGATTAGTATTGGTGCCAGACCCATCAGGTAAGAAGACCCAGTCTCGGAATAACCTTACCAGGATGAAAGTACAGAAGAATTGAGGAAAAGGTTATGCTGCTGCCAGAAGAGCCAGAGAAGGAATTATCCTTACGATTTGAGAAGACCGGCCCTGTCAAGAATAAGGATGGAGTATATGAGTATTGATGGGACCGTAACGATGTTTCTAAGGGTGGTAGCACCCCAGACCCGGTTATGATTAATGGATTTTGAGGAGACCCCCGAACCTAACCTATTTCTTTCTAGCCTCTCCGAATCTCAAGGACGAGATTCCTTTTAAGGGTGGTAGGTTTGTAACATCCCAAAATTCTAAATTTTGGAATGTTATAATAAATAAATAGATTGATTATTTGATTGTTGTGTGATTGATTGAGTGAAATTCGAAACTCTTTGAAAATTAGATGAGAGGGAATAAAAGGACTTTCCCAAACTTTCCATTTTGCATTTTGATCTCTGTGGATTCAAATTCTTTTCATCACAAAACCCTGGAGAGAAGATGACATGACTTCTTCCATTTAATTAAATGCAAAGGGGTGTTGAAAATATTTGAATTTCATTTGGAAATATTTCAATTCATAAACTTCATGCAACTCAATGATTTTCATGAGAGAAGATAAAATGACTTCTTCAAATTATATGAAATATGAGTTGGGAGTTTCAAAGAATTAAATTCAAAGTTCTTTTGAATTTATTTTCAATTTGGAGTTATTTGGGTTTTAATCAAATTATTTTTCTCCAAAAATAAAATATATAGAAATTAGGGCAAAATGATTCCCTACATCAGAAAATTGGAGAAAAATAAATTTGAATTAATTTTGGTATTTTTAAAATGATTTTGTTGGATTTTATTAGACCAGTAGCACTCTTTGAATTATCTGAGTTTGTGTGGATTTTATTTGGCATAATAAAAATGTCCATGTTGTAGGAAATCTTTTTCTGCAAATTTTGGTATATTATATGCCTATATAAAATTTTTATTTATATTTGTTTTTTTATTTTTTATCTATTTTGTTTGTCTGAATTTTTTTTTAAATCTCTCTCGCGCCGACCGACTGGGCCACGGCCCAGCCAGCCAGCCGGCCCAAATCGGGCGCCGCCTTCGCCCGAGACCGGGCGCTGCACACGCCGCCACCGCCCGTGTCCGGCGCGGACACCGCCGCCGTTGCCCCTCGCGCAAGCTCTGCGCCGCCTCCTCCTACATATAAATCCAGAGCCCCGACCCCGTCTCTCCTCTCGCTCCGCCGCCGCCGCCCTCGCATCTCGCCGCCGCACTTTACTGCCGCCAAGCGCCGCATCCGGCGCCGTCGCCTCGCCTACGCCGCTAGCGCCGTCGCCGCTGAGCCCGCCGTCGCCGGAGCTGCTGCCCACAGTCGCCGAAGATCGCCGGAACCGCCTGCCGCCCGATCTGCCGGTTTCTTCTGGTCCGATATAAAACCATCCCCGGTTCGCCGGTTTTCCTTTAGGTTTAGGTTTTCTTCGGTTTTGTTTAAAAACTGTTTTTTTGTTTTAGTTAAGTAATGAACGTTTTCTGTTTAGGAAGTTTTAGTGAACATATTCGTTCTATAGATTTGTTTAGCAAACGTTCGTTCGATAGATTTTTCCTTTTTTTATTAATTTCGGCCAGGGACCTATATGTGAGGATTTTCTTTACAGATTAGTCCATGTTCATCAATCGATCACTACTTTTTACCCGTTTATCCAAATCCAACGAAACCAACGCCCACGTCTTCGTTACGATCTCCTCTATCCAGTAAAGCAACTTAAACATGTTTTTGATAAGCTTAAAATTTGAATTAGACCAGATTTGAATTCAAACTTCGTTTGATCATAACTTGAGTTTCGTAGCTCCGTTTGAGTTGATTCTTTTTGCAAATCGAAGCTCTTGGCCTAAACTTTCTGATAAGGCCTTCACATAATTTTGGTACTGTTAGAAATTGTTTTATGTTGCAAGAGTTATTTGCTTGGTTTTAACATTTTCCGAGTTGTCTTCTTTGTTCTCTCCGATCTTTGAGTGATTGCTTATGTGTGATTACTATTGCTTGCTTACGATAGATTGACCGGAGTGTGACGAGTAGATCTATCAAGCGTTTTGAGTGCGAATCATCTTCATCATTGCAGGCAAGTTCACACTTTGATCATATCCCTTCCATACCCAGTTTTATGCATTAGTTTCACCCTCAAACATTGCATGAGTAGGTTTGATAACAAGTGGGTATTGGGAAGTAGTTGATGAGGTAGGAACCTATTGCCCTGCACTCAAACCTTGGGAGTTACTATTACGTTATGCTTATATTGCCATGCTATGCTCGTAAACGTGGATTGGCTTTGAGAGTATTCATGACAGATGTGAGATTGTTAATTAATGGTTTACTTAAGGTGGCAACTTAAACACACATCTGGGTGGATTGAGGTACATGGGTATTCCAGGATTGCCTGTCTAGGCACCTGGGTAGACCAGGATTGCCTGTTTTTTATGGACCGCCACCCAGGCTCAAAGGGATCATGAGATTTTTCATACTAGAAACTTCCGTGTGCAGCCACAAGCTATTATGGGCTCTAGCATAGTTGATTAAGTCGTGCGACCTCTTATAGGGTAGACTAGCAGATGTAGGGGAAAGTAGGTGTAACGGTCTATCCATCGTAAGGTGCTAGCACTTCTGAAAGACTATGTCTTGGTCATCCGTTTCTCAAACACCGTGTAGTGCGAGAAACCAAACGGAGGCGATTGAGTCTTGTGGGGAAAAGTGCGCAAACCTCTGCAGAGTGTATAAACTAACCCGGTTATGGACATCTTGAGTATCTAGTACCTGGATTATCATGTGAATCTCATCACATTACTTTAAATGAATATTGCTGGGTTTTAATGATGATATTTAATTGGGATTGAGAATGCTGTCAACCATTCCCAATGTTTAACAACCACCATGATAGTTAAATAAAATTTATTCCTTTGCGGTAGGGAAAAATTGGCTTTTCGCAAAAACCTTATAACCATAGAGCTTTTCCACCAGCGAAATATGCATGTAGTGATAGTCTTTATTCATCATTCTCTATGGTGTGAATTTGCCAGTACATTCAATGTACTGACCCTTTGTGGCTGCAACGTCTCATGTTGCAGGATTATCTTACGACGAGTAAGTGATACGTTAGGGTTACGATTTCTACACTCAACTTTGCCGTTGGTGTTGATGGGAATCCACAACCTTGTTACTTCCGCTATTTTGGATTGAGGTAATAGTATTTTACATTACTTATGCATGTGATTTACCTCTGTTATAAATCCTCGAGTACTGTGTGTGTCAGCATACCGATCCAGGGATGACACTTAAGCACAGAGACTTGATCCATTCGGGTTGGGTCGCTACAATATAAATGCATATAAAACATCCAAGGTTGATAATATAATAGCATGGAACAATCAAAAATTATAGATACGTTGGAGACATATCACTTATCAAGTTAAAACATTTTTCACATAAGCATCATAGCCCCAAACTTTAACAAACGACAGCTTAGGTTTCTTGCTAAAACACAGTTCGTATGGTGTCGTCTCAACGGATTTAGATGGTGCCCTATTTAACGTGACTGCAGCTGTCTCTAATGCATAACCCCAAAACAATAGTGATAAATCGGTAAGAGACATCATAGATTGCACCATATCTAATAAAGTACGGTTATGACGTTCGGACACACCATTACGCTGTGGTGTTCCAGGTGGCGTGAGTTGTGAAACTATTCCGCATTGTTTCAAATGAAGACCAAACTCGTAACTCAAATATTCTCCTCCATGATCAGATCGCAGAAACTTTATTTTCTTGTTATGATGATTTTCCACTTCACTCTGAAATTCTTTAAACTTTTCAAATGTTTCAGACTTATGTTTCATCAAGTAGATATACCCATATCTTCTCAAATCATCTATGAAGATCAGAAAATAACGATATCCGCCGCGATTCTCAACACTCATCGGATTGCATACATCAGTATGTATTATTTCCAATAAGTCAGTTGCTTGCTCCATTGTTCCGGAGAACGGAGTTTTAGTCATGTTGCCCACGAGGCATGGTTCGCAAGCATCAAATGATTCATAATCAAGTGATTCCAAAAGCCCATCAGCATGGAGTTTCTTCATGCGCTTTACACTAATATGACCTAAACGGCAGTGCCACATATAAGTTGCACTATCATTATTAACTTTGCATCTTTTGGCTTCAATATTATGAATATGTGTATTACTACGATCGAGATACAATAAACCATTCACCTTGGGTGTATGACCTCAGAAGGTTTTATTCATGTAAACGGAATAACAATTATCCTTAACTTAATATAAATGAGTAACCGTTTTGCAATAAACATGATCCAATCATATTATGCTTTACGCAAACACCAAATAACATTTATTTTAGGTTGAACACTAATCCCGAAGGTAAAGGGAGTGTGCAATGGTGATCTTATCAACCTTGGAATCACTTCCAACTCACATCATCACCTCACCCTTAACTAGTCTCTGTTTATTTTGCAACTCCCGTTTCGAGTTACTACTCTCAGTAACTAAACCAGTATCAAATACCGAGGTCTTGTTATAAACACTAGTAAAGTACACATCAATAACATGTATAACAAATATATACTTTTGTTCACTTTGCCATCCTTCTTATCCGCCAAGTATCTAGGGCAGTTCCACTTCCAGTGACCATTTCCTTTGCAGTAGAAGCACTTAGTTCCAGGCTTGGGTCTAGCTTTGAGCTTCTTCATGGGAGTGGCAACTTTCTTGCCTTTCTTCTTTCAAGTTCTTCTTTCTTTCCCTTTGCCCTTTTCTTGAAACTAGTGGTCTTGTTAACCATCAACACTTGATGCTATTTCTTGATTTCTACCTTCACTGATTTCAGCGTCGCAAAGAGCTTGGGAATTACTTTCGTCATCCCTTGCATATTATAGTTCATCACTAAGTTCTAGTAACTTGGTGATAGTGACTAGAGAACTTTGTCAATTACTATCTTATCTGGAAGATTAACTCCCACTTGATTCAAGCAATTGTAGTACCCAGACAATCTGAGCACATGCTCACTGGTTGAGCTATTCTCCACCACCTTGTAGGCAAAGTATTGTCAGAGGTCTCATACCTCTTGACACGGGCATGAGTATGAAATACCAATTTCAACTCTTAGAACATCTTATATGTTTCGTGGCGTTCAAAATATTCTGAAGTCCCGGTTCTAAGCCGTAAAGCATGGTGCACTAAACAGTTAAGTAGTCATCATACCGAGCTTTGTCAAACGTTCACAACGTGTGCATCTGCTCCTGCAATAGGTCTGTCACCTAGCGGTGCATCAAGGACATAATTCTTCTATGTAGCAATGAGGATAATCCTCAGAACACGGACCCAGTCCGCATCATTGCTACTATCATCTTTCAACTTATTTTTCTCTAGGAACATATCAAGAATAAAATAGGGGAGCTATACACGAGCTATTGATCTACAACATGGATATCCAAATATTATCAGGACTAAGTTCATGATAAATTAAAGTTCAATTAATCATATTACTTAAGAACTCCCACTTAGATAGACATCCCTATAGTCATCTAAATGATCACGTGATCCAAATCAACTAAACAATGTCTGATCATCATGTGAGATGGAGCAGTTTTCAATGGTGAACAACACTATGTTTATCATATCTACTATATGATTCACGCTCGACCTTTCGGTCTCCAGTGTTTCGAGGCCATATCTGCATATGCTAGGCTCGTCAAGTTTAACCCGAGTATTCCGCGTGTGCAAAACTGGCTTGCACCCGTTGTATGTGAATGTAGAGCTTATCACACCCGATCATCACGTGGTGTCTCGGCACGACGAACTGTCGCAACAGTGCATACTCAGGGAGAACACTTATACCTGGAAATTCAGTGTGAGATCATCTTATAATGCTACCGCCGAACTAAGCAAAATAAGATGCATAAAGGATAAACATCACATGCAATCAATATAAGTGATATGATATGGCCATCACCATCTTGTGCCTTTGATCTCCATCTCCAAAGCACCGTCATGATCACCATCGTCACCGGCTTGACACCTTGATCTCCATCGACGCATCATTGTCATCTCGCCAACTATTGCTTCTACGACTATTGCTACCGCTTAGTGATAAAGTAAAGTAATTACATGGCGATTGCATTTCATATAATAAAGCGACAACCATATGGCTCCTGCCAGTTGCCGATAAATCTATTACAAAACATGACCATCTCATACAATAAAATTTAGCATCATGTCTTGACCATATCACATCACAACATGCCCCGCAAAAACAAGTTAGACGTCCTCTACTTTGTTGTTGCAAGTTTTACGTGGCTGCTATGGGCTGAGCAAGAACCGTTCTTACTTATGCATCAAAAACCACAACGTGGTATAGTGATTGCTTTTTGATCTTCAGAAAGAACCATGTTCATTGAATCCGATTCAACTAAAGTTGGATAAACAGACACCCACTAGCCACCTGTGTGTGAAGCACGTCGGTAGAACCAGTCTCGCGTAAGCGTACGCATAATGTCGGTCTGAGCCGCTTCATCCAACAATACCGCCGAATCAAGAATCAACTAGTGACAGCAAGCAATATGTATATACCCACGCCCACAACTCCTTTGTGTTATACTCGTGCATATAACATCTACGCATAGACCTGACTCGGATGCCACTGTTGGGGAAGGCAGTAATTTCAAAAAAAATCATACGCACATGCAAGATCATGGTGATGCATAGCAACGAGAGGGGAGAGTATCGTCTACGTACCCTCGTAGACCGCAAGCGGAAGCGTTATGACAACGTAGTTGATGTAGTCATACGTCTTCATGATCGACCGATCTAGTACCGAAGATACGTCACCTCCATGATCTGCACACATTCGGCTCGATGACGTCTCGCGAACTCACGATCCAGTAGAGCTTCAAGGGAGAACTTCGTCAACACGACGGCGTGATGACAGTGATGATGTTGCTACCGGAACAGGGCTTCGCCTAAGAACCACTACGATATTACCAAGGTGGATTATGGTGGAGGGGGGCACCGCACACGGCTAAAGATCAATGATCAACTTGTGTCTATGGGGTTCCCCCTCCCTCGTATATAAAGGAGTGGAGGAGGGGGAGGGGGTCGGCCTCCTAGGCGCGCCCCAAGGGGAGTCCTAGTCCCACTGGGAGTAGGATTCCCCCCTTGCCTTGTTGGATTTAGGAGAGAAGGAAGGAGGAGGGAGGAGGAAGGAAAGGGGGGCCGGCCCCCTCCCAATTCGGATTGGGCTTGGGGTGCGCCCCCTCCTTTGCCCCTTTCCCCTCTCTCCCACTAAGGACCAATAGGCCCATATACCTCCCGGGGGGTTCCGGTAACCTCCTGGTGCTCCGGTATTCTCCCGTTTTCATCCGGAACCATTCCGATGTCCGAACATAGGCTTCCAATATATCGATCTTTACGTCTCAACCATTTCGAGACTCCTCGTTATGTCCGTGATCAAATCCGGGACTCCGAACTAACTTCAGTATATCAAAACACATAAACTCGTAATACTGATTGTCACCAAACATTAAGCGTGCGGACCCTATGGGTTGGAGAACTATGTAGACATGACCGATACATGTCTCCGGTCAATAACCATTAGCGGAACCTGGATGCTCATATTGGTTCCTACATATTCTATGAAGATATTTATCGGTCAAACCGCATAACGATATATGTTGTTCCCTTTGTCATCGGTATGTTACTTGCCTGATATTCGATCGTCGGTATCTCAAAACCTAGTTCAATCTTGTTACCGGCAAGTCTCTTTACTCGTTCTGTAATGCTACATCCGTAACTAACTCATTAGCTACATTGCTTGCAAGGATTATTGTGATGTACATTACCGAGAGGGCCCAGAGATACCTCTCTGACAATCGGAGTGACAAATCCTAATCTTGATCCATGCCAACTCAACAAACACCATCGGAGACACCTATAGAGCACCTTTATAATCACCCAGTTATGTTGTGACGTTTGGTAGCACACAAAGTGTTCCTCCGGTATTCGGGAGTTGCATGATCTCATAGTCATAGGAACATGTATTGTTATGGTGAAAGCAATAGTAACAAACTAAACGATCATCATGCTAAGCTAACGGATGGGTCAAGTCAATCACATCATTCTCTGATGATGTGATCCTGTTAATCAAATGCCAACTCATGTCTGTGGTTAGGAAACATAACCATCATTGATTCAACGAGCTAGTCAAGTAGAGGCAAACTAGTGACACTCTGTTTGTCTATGTATTCACACATGTACTAAGTTTCCGGTTAATACAATTCAAGCATGAATAATAAACATTTATCATGATATAAGGAAATATAAATAACAACTTTATTATTGCCTCTAGGGCATATTTCCTTCAATTATCGTACCACTCTGGTGCAGATCTCACTCTGGTTGACCTACGAGGTTCGGTAGTAACTTGATCAGAAGTTTCATGATCATCATCATTAGCTTCCTCACTTAATGGTGTAGGAATCACTGGAACTGATTTCAGTGATGAACTACTTTCCAATAAGGGACCAGGTACAGTTACCTCATTAAGTTCTACTTTCCTCCCACTCACTTCTTTCAAGAGAAACTCCTTCTCTACAAAGGATCCATTCTTAGCAACGAATATCTTGCCTTCGAATCTGTGATAGAAGGTCTACCCAACAGTCTCCTTTGGGTATCCTATGAAGACACATTTCTCCGATTTGGGTTCAAGCTTATCAGGTTGAAGCTTTTTCACATAAGCATCGCAGCCCCAAACTTTAAGAAATGACAACTTGGCTTTCTTGCCAAACCACAATTCATAAGGTATCGTCTCAACGGATTTAGATGGTACCCTATTTAACGTGAATTCACCCGTCTCTGAAGCATAACCCCAAAATGATAGCTGTAAATCAGTAAGAGACATCATAGATCGCACCATATCTAGTAAAGTATGATTATGGCGTTCGGACACACCATTACGATGTGGTGTTCCGGGTGGCGTGAGTTGCGAAACTATTCCACATTGTTTCAAATGAAGATCAAACTCATAACTCAAATATTCTCCTCCATGATCAGATCTTAGAAACTTCATTTTCTTGTTACGATGATTTTCCACTTCACTCTGAAATTCTTTGAACTTTTCAAATGTTTCAGACTTATGTTTCATCAAGTAGATATACACATATCTTCTCAAATCATCTATGAAGGTGAGAAAATAATGATATCCGCCGCGAGCCTCAATGTTCATTGGACCACATACATCCGTATGTATGATTTCCAATAACTCTATTGCTCGCTCCATTGTTCTGGAGAACAGAGTTTTAGTCATCTTGCCCATGAGGCATGATTCGCAAGTACCAAGTGATTCATAATCAAGTGATTCCAGAAGTCCATCAGAATGGAATTTCTTCATGCGCTTTACAACAATATGACCAAACGGCAGTGCCACAAATAAGTTGCACTATCATTATCAACTCTGCATCTTTTGGCTTCAATACTATGAACATGTGTATCACTACTATCAAGATTTTAGTAAAAATAGACCACACATCAAGGGTGCATGACCATTGCTACCTCTTGAGCTTGTGTTAACCTCCCCGGCAACGGCACCAGAAATCCTTCTTGCTACCTCTTGAGCTTGCGTTGGTTTTCCCCGAAGAGGAAGGGATGATGCATCAGAGTGGCATAAGTATTTCCCTCAGTTTTGAGAACCAAGGTATCAATCCAGTAGGAGGCCACGCTCAAGTCCCTCGTACCTGCACAAAACGATAGTTACTCGCAACCAACGCGATTACGGGTTGTCAATCCCTTCACGGTCACTTACGAGAGTGAGATCTGATAGATATAATATTTTTGGTATAGAGATGCAAAGTAAAAAGTAAAGGCAAAGTAAAAAGCAAAACAAGATTAAAGTGATGGAGATTGATATGATGAGAATAGACCCGGGGGCCATAGGTTTCACTAGTGGCTTCTCTCAAGAGCATAAGTATTCTACGGTGGGTGAACAAATTACTGTTGAGCAATTGACAAAACTGAGCATAGTTATGAGAATATCTAGGCATGATCATGTATATAGGCATCACGTCCGTGACAAGTAGACCGAAACGATTCTGCATCTACTACTATTACTCCACTCATCGACCGCTATCCAGCATGCATCTAGAATATTAAGTTGAAAACAGAGTAACGCTTTAAGCAAGATGACATGATGTAGAGAGATAAATTCATGCAATATGAAATAAACCCCATCTTGTTATCCTCGATGGCAACGATGCAATACGTGCCTTGCTGCCCCTTCTGTCACTGGAAAGGACACCGCAAGATCGAACCCAAAGCTAAGCACTTCTCCCATGGCAAGAACTACCAATATAGTTGGCCAAATCAAACGGATAATTCGAGGAGACTTGCAAAGATAACTAATCATACATAAAAGAATTCAGAGAAGATTCAAATATTATTCATAGATAGACTTGATCATAAACCCACAATTCATCGGTCTCAACAAACACACCGCAAAAGGAAGATTACACCGAATAGATCTTCACAAGAGAGGGGGAGAACTTTGTATTGAGATCCAAAAAGAGAGAAGAAGCCATCTAGCTGCTAATTATGGACCCGAAGGTCTGAGGTAAACTACTCACACTTCATCGGAGAGGCTATGATGATGTAGAAGCCCTCCGTGATGACGGCCCTCTCCGGCGGAGCTCCAGAACAGGCCCCAAGATGGGATCTCATGGATACAGAAAGTTGCGGTGTTGGAATTAGGTTTTTGGCTCCTGTCCTGATCGTTTGGGGGTACGTAGGTATATATAGGAGGAAGGAGTACGTCGATGGAGCTCCGAGGGGCCCACGAGGCAGGGGGTGTGCCCTAGGGGGGCGCCCCCCACCCTCGTGACCGCCTCTCTGATGCCTTGGCATAGGGTCCAAGTCTCCTGGATCACGTTCGGTGAGAAAATCACGTTCCCGAAGGTTTCATTCCGTTTGGACTCCGTTTGATATTTCGTTTCTTCGAAACACTGAAATAGGCAAAAAAAACAACAATTCTGGGCTGGGCCTCCGGTTAATAGGTTAGTCCCAAAAATAATATAAAAGTGGAAAATAAAGCCCAATATAGTCAAAAATAGTAGATAATATAGCATGGAGCAATCAAAAATTATAGATACGTTGGAGACGTATCAACCATAAAAGATATTACTCATATAAATAGAACAACCATTATTCTATGATTTAAATGAATAACCGTCTCGCATTAAACAAGATCCAGATATAATATTCATGCTCAATGCTGGCACCAAATAACAATTATTTAGGTCTAAAACTAATCCCGAAGGTAGATGTAGAGGTAGCGTGCCGACGACGATCACATCGACTTTGGAACCATTTCCCACGTGCATCGTCACCTCGTCCTTAGCCAATCTTCGCTTAATCTATAGCCGTTGTTTTGAGTTGCAACTATTAGCAACTGAACCAGTATCAAATACCGAGGCACTACTGCGAGCATTAGTAAGGTACACATCAATAACATGTATATCAAATATACCTTTCACTTTGCCATCCTTCTTCTCCGCCAAACACTTGAAGCAGTTCCGCTTCCACTAACCAGTCCCTTTGCAGTAGAAGCACTCAGTCTCAGGCTAATGTCCAGACTTGTGTTTCTTCACTTGAGCAGCAACTGGCTTGCTGTTCTTCTTGAAGTTCCCCTTCTTCCCTTTACCCTTTTTCTTGAAACTGGTGGTCATGTTGACCATCAACACTTGATGCTCCTTCTTGATTTCTACCTTCGCGGTGTTTAGCATTGTGAAGAACTCAAGAATCGTCTTATCCATCCCTTGCATATTATAGTTCATCACGAAGCTCTTGTGGCTTGGTGGCAGTGATTGAAGAACTCTATCAATGACACTATCATCAGGAAGATTAACTCCCAGCTGAGTCAAGTGGTTGTGGTACCCAGACATTTTGAGTATATGTTCACTGACAGAACTATTCTCCTCCATTTTGCAGCTGTAGAACTTATTGAAGACTTCATATCTCTCAATCTGGGCATTTGCTTGAAATATTAACTTCAACTCCTGGAACATCTCATATGCTCCATGATGTTCAAAACGTCTTTGAAGTCTCGGTTTAAGCCGTAAAGCATGGCACACTGAATTATTGAGTAGTCATCAGCTCTGCTCTGCCAGGTGTTCACAACATCTGGTGTTGCTCCTGCAGCAGGTTTATCACCTAGTGGTGCTTCTAGGATGTAATTCTTCTGTGCGGCAATGAGGATAATCCTCAAGTTACGGACCCAGTCCGTGTAGTTGCTACCATCATCTTTCAACTTAGCTTTCTCTAGGAACGCATTAAAATTCAATGGAACAATAACACGGGCCATCTATCTACAACAACATAGACATGCAAAATACTATCAGGTACTAAGTTCATGATAAATTAAAGTTCAATTAATCAAATTACTTAAGAACTCCCACTTAGATAGACATCTCTCTAATCATCTAAGTGATCACGTGATCCATATCAAGTAAACCATGTCCGGTCATCACATGAGATGGAGTAGTTTTCAATGGTGAACATCACTATGTTTATCATATCTACTATATGATTCACGCTCGACCTTTCGGTCTCAGTGTTCCGAGGCCATATCTGCATATGCTAGGCTCGTCAAGTTTAACCCGAGTATTTCGCGTGTGCAAAACTGGCTTGCACCCGTTGTATGTGAACGTAGAGCTTATCACACCCGATCATCACGTGTTGCCTCGGCACGATGAACTGTCGCAACAGTGCATACTCAGGGAGAACACTTATACCTGGAAATTCAGTGTGAGATCATCTTATAATGCTACCGCCGAACTAAGCAAAATAAGATGCATAAAGGATAAACATCACATGCAATCAATATAAGTGTGTAGTGACCGGACCTCAAACGGTCTGATCTCTGTGCTCCGGTGTCATCCCTGGATCAGTAATGCTGACACCACACAGTACTCGGAGGATTTATAGCAGAGTAGCAATCACACACTTATTACATCGAGTGTCTCAAAAGAGAACTTATTACAATAAATATGGCTTAAGGCCATCTAAAAACGATAACATCGGAAGGCTTGGAAGATAAGTGAGTCCATCAACTCCAACGGCATCACTGAGTATAGAACTACGACCTAAAAACTCCTTAATCATCGTCTGAAAAGTCTGCAACATTAACGTTGCAGCCCGAAAACAGGTCAGCACATGGAATATGCTGGCAAGGTAACACATAGAGAATAATGGAATGAAACAGCTATACTATATGCATATTTGGCTGGTGGAAAGCTCTATGGTTACTGTTTTGCGAAAAGCCAATTTTTCCCTACTACAAAGGAATAAATTTAATTACTATCATGGTAGTTGTTAAACATTGAGAATGGTTGACAGCATTCTCATTCCCAATTAAACATCATCGTTAAACATAACCCCACAAAATTAGTTTAGAGTAACATGTTGAGATTCATATGAAAATCCAGGTACTAGATACTCAAGATGTCCATAACCGGGGACACGGCTAATCATGATTAGTTTATTACACTCTGCAGAGGTTTGTGCATTTTTCCCCACAAGACTCGATCGCCATCGTTTGGTTTCTCGCACTACATGGTGTTTGAGAAGACGGATGACCGAGACATAGTCTTTCAGAAGCGCTAGCACCTTACGATCAGGTAGACCGTACCACCTACATCCCCTACATCTGCTAGTCTACCACTATAAGAGTTCGCACAACTTAGTCAACTATGCTAGAGCCCATAATAGCTTGTGGCTGCACACGGAAGTTTCTAGTATGAATAGTCTCATGATCCATTTGAGCCTGGGTGGCGGTCCAAAAGAAAACAGGCAAGTCCTGGAATACCCAGGTGCCTCAATCCACCCAGATGTGTGTTTAAGTTGCCACCTTAGATAAACCATTAATTAACA
Source organism: Triticum aestivum (assembly GCF_018294505.1). Classification (NCBI taxonomy): domain Eukaryota; kingdom Viridiplantae; phylum Streptophyta; class Magnoliopsida; order Poales; family Poaceae; genus Triticum; species Triticum aestivum. The sequence continues at coordinate 534,767,865 of NC_057800.1, forward strand.
ATCTCACATCTGTCATGGATATCACTCACCCAATCCACGTCTACTAGCATAGCATGGCATAATAAGCAAACGTAGAAGTAACTCCCAAAGGTTTGATAATAAACAGGTATTAGGTACTACCTCATCTACTTCCCATCCCACAATTTAATTAGATCCTAATCATGCAATGTGTGAGGATTGATCTAATGCAATAAAACTAGGTAGTAGAAAAGGTATGATCAAAGTGTTACTTGCCTTGCTGATGATCCGGGAAACCTAACGATTCGAAGTAACAAGCGGCGCACTCCGGGTACTCTATCGCAGACAAAAAACAAGCATACAATAAGTACTCATGTAATGCACAGGTAAAACTCAAATAAGAGATCAAACCATAAGGTTCAACTTAAGAACTCCAGTTGGCAAAAAGAATCAAATCGAACGAAGCAACAAAAGTCAAACGGCGAAAGAAAACAACTTCATTCTAGTAATCTGGATCTAGGGCAAATTTTACAGTAGCAAAATCTTGTTAAAGTTGGTTAAACGGATAGAAGGTTTCGAGACGAAACTCTAGGCGCTTGAATCGCCTGATTCCGATAAACGAGCGAAAAGTTATACTAAAACGAAAATCGGATCGGGAATCGCGATCAGAAAAATCGCGGATTTAATCCGAGAAAAAGAAAAACGACGAACGCTCGCTAGAACGAACGAACGGACGAACCTCGCTATTTTAATAAACCGGAAAAACAGATCTATTTAAAAAAACCGAAACTAAAAAAAACCCGACGAAAACCAATCTTTTTTTTAAACGATGGCATGGAAGTCGAGGCGGCGGCGAACCTCGGCGGCGAAATCCGGCGGGCGGCGGGAAGCGGCGGCACGGTGGTGGCTGGGGCGGGGTCGGGTGGCTGCGCTAGGGTTTCCCCCGGGTGGGCTGCCCCGGCTTATATACCCTAGTCGGACACGGCCCGTAGGTCGGTTCGTTTTTTTTAAATCATTCCGCTCGGAAGAAAAATAAAAAGAAATACTAAACGGACTCCAAAATTCCGAAATAAATTTTCACGGGCTTACAAAATCAAGCCGCACAAGGTGAACATTTATTTGGGACCTAAATGCAAATTTGAAAAACGCACATTTTTCCTAAATTCAAATAAAACATCGAAAAACTCCGAAATAAAAACTTATTTGATTTTATTATTAAATCCTCAATATTTCTTTATTTTGGGAAAGTCATTTTATTCCCTCTCTCATATTTTTGTAATAGAAATAATTGATGCTAAAATAAATAAAATCAAATGATCCTATTCTCAAAATTTGAGAAAACTCAAATATGAAAATAACGAAATCCCCAACTCTCTCCGTGGGTCATTGAGTTGCGTAGAATTTCTAGGATCAAACAAAATGCAAAATAAAATATGATATGCATTGATGATCTAATATATAACATTCCAAATTGAAAATTTGGGATGTTACAAAGTGATATGATATGGCCATCATCATCTTGTGCCTTTGATCTCCATCTCCAAAGCACCGTCATGATCACCATCGTCACCAGCTTGACACCTTGATCTCCATCGAAGCATCGTTGTCGTCTCGCCAACTATTGCTTCTACGACTATTGCTACCGCTTAGTGATAAAGTAAAGCAATTACATGGCGATTGCATTTCATACAATAAAGCGACAACCATATGGCTCTTGCCAGTTGCCGATAACTATGTTACAAAACATAATCATCTCATACAATAAAATTTAGCATCATGTCTTGACCATATCACATCACAACATGCCCTGCAAAAACAAGTTAGAAGTTATCTACTTTGTTGTTGCAAGTTTTACGTGGCTGCTACGGGCTGAGCAAGAACCATTCTTACATAGGCATCAAAAACCACAATGCGGTATAGTGATTGCTTTTTGATCTTCAAAAAGAACCCTGTTCATTGAATCCGATTCAGCTAAAGTTGGAGAAACTGTCACCCACCAGCCACCTGTGTGCGAAGCACGTCGGTAGAACCAGTCTCGCATAAGCGTATGCGTAATGTCGGTTTGGGCCGCTTCATCCAACAATACCGTTGAATCAAGAATCAACTAGTGATGGCAAGAAATATGTATCTACCTACGCCCACAACTCCTTTGTGTTCTACTCGTGCATATAACATCTATGAATAGACCTAGCTCGGATGCCACTATTGGGGAACACAGTAATTTCAAAAAAAATGCTACACACACGCAAGATCTATCATGGTGATGCATAGCAACGAGAGGGGAAGAGTGTTGTCCACATACCCTCGTAGACCATAAGCGGAAGCGTTATGACAACACGGTGGATGTAGTCGTACGTCTTCATGATCCGACCGATCCTAGTACCAAAAGTATGGCACCTCCGCGATCTGCGCACGTTCGGCTCGGTGATGTCCCACAAACTCTCGATCCAGCTGAGTGTCGAGGGAGAGCTTTGTCAGCACGATGGTGTGATGACAGTGATGATGATGCTACCGTCGCAGGGCTTCGCCTAAGCACTACGATGATATGACCGAGGTGGATTATGGTGGAAGGGGGCACCGCACACGGCTAAGGGATCAATGATCAACTTGTGTGTTCTAGGGTGCCCCCTGCCCCCATATATAAAGGAGCAAGAGGGGAGGCCGACCGGCCCTTGGGGCGCGCCAGGAGAGGAGGAGTCCTCCTTCTAGTAGGAGTAGAACTCCCTTTTCCTAGTCCTACTAGGAGGAGGAAGGGGGAAGGAAGGAGAGGGAGAGAAGAGAAGGAAAGGGGGGCGCCCTCCCCCTTCCCTAGTCCAATTCGGACTAGAGGGGAGGGGGCGTGCGGCCCTGCCTTGGACGGCCCTATCTCTCTCCACTAAGGCCCATGTGGCCCATTAGTTCCCCTCGGGGGTTCCAATAACCCCCCCAGCACTCCGATAATTATCCGGTGACCTCCGGAACTCATTAGGTGTCCGCATATAGTCATCCAATATATCAATCTTTATGTCTTGACTATTTCGAGACTCCTCGTCATGTCCGTGATCATATCCGGGACTCCGAACTATCTTCAGTACATCAAAACACATAAACTCATAATATCAATCGTCACCGAACGTTAAGCGTGCGGACCCTACGGGTTCGAGAACTATGTAGACATGACCGAGACACGTCTCCGGTCAATAACCAATAGCGGAACCTGGATGTTCATATTGGCTCACACATATTCTATGAAGATCTTTATCGGGCAAACGGCATAACGATATACGGTGTTCCCTTTGTCATCGGTATGTTACTTGCCCGAGATTCGATCGTCGGTATCTCAATACCTAGTTCAATCTCGTTACCGACAAGTCTCTTTACTCGTTCCGTAATGTATCATCCCGTAATTAACTCATTAGTCACATGGCTTGCAAGGCTTATCGTGATGTGCATTACTGAGAGGGCCTAGAGATACCTCTCCGATACTCGGAGTGACAAATCCTAATCTCGACCTATGCCAACTCAACAAACACCGTCAAAGCACTTGTAGAGCATCTTTATAGTCACCCAGTTATGTTGTGATGTTTGACAGCACACTAAGTGTTCCTCCGGTATTCGGGAGTTGCATGATCTCATAGTCACAGGAACATGTATAAGTTATGGAGAAAGCAATAGCAACAAACTAAACGATCATCGTGCTAAGCTAACGGATGGGTCAAGTCAATCACATCATTCTCTAATGATGTGATCTCATTAATCAAATGACAACTCATGTCTATGGTTAGGAAACATAACCATCATTGATTCAACGAGCTAGTCAAGTAGAGGCGTACTAGTGACACTGTGTGTCTATGTATTCACACATGTACTAAGTTTCCGGTTAATACAATCCTAGCATGAATAATAAACATTTATCATGATATAAGGAAATATAAATAACAACTTTATTATTGCCTCTAGGGCATATTTCCTTCATGGGGGTCTCTCCAGCGCGGCGTGGCCGTAGTTGCAAGTTGACGCCCCTTGAGATGCCAACATTCAGGGGCACTCAGATTTTGTCCGATGAGCAGGTAAGATGAGTTTGATCACGTAGTAAATGCATTCTAAAGACTACTTCCATGTCCATTTCCTAATTCTCCCCCTACCCATTGTTTCACAGGTTAGGCTCGGTGCGAGTGGAGATTGGCTTTCATATGTACGGGAGGGTACCAACATCAATTTGCACAACATTTACAACGGTGACACCGTTCCTGTAGAACCTTTGTCCAACATTGGGATCAGCCATGCAACGGGCCACCGCTTGAATTGGTACGATGGAACCACAGTGAGATTGAAGAAGATAACACGAACCTTGCACATGGCGGTCAAAGGTGGACGATGTTGTCTGCGACCGATTAGTTGTCGTATGAGTACAAAGACGATGTGCTCCTTTCTAACCGCATCTTCGCGGTGACAAACCAAGGGACTTGTTTTGTATGGGACACATCCTACGGTATACTCCCTCTCTCCCAGTTTATTTGTTTTGAATTTTTTTTCATTTTATAAGCTTCAAATTCAAATTTAGAGCTCCCCATCACATGTTGAGATTCCAATGTCCATTAAATCGTTGCGTGCATGTATAGTAAAGAAACAAATCTCGAGTTTGGCACGAGTTCGTGCAGTGGTAGCACCACAAGGCCTGGCGCAGGAGTTACATTTACCTCTCGGGGCCCTCGGGTCTGAGCTTCAGCGCCTTACGGCACCTGCCTTTGAGTCAATAACATGTGGACCCGATAGGTGGCTGGTCCACATGTAATGCTCTCGAAGGCAGAGGGGCAGTGGGGCGGAGAGGGGTGAGCCGCAGGTCGGGGGACGTGTGGTGTCATGGGTTCGAGCGGCGTCATGGGAATCGCGTGTGGCTATGGTAGAAACTTGATGCTCGCCACGTTTCAGTTGGCCCACATGTCATGCATGTAAAGGCAGAGGGGCGGTGCGACCGAGAGGGGTGAGGCGCACGTCGGGGGATGTGGTGTCGTGGGTTGGAGCAGTGTCGTGGGAATCGCGAGTGGCAGTGGATCAGACGTGATGGTCGCCACAGTTGAACTTCCATGGACAAGTTGTCATGTCTACGGGCACATGCATTGCATACCGATCACTAGAAGGAGTAGTAGAGAAAGCTAGGCGGATAAATAGTTCCTTATAGTCAAGTGGACCCACGCTACTACTTGTTCCAAAGACATGCACACCGTCGAAATAGTCCATCTATATCAATATACACAGAGAGGGAATAATTTTTTTACAAGAGACGAAATAGTTCATCCATCCATAATGCCCTATAGCTGGTGCAACATCTTCTTCTTGTTGTTGTTCTCATTTTCTGTGGGAGACGGCTTCGCAACAAGCTCTCTGGACCTTGCAGCTATCTCAAAACTCACACAGGCATCGAGGGCAGCATATTTTATCCGCTCGTATATCAAGGGATAATTCTCCCATCCAGACGACCTTAAAGCCAGCGTCTAATACGTCTCCGTCGTATCTACTTTTCCAAACACTTTTGCCCTTGTTTTGGACACTAACTTGCATGATTTGAATGGAACTAACCCAGACTAACACTGTTTTCAGCAGAATTACCATGGTGTTATTTATGTGCAGAAACAAACGTTCTCGGAATGACCTGAAACTTCACGGAGCAACTTTTTGGAAAATATAAAAAATACCTGCAAAAGATGAAGGCCAGGGGGCCCACCACCTGTCCATGAGGGTGGGGGCACGCCTGCCCCCCTAGGGCGCGCCCCCTACCTCATGGGCCCCCCGGTGCCTCTCCGACTCTAACTCCAACTCTATATATTGTGTTTCGGGGAGAAAAAAACCAGAGAGAAGAATTCATCACGTTTTACGATACGGAGCCACCGCCAAGCCCTAAAACCTCTCGGGAGGGCTGATCTGGAGTCCGTTCGGGGCTCCGGAGAGGGGAATCCGTCGCCATCGTCATCATCAACCATCCTCCATCACCAATTTCATGATGCTCACCGCCGTGCGTGAGTAATTCCTTCGTAGGCTTGCCGGACGGTGATGGGTTGGATGGGATCTATCATGTAATCAAGTTAGTTTTGTTAGGGTTTGATCCCTAGTATCCACTATGTTCTGAGATTGATGTTGCTATGACGTTGCTATGCTTAATGCTTGTCACTAGGGCCCGAGTGCCATGATTTCATATCTGAACCTATTATGTTTTCATCAATATATGAGTGTTCTTGATCCTATCTTGCAAGTCTATAGTCACCTATTATGTGTTATGATCCGTTAACCCCAAAGTGACAATAATTGGGATACTTACCGGTGATGACCGTAGTTTGAGGAGTTCATGTATTCACTATATGTTAATGCTTTGTTCTGCTACTCTATTAAAAGGAGGCCTTAATATCCCTTAGTTTCCGTAAGGACCCCGCTGCCACGGGAGGGTAGGACAAAAGATGTCATGCAAGTTCTTTTCCATAAGAAGGTATGACTATATTCGGAATACATGCCTACATTACATCAATGAACTGGAGCTAGTTCTGTGTCACCCTAGGTTATGACTGTTACATGATGAACCGCATCCAGCATTCCATCACTCAATGAACTAGAGCTAGTTCTGTGTCACCCTAGGTTATGACTGTTACATGATGAACCGCATCCAGCATTCCATCACTGATCCATTGCCTACGAGCTTTCCATATATTGTTCTTTGCTTATTTACTTTGACGTTGCTATTGCTATCATCACTACAAAATACCAAAAACATTACTTTTACTACTATTACCTTTTGTTACCGTTACCACTACTATCATATTACTTTGCTACTAAATACTTTGCTGCAGATACTAAGTTTCCAGGTATGGTTGAATTGACAACTTAACTGCTAATACTTGAGAGTATTCTTTGGCTCCCCTTGTGCCGAATCAATAAATTTGGGTTGAATACTTTACCCTCAAAAACTGTTGTGATCCCCTATACTTGTGGATTATCAAGACTATTTTCTGGCGCCGTTGCCGGGGAGCATAGCTATATTCTTTGAGTCACTTGGGATTTATATCTACTTATCATTATGAAGAACTTGAAAGATCCAAGAACCAAGATTTATCCCTCAATTACGAGGGGAGGTAAGGCATTGCCATCTAGCTCTGCACTTGATTCACCTTCTATTTTGAGTAAGCTTGCGACACCTAAAACTGCTTCTGCTATTCGTTCTGATATGTCGCATGTTATCGATGAAGCCACTTCTGCTATACATGATACTTATGATGAAACTACTTCTATGCTTGATACTACTGTGCCACTTGGTGAATTTCTTGATGAACAACTTGATAGGGCTAGAGAGATTGAAAATATTGAATCTGATAATACTGATGAAAGCGATGATGAAGAATCACTTATTATTCCTGAGGGTTATGTTTTTGATCAAGAATCTTCTTTAGCTATTTTAGCTTGCAAAGATAGATTCGAACTTAAGAGGTTATTAGCTAAATGGAACAAGCAATCTCTAAATGCTAGAATGAAACCTGGCCCTGCTTTTGCTACTTCACCTGTCTGTGTTACCGATAAGGATTATGAATTCTCTGTTGATCCTGATATAATTACTTTGGTTGAATCTGATCCTTTTCATGGCTATGAATCTAAAACTGTTGTGGCACATCTTACTAAATTAAATGATATAGCCACCCTGTTCACTAGTGATGAGAGAACTCATTACTTTTATATCCTTAAAATATTTCTGTTCTCATTAAAGGGTGATGCTAAGATATGGTTTAATTCTCTCGATCCTGGTTGTGTGCGTAGTCCCTAGGATATGATTTATTACTTCTCTGCTAAATATTTCCCGTCTCATAAGAAACAAGCTGCTTTAAGGGATATATATAATTTTGTGCAAATTGAAGAAGAGAGTCTCCCACAAGCTTGGGGGAGGCTTCTCCAATTACTTAATGCTTTGCCTAATCATCCTCTTAAGAAAAATGAAATACTTGATATCTTTTATAATGGACTAACCAATGCTTCCAGAGATTACTGTTAGGACCGGTTTTCCAATAAAACATTTATTGCAAAACCGACCATTATATCAGACCAATATAGAAGAATCCTCCTTACTGGTAGAAAAATCCTTGATACAAAAATCCCGAAGTACTAAATATTACACAAGGTTGAGCTGAGGCTGCTCAACAATTTATTACAAGCACGCCGATATTATACATAAATGCGGATATGACACAAAGGGTATGGTGGCATAACTACTGACTCGTAATAAAAGTGGTGGTGGATATGTCACAGTGAAGTGGGTGACATGACTCCAAAATCTTACAGCTCATCAAGCGCCGGAGTGAGGCTCGATGATTTTATTAGGGTAGCGGAAGCGTATATAATACAAGTGACCAACTCCAGGATCGCATGGGACTGACTGAGACTCCTCTAGGTGTCAGACTCGCTATCGTACTTTTCATCCATAAGATCGCCTTCGTCAACATCTGGCCAAATCAACAAGCCAGGAGGTAGTTTGGACATACGATATAACGAATGCAAACATGATGCACATGAGCAGACTAGTAATGCGCACACAGATAATAAATTTGCACTACATGTTAAATAAAAAGGAAGTCAGGAGGTAGTCCTTCCGAAATCCCAATAATATAGTTGAAGACGGATCGGGTGTCTGAAGTGACGCCTCGAAAGGAAAAATAGCTTAACATGCCGCAGTCGGGTGTCAGGGCGACACCACATAAAGGGCTTATATTGAAACGTAAATGACCAGTACGTGCCACAGTCGGACGTCTAAGCGACATCTCGAAAAGGGCTTATAATGAAAGTAAATAACAAGGATGCCGCAGTCGGACGTCTGAGCGACATCACATAAATGGCTTATATAAAAAGTAAATAACAAGAATGCCACAGTCAGACGTCTAAGCGACATCACATAAAGGGCTTATATCAAAGTAAATAACAAGAATGCCACAGTCGGACGTCTAAGCGACATCACATAAAGGGCTTATATCAAAGTAAATAACAAGAATGCCACAATCCGACGTCTGAGCGACATCACATAAAGGGCTTATATCTCATCATTCGAATTCAAGTAGCTCATGAAGGTAATATCATTCCACGGAATACTTGGTACATGGTAATAAACTGGTTAGTCCATCCACAGGAATAACATTTGGTTGGGTTTACCTCTCTCAGTTTCATGCTTATTCTCCGGAGACTGTCACTGAGACTGACACTGAGACTGATACTGAGATTGACACTAATATGTTGATGAAAGTCCTTGACCATGGACATGGTTACTCGAATGGTTTTGACTCTGCAGAGTTTGTACTCTTTAACCACAGCCAACGGATTTTAGTAGTCACAAAGGACTAGTTCCGTTTATGGTATTTTAGGAGAAACACATCTAACCAGTACACACCCATTCCACATTCCGCCGCCAGGAATCACCCTAGGCAATGTTCAAGAAAAACTCTAAGACGGGGAGGCTACAACCTCGAATAGCATGGGATCAAATTTATATCGCGCGCTCTAAGGGGTGCCCCCCTCTCGGTCCCAACCGGAAACACCCATGCCCCCTGACCGGATGACGGGCTTTAATCCAGGGCCATGGAACCCTCATCACGGCCCCTCTATTTGGTGTGTACAAGGAAAGAGGTTTGCAACTTACTAAACCGTATTCTTTGCAGAAAACATGTGGTAGCACGGAAGGGGACGAACGGGAACAAGACTTGATCCACGTTAATACTAGAGTTAAACAGTTGATATAAAACTGGCATGCTTCAACAATACCAGCTTGCAACCTATCATGCCACCACATGATCAGGTTATCTCACCATCATATGAACACATCGAATTTCGAAGCTCACTTGCAGCTTGCTTGCATGAAATATAACATTCACAAATGCTTATATAAACATGTCATGAGAAAACCACTTAAGCAATCATGAAAAACACTCATCATATCAAAGGTTCAAACATGCTTGCCTGGTTCGGAGTAGTCGGAGTCTAGCTCGGCGAAGTTTGCGGCTCCGTCACCTCCTTCGGTATCTACGTTATAAAAGAAATCGGATACTAACGTAAATACCGTGCGTGCATAAAAATTGTTCCAAATATTTTTCAAATAAATATGATAAAAAACTATATAGAAAAATAAAGATGACAGAAAAAAAATCAACTCAAAATCATCTTCTGTTTAAAAGTTATTAAGGTTTTAGTCCAGGGACTAATCTGTGATGAAACAGAAACTTTCCAGGGGCTAGTTTAAAAAAAAACAGAAAACGTTTCGGTTGGAAATACGCCAACCCAAAGGGAAAACGTACTTTGCCCGAAGGCGCTTTCAGAAAATGTTTCGAATAAAAGAGGAGAGGCTGGCGAGGGGGTCCCGCGTGTCAGGTTCAAAATCCCACCGCCGGCCGAAGCAAACGATGATCGCCGGTGACGATCGACGGCGATCCATAGGAGGGCAAGGGTATGGTTGCACTCATGGGACAATTCCGCGTCAGTGGGTGGTGGATTTGGTCGTCGGCGAGCACCACGCCAACAGCGGCTTCCACTCCAGCGGACGGCGGTTCGGTCGAGGATGGATCCCTCCGAAGAGGGCTGCAAACGCAAAATTGAAGTGCGGGTTAGGGGAGTGGGTGCACTAGGAGGTTCCTCCCCAAGTTTGAGCTAGAGCTATGCAAGGAATCGAGTGAATCAAGCTGGCTACCAGAGCGGGTCGTGCCGGCCGGAGTTGGGGAAGAAGGCCTCCTCGAGGTCCTTCTAGCGGCTGGGCGCGGCTCTGGTGAGGTGGAGGGGTGGTGCTGGGTCGAAGGCAAGCTCGGGGCCTCTATTTATAGCCGGCCCGAGGCAGTTGCCGAGAACGGGATCACTCTGGCAAGCGATTACGGCGAGGCAGTGGTCGGGCTAGAGGTTTAGGTGACTGGGCACCTTCGGATTGGTTCACTGGTTCCATTCAACAACTAAGCTTGATCGGATTTGGCCTGCTCCCGTGGCCTCGACTGAACGGAGCTCACGGGCTCGTCTGCGGCAGAGAGCATGCTCTACGCCTCTCAGGCCACGGCGATGGTTCTGCAACACGCACAGGGAAGAGCACGGCCACGCGGAGGCTCCTGGTGGTGTGGGTGGTGCTGGACGGCGCCGTACTGCAGGGCTGGCCCCTGCTGGTCACCACGGCGGTTCTGCCATCGTGGAAGACGCCGGAGTTGATGTGACACGTCGCCACCGATGCTCGCGACCGGCCAAACAACCGTGCGGCACATTGGATAAGAAGAAGGAGCAGTGAGCAATGATCCAAGGCAGCTACTGGCGAGATTGACGAAGAGCCCTGACGAAAACGACACTGACGACTGAACCCAACACTGAACTTCTAAAACTTGACAGGAACAGTGCCGGCCACCTGTTCAACGAAATGATTTATGCACGTGGAAAATTCTTCTGGAGCTGAAGCTTCGTGAAGTGATCTCTTGATGCATCTGGAGACTGCCTGAATTATCTCAGAATTTTTGGAAAAGAAAAAGAATGAAATTCACCAAAAATGGCAAATCTGGTCCAAACTTGCAGCAAGCAAATTTTGAAAAATTTGTACTGTGGACTAGCAGATCTTGATGGATCTAAGTTGAGAACACTAAGGACTAGCCAGAGGAATTTATTTGGAACCAAAACTCAAAGGAAATCTAGTAGTTCCTTTGTAAATCACTAAGGTCCAAATAAATGGCAGAAAAAGATTTTGAGTTTAAAATAAATAGAATTAAAATCTAGGGGAAGTTGAACTTTGCTGGACTTGATGCTTGACTTGACCCAAAGTGGGGAGGTGGGTTTTGGAAGAAAGTTTTCAACATAGGTCATGGCAAGAGAGTAATTTTTAAATGGGGAAGAATAAAATTCATAATTTATAGGAATTCTTTTTAATAAAAAGGAATTGTAAAAACCTTCCAAAATTATTTGTGTTGAGCCAACACAAGATGAAAAATCTTCAAGGCCAAAAATCAAGATTGGGAAGAACTCATGAAATATTTGTCATAAAAAGATTTGAGAAGATGAGCCCCTTTTTTGAAAAATTCAAGTGACCTTCTTTAAATCAAATAAAGAAGTTCATAAAAATCAAAACCAAAATTTTGGGGTGTTACAACACCTACCCCTTAGGAAAAATCTCGTCCTCGAGATTTTAGCTGATCCTCAAATAGGTGTGGGTACTCTGCCCGAAGGAAATCCTCTCTTTCCCATGTTGCTTCATCCTCGGTGTGATTACTCCACTGGACCTTGAAAAACTTAATTGTTTTCTGACAGGTCCTTCTTTCAGACTCCTCCAATATTTTTATTAGACGTTCCGTGTAGGTGAGGTCTGGTTGCATGTCAATGTTCTCGTGAGATACATGCTTTTCTGGGTTGCTTACACATTTCCTCAACTGTGAGACGTGGAACACGTCGTGGACGTCTGACAGTTCTTCGGGTAGGTCTTGCTGGTAGGCCATTGTGCCTCTTCGTGCAATCACACAGAAGGGTCCAATAAACCGTGGTGCTAGCTTTCCTTTAACTTTGAATCGTTGCAGGCCCCTCATAGGAGATACTCGTAGATACACATATTCACCGGGTTCAAAGCTGACTTCACGATGTTTTTGATCGTAATAACTCTTTTGTCGGCTCTGGGCTGTCTTGAGTCGATCCCTGATTAGTCTAACTTTCTCCTCAGCTTCCTTGAGCATGTCTGGGACGAAGATACGACTGTCTCCTGTTTCTGACCAATTTAATGGGGTACGGCATCTTCGCCCGTACAAGGCTTCAAAAGGTGCCATTTGTAGACTGGCTTGGTAACTGTTGTTGTACGCGAACTCGGCATACGGCAAGCTTTCTTCCCAACTGGTTCCATAGGTGAGAACACATGCTCTTAGCATGTCCTCTAGAATTTGGTTCACACGTTCAGTTTGTCCTCCAGTCTGGGGGTGGTATGCTGTACTGAATACTAGTTGAGTTCCCAGAGCTTGTTGTAAATGATCCCAAAATCTAGAGACGAATTGAGTGCCTCTGTCGGATATTATAGTCTTTGGAATTCCATGCAGACAAACTATACGGGAGAGATAAAGTTTGGCAAGCTTCTGAGTGGTGTGGGTTGTCTTTACTGGGATGAAATGTGCCACCTTAGTTAATCTATCTGTGATGACCCATATGGCATCATTTCCGTGTCGTGACCGAGGTAGTCCGACAATAAAATCCGTTCCTATTTCGTCCCATTTCCACTCAGGTATCCTATTTGGCTGTAATAGTCCTACTGGTTTTTGGTGCTCGGCTTTAATGCGCTGACATGAATCACAACATGCAATGAATGTGGCTATATCCCTCTTCATACCGTGCCACCAAAATTTTCCTGAATGTCCTTGTACATTTTGGTTCCTCCAGGGTGGATTGAATATGGAGCGGTGTGGCCTTAGGCTAGAATTTGCTGTTTGAGGTCCTCTATATTTGGTACGCAAAGTCTATCTCCGTACCATAATATTCCCTTATCGTCTATGACGAATTCTGAAGCCTTGCCCAGACTCACTTTTCTTTTTATGCCTTCGATGACGGGGTGTCCATGCTGAGCCTTCTTAATCTGTTCCATTAGGGTGGGCTGTATTTCCAAATTTGACACATTGCCTTCAGTGACCATCACCAAGTTGAGTTTGGCGAACTCCTGCTGAAATTCAGGTCTCAAGTTCTGTAGACTGTCGTTGCCCGAGCTGGGGTTTCGACTAAGAGCATCTGCCACTACATTCGCCTTTCCTGGATGGTAGTGAATGCCAACATCATAATCTTTCACTAATTCCAACCAGCGCCGTTGTCGTAAATTGAGTTCTGGTTGTGTGAAAATATATTTGAGGCTTTTATGGTCCGTATATATTTCACAACGATTTCCAAGCAAAAAGTGCCTCCACTCTTTGAGTGCATGAATGACTGCTGCCAATTCCAAGTCATGAGTAGGATAATTTTCTTCATGCTTTCGTAGTTGCCTGGAAGCGTATGCGACTACTTTGCCTTCTTGCATTAGTACGCATCCGAGGCCCTTCCGGGATGCGTCACAATATACTTCAAAACTTTTGTGTATGTCTGGTACAACCAATACTGGTGCTGTTGTTAATTTCCTTTTGAGTTCTTGGAAACTTTTCTCGCAAGCTTCAGTCCATACAAATTTCTTATCCTTCTTGAGTAACTGTGTCATTGGTTTTGCTATGGTGGAGAACCCCTCAATAAACCTTCGGTAATATCCAGCCATCCCCAGGAAACTTCGTACATCTGTTACGTTGGCTGGTGGTTTCCAGCCAAGTACGGCCTTGACTTTTTCTGGGTCCACGGCAACACCTTCTTGGGTCAATACGTGGCCTAGAAAACCAACCTGTCTTAACCAAAATTCACATTTGCTGAATTTGGCGTATAATTGATGTTTCCTTTAATTCTCCCAGTACAATTCTGAGATGTTCAGCATGTTCTTCTGGTGTCTTAGAGTATACCAGAATATCATCAATGAACACCACAACAAATTTGTCCATAAATTTCATAAACACTTTGTTCATGAGGTGGACAAAATATGCGGGGGCGTTTGTCAGTCCAAACGGCATTACTGTAAATTCATATAATCCGTATCTGGAGGTGAATGCTGTCTTAGGGATATCTTCTGTCCGTACTTTTAATTGATGATACCCCGACCTTAAATCAATTTTTGAGAAAACCTTGGCTTGTGCGAGCTGGTCAAATAAATCATTTATCCGTGGCATCGGATATTTGTTTTTGATGGTGACCATGTTGAGTGCTCGATAGTCTATACATAATCTCAGTGTCCCATCCTTTTTCTTGGCAAATAATACTGGTGAACCCCAAGGTGAGGAGCTGGCCCGTATAAATCCTTTGTCCAGTAATTCTTTTATTTGCTTCTTTAATTCTACCAACTCGGAGGGTGCCATTCTATAGGGTTTCTTGTAAATGGGGGTGGTTCCAGGTGCTAGTTCAATGATGAACTCTATTTCCCGGTCTGGTGGCATGCCTGGTAGTTCTTCGGGAAATACGTCAGGGAACTCACACACCACTGGAACTTTTCTTAACTCTGAAATGTCCACCTTGTTCAACCTTGGTTGCCGTGATATTGGTCTTTCTTGAGCTGTAATTTTTATCGTCTTCCCGTGATGATGAGTAAGAATTACAGTTCGTTGAAGCAGTCGATAAATCCCTTGTTGGTGGTCAACCAGTCCATTCCTAGGATAACATCCAGACCCTTATTTTCCAATACAATGAGGTTTTCCTGAAACTTTGGTCCCTCAATCTCAATAACCACACCTTGGCAGTAACTCTGAGTGATTTGCTTAATCCCGGGGGACTTGATGGTCATGGATTTTTCCAAGGGCATCGAAAAATCATGTTGCAAAGAAATTTCTTTGAAATGAATGAGTGAGAAGCTTCAGAATCAAACAAAACCGTGGCAGGTTTGTGTTGATAGGGAACATACCGAGTACGATATCCGGGGCATTTTGTGCTTCCTCCTTGGTCACATGGTTCAAGTGACCCTTCTTGTGATTGTTATTGGGGTTGAAGTTGTTATGCTTGGGTGTTGAATTATTTCCACTGTTGTTTGGCTTGGGGGCCGAGTTTCTTGGCTTTGGGCACTGTTTGGCATAGTGTCCTTCCTCTCCACAAGCGTAGCAAGTAACACCTGGGTGATATGTAAAATCCTTGTCCCTTGCATGAAATTTTTTGCTTGGGCGTGGAACAATGGTTGAGGATTTGTTCGCTCCAATTTTCTAAAAATCAGTCTTGTTCCGGTTGTTGCGAGCATGAGTAGTCTTGTCCCTTTTGCGCTTGCGAAAATCCTCCAAGCTGCGGCGCTCATTTTCCAATGTAATAGCTTTGTCCACAAGTGTTTTGAAATCCAGAAAGGTGTGTACGACCAGCTGGCATTTAAGTGCTGGTGCCAGACCGTCCAGAAATTTTTCCATCTTTTTATTTTCAGTCATATGCTCTTCGTTGGCATAACGAGATAATTGAGTAAACTGACTATTGTACTCAGTCACTGTCATGCTTCTCTGCTTGAGGTCATCAAACTCCCTTTTCTTGATCCTCATAATGCTTCTGGGAATGTGCGCCCCATGAAAACCTTCTTTAAATTCTTCCCAGGTGATGTTATTTTCATTGGGGTGCATGTGTAGGAAATTTTCCCACCATGATGCAGCTGCTCCAGTGAGGTAGTGAGGTGCATAAAGTACCTTCTCACGGTCCGAACATTGTGCAATAATTAACTTCCTTTCAATGTCTCGAAGCCAATCATCGGCCTCAAGAGGTCTATCAGTGTGAGAGAACGTTGGGGGACGTGTCTTTTGTAGTTCAGACAATTTGGAATGCTGCTGATATGGTTCACGGTGATTTCCCATATTGATAACATGGTTCATCATTTCTTGATGCTGCTGCTGGCTTTGCTCATAAAGGCGGCATACTTGAGAAAATGCTGCTTCACTGCCTTGCTGACTTGACTGCCCCTGTGTGAAATTGTTACTTGTCTGGGTACCATAATTTTCTTCCAGCGGACTTGGCATGGAAAGTCCAGGGAGGCATTTCCCTCTGGGGTATTTTTGCAGAATTCATGAGAAAAACTGAGTGGCAAAAACAAATAATTTTACAAAGGCGGAATTTAAAAAAAAACTCCAAGATTTTTCAAGAAAATACTTGATTGCGCATGGAGAAGGACCGCTCAGTACATATCTTACATGCAAGCCATAATTATACAATACATCACTCAGGATGTGCGTACACATTCCTGACATGTTATTTAGGCTAGTGCACTTCTCCGGGTTCCTACATGATGCGCACACAAACTACTTCTCACCAAACCTATATACATATAAACATATCATACAAGCTGGTACATCGCACGGCTGCTAGGCGCACTCAGTCGGAGATGGTAAAAACTTCCCTCGGCCTGCCAAGGGTAAGACCCAGTGATGCTGGAGACTCAACCTCCTCCTCACTAATAGGCTCTAGGCGCGAAGTACTGGGCTGAGGAGCTGGTGCGGGCGCGGCAGGTGGTGCAGCACTGACTGGAGTAGGAGCAATGACTTGGTCAAACTCTTCAGTGGTAGGCAGGCGGCAAGCGGTGGCTAAGATGGCAGATGTATAGGACACTGAGGACGAGACGTAAGTCAGTGGTGGTGCTGTATGGAGGAGCTCCCTCCTGTTGGCGGAACAGCCCTGAACTAATTCCAGACGAGCAGCCACAAAGTCGTCCACGAGGTTATCAAAAGCTGCCTCAAGAGCTTTGAGATACTCAACCAACATTTCAATAGCCTCATCTCTCTCCCCCTAGCACAAGCAAATGCATAGTGACAAGTGTATGACACGTGGCAAGGGAGGTAGCGGTAGCGACGAGCCCTCATCGAAGGGAGGGCATCCCGGAGACGAGCTATCGCCTCACGGGCAGTCATCTGAAGTGGCATGACTCAGAACGTCCTACCTTGAATTGCACCGCGGCCTGGTGCATAGGCACACTGTCGCTGATCTTGTGCTGGTAGAGTGTGAACTCCGGACGAGCCGATGGCCCGATCGCGACCTTGGTGATGGAGACGAGAAGCTTGATAAACCCCTCAGGTACATTGGTGAACACCAGTGACTCACAGTCGCTGCCAGCCATCTACAAAGGTAGACAAAAATTCCGAATAGTCAAATCATAAATTTATGATGACTAACAGAAAGTTGCTACATTTGCAAAATGTTAAAATATCACTTATTACGCTAATAACCAATTAGCGATCGCACCTAGTGGCTTCCTATAGTCAGCCTGGCTCTGATACCAAGGTTGTCAGGACCGGTTTTCCAATAAAACATTTATTGAAAAACCAACCATTATATCAGACCAGTATAGAAGAATCCTCCTTACTGGTAGACAAATCCTTGATACAGAAATCCAGAAGTACTAAATATTATACAAGGTTGAGCTGAGGCTGCTCAACAATTTATTACAAGCACACCTATATTATACATAAAGGCGGATATGACACAAAGGTATGGTGGCATAACTACTGACTCGTAATAAAAGTGATGGTGGATATGTCACAGTGAAGTGGGTGAGATGACTCCAAAATCTTACAGCTCATCAAGCGCCGAAGTGAGGCTCGATGATTTTATTAGGGTAGCGGAAGCGTATATAATACAAGTGACCAACTCCAGGATCGCACGGGACTGACTGAGACTCCTCTAGGCGTCGGACTCTCTATCGTACTCTTCATCCATAAGATCACCTTTGTCAACATCTGGCCAAATCAACAAGCCAGGTGAGTACTTTGAATGTACTCGCAAGACAGTTGGACATAAGATATAACGAATGCAAACATGATGCACATGAGTAGACTAGTAATGCGCACACAGATAATAAATTTGCACTGCATGTTAAATAAAAAGGAAGTCAGGCGGTAGTCCTCCCGAAATCCCAATAAAATAGTTGAAGACCGAACGGGTGTCTGAAGCGATGCCTCGAAAGGAAAAATAACTTAACATGCCGCAGTTGGGCGTCAGGGCGACACCACATAAAGGGCTTATATTGAAACATAAATGACAGTACGTGCCACAGTCGGACGTCTAAGCGACATCTCGGAAAGGGCTTATAATGAAAGTAAATAACAAGGATGCCACAGTCGGACGTTTGAGCGACATCACATAAAGGGCTTATATCAAAAGTAAATAACAAGAATGCCACAGTCGGACGTCTAAGCGACATCACATAAAGGGCTTATATCAAAGTAAATAACAAGAATGCCACAGTCAGACGTCTAAGCGACATCACATAAAGGGCTTATATCAAAGTAAATAACAAGAATGCCACAGTCGGACGTCTGAGCAACATCACATAAAGGGCTTATATCTCATCACGAAAGTTTATAAGAATTCCACAGTACGTCTTCAATAAAGGCTTATATCAATCAGTCAGTCACAAATGCACTGAACGTCTGAGAATACATAAAGATATATTTATCATTTTCTTCAGGTTAGTTCATACCATACCAAGGAATCAGTACATAATCTAGCCGGTTAGTCATTTACAGAAACACATCTAACCGGTACCACCATTGTAGCGACCCGACCTCAGATGGTCAAGTCTCTGTGCTTCAGTGTCATCCCTGGATCGGTAATGCTGACACACACAGTACTCGAGGATTTATAACAGAGTAGCAATCACACACTTATTACATCGAAAAGTCTCCAAAGAGAACTTATTACAATAATATGGCTTAAGGCCATCTAATGCGATAACATCGGAAGGCTTGGAAGATAAAGTGAGTCCATCAACTCCAACGGCATAGCTGAGCTGCACGGCAACGACCTAACGAACCTTACTCCTCGTCTGAAAAGTCTGCAACATAATACGTTGCAGCCCGAAACGGGTCAGCACATGGAATATGCTGGCAATGTAACATAGTAGAGCAGAAATAGAATAATGCTATCACTATATGCATATATGGCTGGTGGAAAGCTCTATGGTTACAGTTTTTGCGAAAAGCCAATTTTTCCCTACAACAAAGGAATAGATTTTAATTTTACTATCATGGTAGTTGAAACAACATTGAGAAGGTTCCTCTAACTCAATCCCAATTAAAGTGATTAACAACCCAACAATATTAATTAAACATGATGAGATACATGTGATAACCCAAGTACTAGACACTCAAGAATTGTCCATAACCGGGGACACGGCTAACCATGATTAGATTGTACACTCTGTAGAGGTTTGCACACTTTTCCCCACAAGATTCGATCTCCTCCATTGGATTTCTCGCACTACAGGGTGTTTGAGAAACGGATGACCGAGACACAGTCTTTCAGAAACATTAACTCTCTACTCCGGACAGACCATACCAAACCTACATCCCACTACCTGCTGATCTGCCTCTTCAAGAGCTTCACGTAACTTACTCAACTATGCTAGAGCCCATAATAGCTTGTGGCTGCACACGGAAGTTTCTAGCATGAATCATCTCAGTTCCCTTTGAGCCTGGGTGGCGGTCCATAGGAAGATCACACGGGTACTCCGGGATTTCCAAAAAATACAGGCAACACTGGGTACTCCAGGTGCCTCAATCCACCCAGTTGTTTGATTAAGTTGCCACCTTAAGTTGAACCATTAATTAACAATCTCACATCTGTCATGGATATCACTCAAACCCAAACCACGTCTACGAGCATAGCATAGCATAGTATAAGCAATGCGTAGAGTAACTCCCAAGGGTTTGAATGTAACAGGGCAATAGGTTCTACCTCAGCAACTACTTCCCAACCCACAAGTTAATGACATCCTAATCATGCAACGTTTGAGGATTGGAACTAATGCATAAAAACTGGGTAATAATGGGATATGATCAAAGTGTTACTTGCCTTGCTGACGATCCACGAATCCTAGAGACTCGTAGTAACACGCTTCGCACTCCAGGAATTCTATCACAAGCAAACAATAACATACACAAGTAACAAGCAACGATGCACAAACAAAACTCAAATAAGAGAGGTTGACCAGAAAGTTCAAATTAAGAACTCCGGTTCGCAAAAAGAATCAAAACAAACAGAGCAACGAAACTCAAACGGCGAAAGAAAGAAGCTTCATTTACTAATTTGAAACTATGTCAAATTTTACAGTAGCAAAACTTGTTTGAGTTAGTTAAACGGAAAGAGGGTTTCAAGATGAAACTCCAGGCGCTTGAATCGCCTGATTCTGTTAAACGAACGAAAAGATAAACAGAAACTAAGATCGAATCAGAAATCACGATCAGATAAATCGCGGAATAAATCCGATAAAAGAAAACTCATGAACAGACTAACGAACGAGCGTTCGTTAGGTGTAACTAATGGGCGAAAACCGTTCGTTAAAACGAATGTACAGACGAACGTCCGCTAACTGGAAGAACCGAGAAAAACCGGCGAATCCGAAAAAAACGGATCTAGGGTTTCTGGAAAAAAACCAAACGGTTTTTATAAAAAAACGGCGGCGGGGCGCGGTGGCTACCTCCGACGAGGGGCTCCGGCGGGGCAGGGTGCGGGGCGGCGGCTCGCGGGGCGGCAGGGCTTGGCTGCGGCGGCGGGGCTTGGCGGCGGCGCTAGGCGGCGGCGGCTGCGGCGGCGAGCGCGGGCGGCGGCGGCTGCGCACGGCAGGGGCGGCGGGGCTAGGCGGCAGTGGTGGTGGTGTTGGGGGCGATGGTGGCGACGTATATAAAGGGGCGGGGGCGGTGACTTGAAGGAGGGAGCAAGGCGCGGCGGCTGCGGAGTCCAACTTGGACTCCGGTCCGAGTGGCGGGCGCGGCGGCCTGGCGCGGCGGCGGCCTGGCGCGGCTGGGCCTTAGGCCCAGTCGGCGCGGGAACCCTTTTTTTAAAAAAAACTTCACCAACCAAAATAAAATCCTAGAAAAAATAAATAAATACCTAAAAATGCCAAAACAATTTTTCACCGTCTAAATAAAATATTTAGAACAAGATGAACATTTTCTTGGCCCTAAAATGCAATTTTGAAAACATGCAATTTTTCTAATGCAAATAAAATCTGAATAAAATCAAATAAAAATCAATTTAATGATTTTAATATTTTTCCTCCAATATTTCATTTATTTTGGAGAAGTCATATTATCTCCTCTCTTTAATTTTTAATGTGAAATATTTTTCGAAGAGAAATAATTAAAATCAAATCCTCTTTTCATTATTTGATAAAAGAATCAAATATGAAGACCGGGATATCCCCAACTCTCTCCGAGGGTCCTTGAGCTGCTTAGGATTTCGAGTATTATGGAACGGAAAAGCAATAAGACATGATATGCATGGATGATCTATGTATAACATTCCAAATTGAAAATTTGGGATGTTACAAACCTACCCCCCTTAAGATGAATCTCGCCCTCGAGATTCGGGTTCGCTAGAAAATAGGTACGGGTGGTCTTTGCGGAGATCATCCTCTCATTCCCAGGTGGCTTCATCCTCGGTATGGTGGCTCCACTGAACTTTACAAAACTTGATAACCTTACTTCGGGTGATTCTGCTGGCAAACTCAAGAATCTTAACTGGTTTCTCCTCATAAGTCAAATCACTGTCCAACTGAATCGCCTCCAAGGGTACTGTATCTCTTAATGGTATATCCGCCATCTCAGCATGACACTTCTTCAGCTGTGAAACATGGAACACATCATGAACTCCTGACAATCCTTCGGGCAATTCCAATTTGTAGGCAACTTCTCCCATCCGTTCCAAAATGCGATACGGTCCAACAAATCTCGGGGCTAACTTTCCTTTAACTCCAAAACGTTTCACTCCTCGCAAGGGCGATACTCGCAGATATGCTCTATCTCCAATTTCATAGGTTACCTCCTTGCGTTTTGAGTCTGCGTAACTCTTCTTCCTGGACTGAGCAATCTTCAGTCGGTCTCGGATCAATTTTACCTTCTCCTCAGATTCTTTAATCAAGTCTGGTCCAAACAACTGTCAGTCTCCTACCTCATCCCACATCAACGGTGTTCTGCACCTGCGTCCATACAGGGCTTCAAACGGTGCCGTCTTCAAACTAGCTTGGTAGCTATTGTTGTATGAGAACTCTGCATACGGCAAATTGTCATCCCAACTAGATCCATAATCTAGCGCACAGGCTCTCAACATGTCCTCCAAAATTTGATTGACTCTCTCAGTCTGTCCATCTGTCTGCGGTTGAAATGCTGTACTGAACTCCAATCTCGTTCCCAAAGTCTGGTGTAACTGATGCCAAAACTTTGAAGTAAACTGTGTTCCTCGATCCGATACGATGGTCCTCGGAACTCCATGCAGACATATGATTTTGGACATATAGATCTTGGCCAACTTTGCACTTGTATAGGTGGTTTTCACTGGGATGAAGTGAGCTACTTTGGTTAAGCGATCAACTACTACCCATATGGAATCGTATCCTGCTTTGGTCCTGGGCAATCCGGTGATAAAGTCCATGCCCAGTTTATCCCACTTCCATTCTGGGTATCGGCATAGGCTGTAACAATCCTGCTGGCTTCTGATGTTCTGCCTTAACTCTCTGACATACATCACATATGGCTACATACTCGGCAATATCCTTCTTCATACCAGTCCACCAGAAACGTTCCTTCAAATCCAAATACATCTTGGTGTTTCCGGGGTGTATCGAGTATGGTGAGTCATGGGCCTCTTGAAGTATTAACTTCCTGATCTCCTGGTTATTGGGCACATAAACTCGGTCCTCAAACCATAGGGTATCGTGCTCATCTTCACGAAAACCTTTGGCCTTTCCTTTGCTCATCTTCTCCTTTATCTCAGCAATCTCCTTGTCCTCTTTCTGGGCTTCCTGAATCTTGTCCAGCAATGTCGACTGGACCTCCATTGTTGCAATAAATCCTCTAGGAACAATCTCCAATCGAAGTTCCATGATGTCCTCTGCTAATTCCTTCGGCAGTCCCTTACTTTCAAGGATATTAGCATAACTCTTCCGGCTCAAAGCGTCTGCTACGACATTGGCCTTTCCTGGATGATAGTGTAGTTTCATGTCATAATCCTTTATAAGCTCCAACCATCTCCTCTGTCGAAGGTTCAGTTCCTTCTGGGTGAAAATGTACTTCAAACTCTTTGATCCGTGTACACATCACAACGGTTTCTAATAAGGTAATGTCTCCAAGTCTTCAACGCATGCACTAGGCTGCTAGCTCCAAATCATGCGTGGCATAATTCAACTCATGAGGTTTTAGTTGTCGTGAAGCATACGAAACAACTCCTCCGTCCTGCATAAGCACACATCCAAGTCCTAAGCGAGAGGCGTCACAATACACTTGGAACTCCTTATGTATATCTGGCAGTACTAGCACTAGGGCTGTAGTCAAACATTTCTTCAACTCCTGGAAACTTGCTTCACAATCTTCTGTCCATTTAAACTTGGTATCCTTCTTCAACAGTTCAGTCATTGGCTTTGCAATCTTGGAAAAATTCTCGATGAATCTCCGGTAGTATCCTACGAGTCCAAGAAAATTGTGGATCTCGCTAACTGAAACGGGTGCCAACCATTCAGTGACTGACTGAATTTTTCTGGGGTCTACTGCTATACCTCTCCCGATATAACATGTCCAAGGAACCTGACTTCCTTCAACCAAAATTCGCATTTGCTAAACTTAGCATACAAATGGTGTTCCCTGAGTTTCTCGAGAACTAAGCGCAAATGCTCCTTGTGCTCCTCCTCGTTCTTCGAGTATACCATGATATCATCAATAAACACCACAATAAACTTGTCCAAATACTCCATGAACACCTTGTTCATCATGCTCATGAAATAGGCAGAGGCGTTAGTCAGTCCAAACGACATGACCATGTACTCGTATAATCCATATCGCGTTGTGAACGCCGTCTTTGGTATGTCCTTCTCTCGTATCTTCAACTGATGATACCCAGATCGCAAATCGATCTTCGAAAACACTTTAGCTCCTTGTAACTGATCAAACAGATCATTGATCATCGGCAGTGGGTACTTGTTCTTAATCGTCACTTCATTCAATGCTCGATAATCAACAACCATCCTTAGGGATTTATCCTTCTTCTCAACCAAAAGTACTGGGGCTCCCCAAGGTGATGAACTTCTTCGGATATATCCTTTCTCCAATAACTCCTTGATCTGTTTCTTAATTTCTTCCAGATCATTTGCGGGCATCCGATAGGGTCTCTTGGATATTGGTCCTGTTCCTGGTAACAGCTCTATCAAAAACTCAATATCTCTATCCGGTGGCATGCCTGGTAACTCCTCTGGAAAAACATCCGGGTAATCCTTCACTACAGGCACTTCCTCCTGAACAACTCCCGTAAGGGCGTTCACTTGACTCCTCCTAGGCACATGCCTAGATACATACTTAATCCTTTTTCCTTCTGGGGTGGTGAGATAAATCGACTTACTAGCACAGTCAATGCTTCCTCCAAACTTTGACATCCAGTCCATACCCAATATCACATCCAATCCTTGTGACTCCAAGATAATTAGGTCGGACGGAAAAACATGTGTACCAATGGTTAAGGTATCTGGTCACACCATCGGCTAGCCATATACTCTGCTCTGGGTGAACTTCACTAAAAGAGGGGTCCTAAGGGTTTGGGTTGGTAGTTTAAACTTATCCACGAATCCCCTTGATATGTATGAATGCGATGCACCAGTATTGAAAAGAACAAGAGAGGTAAATGACTTAACCAAAAACTTACCTATTACCGCGTCCGGCTGCTCTTCAACTTCCTCCATGTTAACGTGGTTCACTTGTCCTTTGTTGATGGATTGGGCTTCTTCCCAGTGCTCCCATTTCCGTTTCCATTCCTTTCCTTCAGGGCAATCATTGGCATGGTGCCCTGTCTTCCCGCACTTGAAAACACGTAACATGACTTAAGTCCCTTTTGGCGGGAGTGGACTGGGTTGGGGTGGTTATGATTGTTGTTAGCTTCGTTCCCATTCCCATTCTTAGCACCATTGTGGTTATGTGATCCTCCTCCAGTGTGGTTGTGACCTCCATGGTTGTGAACAAGTCCTCCCGAGTTCGGGGTTAGGCGAGGCTTCTGCTGAGCTCCTGAGTTATACTTCCCTTGTCCATACTTCTCTTGCGGCTCTCAATCTGCTGTTGTTCCCTTCAATCATAAGAGCCTTATCTACCAACTCCTGGTAGTTGTTGAAGGTTGCTACCATCAACTGCATACTCATCTCATCATTCAGCCCTTCCATAAACTTCTCCTGCTTCGCTGCATCTGTGGCCACATCATCAGGGGCGTAGCGAGATAACTTGCTAAACTCATCCACATACTGAGCCACAGTACGGTTCCCCTGGCGTAGGTTGCGAACTCCCGCTTCTTCATCTGCATAGCTCTAATTGATACATGGGTGGTGCGCAAAGCTTGCTGAAACTGGTCCCAAGTGACATTGGCTATAGGAAAAGTGGCTGTGTAATTCTCCCACCATGAGGCTTCTGGTCCATCCAATTGATGTGCGGCAAAGCGCACCTTCTCAGCATCTGTGCAACCTGCGGTGGTCAACTCCCTTCCAATTCAGCGTAACCAATCATTCGCAACTATGGGCTCGGTGCTACTAGAAAACACCGGCGGCTGTAACCTTAGAAAACGGGCTAGGTTGTCCACTGACGGTGGGTTGTTGTTGTTGTTGTTGTTGCCCTGGTTCTGAACTAGCAATTGCATCAACATATTCTGCTGTTGGATCAACTGGGTGAGCTCCGGTGGGAAGGCAAAACCGGTGTCACGTCTCGGAGGCATCTAAGGGGTTTAGATGGAAGAGATTTAGAATAGAAAAGAGGTCTAATGAGAAAACACTACCCATATGCACATGAGTCAAACACAATCATTTCACTCAATCAATCAAGCAAGGGCATACAACGGTCTAGAACTATTGCAAAAGTGCTCACTACTACTATATACATGGGGGAATACTAGTGATATATGGTAGTCATCTAGAAATTTTGATCGGTGGAAGACTCCATGATGTCTGCTCCAGCTTCATCTTCAAAGTCATCATCACTAGGGTCGGAGTCGGTGTCGTCGATGATGATGTAGTCCTCGGGGCGTATTTCCTTGGGTTCTTCTTCTTCTGCTATTGGTGCTGGTCCTCCCATGAATACTCCGATCTTCTTGACTAGGTCGTCATTCTTCTCCAGTAGTGTCTTGATTTCCTCCTCATATCCATCGCCGGTAGACTTGAGTTCTTCCTCTAGCTCGATGATCCTAGTCTTCGCCTTCTTTAAGTCCATCATGTCCACACACATCTGGTTTTCCTAACGTCGAATGTGCTGGTTTAACTCCTGGATGAAAGCTGCAATGGATCTATCCTTCCTGGTGTTGATTACTTCCCATTGCTCGTCTCGGCGCCCACATATTTGGTAAATAGTGTCCTTAAGCTCCCTGTTGTAAACTTCTCCAATGTGTCCCATGGTGATGTGAGCTGCCATACTCTTTCCTAAACTCCAGGTTGGGGCGTCGAAGGAAAATTCTATGGGTTTAGAAATTGGCGAGAACGTCCTTCCTGGAACTTGTACTTGAATCATCCAGCGCTCCTCTTCAGGTAAAGTGGCGTTGTATGTCCCGGTGAAGCTTGGTATTCCAATGTTCAAGTACCTAGTGACTTCCTTCAAGTGGCGTCCAAAAGGTGTGTCTTCATCCGGTTGTGCAAACTTGTTCTTCATCTCCGTCATCCTAAAGAGTAGAAAATGGAGAGGAGTCAGAAATGAGAAGAGAAGTGTGACCTAGGGTTTATCTTAGTGGTCGTGTCCTACACTCAACGTGTGCTCTGATACCATCTTGTAGCGACCCGACCTCAGATGGTCAAGTCTCTATGCTTCAGTGTCATCCCTGGATCGGTAATGCTGACACACACAATACTCGAGGATTTATAACAGAGTAGCAATCACACACTTATTACATCGAAAAGTCTCCAAAGAGAACTTATTACAATAATATGTCTTAAGGCCATCTAATGCGATAACAGCGGAAGGCTTGGAAGATAAAGCGAGTCCATCAACTCCAACGGCATAGCTGAGCTGCACGGCAACGACCTAACGAACCTTACTCCTCGTCTGAAAAGTCTACAACATAATATGTTGCAGCACGAAACGGGTCAGCACATGGAATATGCTGGCAATGTAACACAGTAGAGCAGAAATAGAATAATGCTATCACTATATGCATATATGGCTGGTGGAAAGCTCTATGGTTACAGTTTTTGCGAAAAGCCAATTTTTCCCTACAACAAAGGAATAGATTTTAATTTTACTATCATGGTAGTTGAAACAACATTGAGAAGGTTCATCCAACTCAATCCCAATTAAAGTGATTAACAACCCAACAATATTAATTAAACATGATGAGATACATGTGATAACCCAAGTACTAGATACTCAAGAATTGTCCATAACCGGGGACACGGCTAACCATGATTAGATTGTACACTCTGCAGAGGTTTGCGCACTTTTCCCCACAAGACTCGATCTCCTCCGTTGGATTTCTCACACTAAAGGGTGTTTGCGAAACGGATGACCGAGACACAGTCTTTCAGAAACATTAACTCTCTACTCCGGACAGACCATACCAAACCTACATCCCACTACCTGCTAATCTGCCTCTTCAAGAGCTTCACGTAACTTACTCAACTATGCTAGAGCCCATAGTAGCTTGTGGCTGCACACGGTAGCTTCTAGCATGAATCATCTCAGTTCCCTTTGATCCTGGGTGGCGGTCCATAAGAAGATCACACGGGTACTCCGGGATTTCCAAAAATACAGGCAACACTGGGTACTCCAGGTGCCTCAATCCACCCAGTTGTTTGATTAAGTTGCCACCTTAAGTTGAACCATTAATTTAAAAATCTCACATCTATCATGGATATCACTCAAACCCAAACCACGTCTACGAGCATAGCATAGCATAGTATATAAGCAACGCGTAGAGTAACTCCCAAGGGTTTGAATGTAACAGGGCAATAGGTTCTACCTCATCAACTACTTCCCAACCCGCAAGTTAATGACATCCTAATCATGCAATGTTTGAGGATTGGAACTAATGCATAAAACTGGGTGATAATGGGATATGATCAAAGTGTTACTTGCCTTGCTGACGATCTGCGAAACCTAGGGACTCGTAGTAGCACGCTTCGCACTCCGGGTGTTCTATCGCAAGCAAACAAAAGCATACGTAAGTAACAAGCTACAATGCACAAGAAAAACTTAAATAAAAGAAGTTGACCAGAAGGTTCAAATTAAGAACTCTGGTTTGCAAAAAGAATCAAATCAAACGGAGCAACGAAACTCAAACGGCGAAAGAGAGAAGCTTCGTTTACTAATCCGAAACTAGGTCAAATTTTACTATAGGGAAAACTTGTTTGAGTTGGTTAAACGGAAAGAGGGTTTCGAGACGAAACTCCAGGCGCTTGAATCGCCTGATTCCGACTAACGAGCGAAAAGATAAACAAAAACTAAGATCGGATCAGAAATCACGATCAGAGAAAATCACGGATTAAATCCGATAAAAAAAACTGACGAACAGACTAATGAACGAGATTTCGTTAGTTGTATCTAACGGGCGAAGAACCATTCATTAAAACAAACGTTCGGACGAACGTCCGCTAACTAGAAGAACCAAGAAAAACCGGCGATCCGAAAAAAACGAATCTAGGGTTTTCAAAAAAAACCGAATGGTTTTAGAAAGAAAACTGGCGGCGGGGCGCGGCGGCTACCTCCGGCGGGAGATCCGGCGAGGCGGGGCAGCGGCGGGGCGGCAACTTGCGGGGCGGTGGCGCTCGGCGGCGGCGGCGGCAGGCAGCGGCGGCTGCGGCGGCGCGGCTAGGCGGCGGCGAAGCGGCGCGGCAAGCGGCTGCGGCTAGGCGGGGCTTCGCGGCGGTGGTGGTGGTGTTGGGGCGGCGGGGCGGCGGTATATAAAGGGCGGGGGCGGGGCGGCTTGGAGGAGGGGGCAAGGCGCGACGGCGGAGAGGAGTCCGGCTCGGACTCCTTGTCCGAGTCGGCGGCGGCGAGGCCTGGCACGGCGGCCTGGCGCGGCTGGGCCTTAGGCCCAGTCGGCGCGGGAACTTTAAAAAAAAAGAATAATTTCGCCGACAGAAGAAAAATCCTAGAAAAATAAATAAAAATCTAAAAATGCCAAAATAAATTTTCGCCGCCTAAATAAAATATTTCGGACGAGGTGAACATTTTCTTGGCCCTCAAGTGCAATTTTGAAAATGTGCAATTTTTCTAATGCAAATAAAATCCAATAAATGATTTTAATATTTTTCCTCCAATATTTCAATTATTTCGGAGAAGTCATATTATCTCCACTCATTTGATTTAATATGAAATACTTCGGAGAGAAAAATTATTAAAATCAAAATCCTCGTTTCATTATTTGATAAAAATCAAATATGAAAACGGAAAAACCCCAACTCTCTCCGTGGGTCCTTGAGTTGCTTAGGATTTCGAGGATTGCGGAACTGGAATGCAATAAAACATGATATGCATGGATGATCTATGTATAACATTCCAAATTGAAAATTTGGGATGTTACACCCATTCCACATTCCGCTGCCAGGAATCACCCTAGGCAACGTTCAAGAAAAACTCTAAGACGGGGAGGCTACAACCTCGAATAGCATGGGATCAAATTTATATCGCTCGCTCTAAGGGGTGCCCCCCTCTCGGTCCCAACCGGAAACGCCCATGCCCCTTGACCGGATGACGGGCTTTAATCCAGGGCCATGGAACCCTCATCACGGCCCCTCTATTTGGTGTGTACAAGGAAAGAGGTTTGCAACTTACTAAACCGTATTCTTTGCAGAAAACATGTGGTAGCACGGAAGGGGACGAACGGGAACAAGACTTGATCCATGTTAATACTGGAGTTAAACAGTTGATATAAAACTGGCATGCTTCAACAATACCAGCTTGCAACCTATCATGCCACACATGATCAGGTTATCTCACCATCATATGAACACATCAAATTTCGAAGCTCAGTTGCAGCTTGCTTGCATGAAATATAACATTCACAAATGCTTATATAAACATGTCATGAGAAACCCACTTAAGCAATCATGAAAAACACTCATCATATCAAAGGTTCAAACATGCTTGCCTGGTTCGGAGTAGTCGGAGTCTAGCTCGGCGAAGTTTGCGGCTCCGTCACCTCCTTCGGTATCTATGTTATAAAAGAAATCGGATACTAACGTAAATATCGTGTGTGCGTTAAAATTGTTCCAAATATTTTTCAAATAAATATGATAAAAAAACTAGATAGAAAAATAAAGATGACAGAAAAAGAATCAACTCAAAATCATCTTCCGCTTAAAAGTTATTAAGGTTTTAGTCCACGGACTAATGTGTGATGAAACAGAAACTTTCCATGGGCTAGTTTAAAAAAACAGAAAACGTTTCGGTTGGAAATACGCCAACCCAAAGGGAAAACATACTTTGCCCGAAGGCGCTTTCAAAAAATGTTTCGAATAAAAGAGGAGAGGCTGACGAGGGGGTCCCACATGTCAGGTTTAAAATCCCACCGCCGGCCGAAGCAAACGATGATTACCGGCGACGATCGACGGCGATCCAGAGGAGGGCAAGGGTATGGTTGCACTCACGGGACAATTCCGCGTCGGTGGGTGGTGGATTTGGTTGTCGGTGAGCACCACGCCGACGGCGGCTTCCACTCCGACGGACGGCGGTTCGGTCGAGGATGGATCCTTCCGAAGAGGGCTGCAAACGCCAAATTGAAGCACGGGTTAGGGGAGTGGGTGCACTAGGAGGTTCCTCCCCAAGTTTGAGCTAGAGCTATGCAAGGAATCGAGTGAATCAAGCTGGCTACCAGAGCGGGTCGTGGCGGCCGGAGTTGGGGAAGAAGGCCTCCTCGAGGTCCTTCTAGCGGCTGGGCGCGGCTCTAGTGAGGTGGAGGGGTGGTGCTAGGTCGAAGGCGAGCTTGGGGCCTCTATTTATAGCCGGCCCGAGGCGGTTGCCAAGAACAGGATCACTCCGGTGAGCGATTACGGCGAGGTAGTGGTCGGGCTGGAGGTTTAGGTGACTGGGCACCTTCGGATTGGTTCACTGGTTCCATTCAACAGCTAAGCTTGATCGGATTTGGCCTGCTCCAGTGGCCTCGACGGAACGGAGCTCACGGGCTCGTCGGCGGCAGAGAGCGCGCTCTGCGCCTCTCAGGCCACGGCGACGGTTCTGCAGCATGCACAGGGAAGAGGACGGCCACGCGGAGGCTCCTGGTGGTGTGGGTGGTGCTGGACGGTGTCGTACTGCAGGGCTGGCCCCTGCTGGTCGCCACGGCGGTTCTGCCACCGCGGAAGACGCCGGAGTTGACGTGACATGTCGCCACCGACGCTTGTGACCGGCCAAACAACCGTGCGGTGCATTGGATAAGAAGAAGGAGCAGTGAGCAACGATCCAAGGCAGCTACAGGCGAGATTGACGAAGAGCCCTGACGAAAACGACACTGACGACTGAACCCAACACTGAACTTCTGAAACTTGATAGGAACAGTGTCGGCCACCTGTTCAACGAAATGATTTATGCACGTGGAAAATTCTTCTAGAGTTGAAGCTTGGTGAAGTGATCTCTTGATGCATCTGGAGACTGCCTGAATTATCTCAGAATTTTTGGAAAAGAAAAAGAATGAAATTCACCAAAAATGGCAAATCTGATCCAAACTTGCAGCAAGCAAATTTTGAAAAATTTGTACTATGGACTAGCAGATCTTCATGGATCTAGGTTGAGGACACTAAGGACTAGCCAGAGGAATTTATTTGGAACCAAAACTCAAAGGAAATCTAGTAGTTCCTTTGTAAATCACTAAGGTCCAAATAAATGGCAGAAAAAGATTTTGAGTTTAAAATAAATAGAATTAAAATCTAGGGAAAGTTGAACTTTGCTGGACTTGATGCTTGACTTGACCCAAAGTGGGGAGGTGGGTTTTGGAAGAAAGTTTTCAACATAGGTCATGGCAAGAGAGTAATTTTTGAATGGGGAAGAATAAAATTCATAATTTATAGGAATTCTTTTTAATAAAAAGGAATTGTAAAAACCTTCCAAAATTATTTGTGTTGAGCCAACACAAGATGAAAAATCTTCAAGACCAAAATCAAGATTGGGAAGAACACATGAAATATTTGTCATAAAAAGATTTGAGAAGATGAGCCCCTTTTTTTGAAAAATTCAAGTGACCTTCTTTAAATCAAATAAAGAAGTTCATAAAAATCAAAACCAAAATTTTGGGGTGTTACAATTACCTGGATAGTTGTGTTGGTTCTGTTTTCAGCGAAAGAACACCGAATGAAGCTGAAATTCTATTGAATAATATGTTGACAAATGAAAATAATTGGACACCTCCGGAGCCAATTCTTGAGCCTATTCCTAAACCAACTCCGAAGAAGAGGGGTATTCTATTTCTCAGTCCTGAAGATATGCAAGAGGCAAAGAAATCTATGAAATAAAAATATATGATAAAGCTGAAATCCCATTTACTAAGTTTGCTAGCCCATGCTTAGATGAGTTTGATAATTTATGGCTAAGTAAGAAGACTTTAATGCCTATTTTAGTAGACAATTGAAATACAATTCAAATATGCTTGAACACTTGGGTGATTATATGGTCAATGTCAAAGGTGAACTGAAACTTATTAGTAAACATGCTTCTATGGTTACCACTCAAGTAGAACAAGTACTTAAAGCTCAAAATAATTTGCTCAATGAATTGAATAGTAAGAATAATGATAATGCAGTTAGAGTGGCTACTAGAACTGGTAGAATGACTCAGGAACCTTTGTATCCTAAAGGCCACCCTAAGAGAATTGAGCAAGATTCTCAGAGAAATAATATAGATGCACCTAGTCCTTTTAAAAGGAAGAAAAAGAAAAATGATAGGACTTTGCATGCTTCTAGTGAACCTGCTACTAAAACACCTGAGAAACCAAATGATATCTCTATTTCTGATGCTGAAACACAATCTGGTAATGAACCTGAAACTAGTGATAATGCTAATAATAATGTTCATGATGATGCTCAACCTAGTAATGATAATGATATAGAAATTGAACCTGCTGTTGATCTTGATAACCCACAATCAAAGAATCAATGTTATGATAAGAAAGACTTTGTTGCTAGGAAACATGGTAAAGAAAGAGAGCCTTGGGTTCAGAAACCCATGCCTTTTCCTCCCAAACCATCCAAGAAAAAGGATGATGAGGATTTTGAGCGCTTTGCTGAAATGATTAGACCTATGTTTTTGCGTATGCGATTAACTGATATGCTTAAAATGAATCCTTATGCTAAGTACATGAAAGAAATTGTTACAAATAAAATAAAGATACTGGAAGCTGAAATTTCCACCATGCTTGCTAATTATACTTTTAAGGGTGGAATACCAAAGAAACTTGGAGATCCAGGAGTACCCACTATACCATGCTCTATTAAAAGAAACTATGTTAAAACTGCTTTATGTGACCTTGGAGCCGGTGTTAGTGTTATGCCTCTCTCTTTATATCATAGACTTGATTTGAATAAGTTGACACCTACTGAAATATCTTTGCAAATGGTTGATAAATCAACTGCTATACCTATCGATATTTGTGAGGATGTGCCTGTTGTAGTTGCAAACGTTACTATTTTAACGGACTTTGTTATTGTTGACATTCCCGAGGACGATAGTATGTCTATTATTCTTGGAAGACCCTTTTTGAATACTGCAGGGGCTGTTATTGATTTCCGTAAAGGCAATGTCACTTTTCATGTTAATGGTAATGAGCATACGGTACACTTTCTGAGGAAACAACCTCAAGTTCATAGTATCAACTCTATTGGAAAAATTCCATCGATTATATTTGGAGGTTTTGAATTTCCTCTTCCTACTGTCAAGAAGGAATATGATATTCTTATTATTGGGGATGTTCATATCCCCGTTGAGGTAACATAGTGTTATTCGAAATTTCTCCGGTTCCATGTTATTCGGAATGAGTTCTTTAACAAGACTTGATCAACCTTGTTAGTGGATTCCTTTTGATGAGCATGAGATGGATGAAACTAGAAAGCACAACCTTCTGTATCCCACTCTTACTTCCTGTTATTTATATGAAATAAAATTAAAATAAATATTTTTCTGTCTGTTATCTGATTATCCGTGCAATATAAAAATACCCCAAAATAAAAGTTCTCCAAATGCCCTGAAATTTAAATATGATTTTTTCTAGAATATTTGAGAATATTTGGCACTGAGAATACAGCAGGGGGGTCAAACACCTGCCCACGAGGGTGGAGGGCGCGCCCCCTGCCTCGTGGGCCCATGGTGGCCCTCCACTTATCCTTTCACCCACACACTCCTTCTTCCTCCCCCAAACATGAATAACTAGCTCAAACCCGAGTCCAAGCACATTTTGCTGCCATTTTCGATCTCCTTACTCAAAGCACCTCTCACAAAACTGCTTGGGGAGATTGTTCCTTGGTATGTGACTCCTCCATTGGTCCAATTAGTTTTTGTTCTAATGCTTTATTCATTGCAAATTTTTGCTGCTTAGGTGACCCTATTCTTGAGATTGCATGTCAAATTTATTTGGTCAAAAGTAGTTTTGATGCATGATATAGGCCCTAGGCACTTGTAGGAGTAGTTGCTATCAATATTATTGAGTTTGGTTTACTTTTATTTTGAAGTTACTAAAAAAATTCAGAATTTTTCAGAGGAAGAAAAATGCTTAGGGAAATGTTCCAAGGTGGTTCCTCAAGGAAGCAAGGACCCAGGCTTGCAATGCATGATGCTGATGAAGAGCCACCAAGAGACGCTCCAGTGTGTCCTTGTGAGTGGCCTTCTGAAAATTTTATGGATCGAGCAGGAATTAAAGAAGAATTCAATGCATATTTGCGTAACGCCGATCTTGTGAGCTTCGAGGAAGAGAAGTGCAGTCAGTATCACAACCTCACCAGTACCTGTGTGAGGAGGTTTGAATTTTCAACTTCACGTAATTCTCCAACTGTCCTGTTTGATCTTTATGAAAATTCTTATACTATGGACTTAGAGGACTTTACCATTGCTTGCAAACTTCCACAATGGGGTAGTATAAGGGATCCTCGCAAATCTGAATTTAGAGATTTTCTTGCTAGTATAACTGTGGGAGAATCTAGAGATATAACACAAGCCACCATAGGGAGCATTCACTTTGCTTCTATACATTATTTTGCTCTCTTCATAGGTAGATGCATTAATGGTAAAGATGAGGCATGTCACATGTGTGTCCCTGACCTCAGTATTCTTAGGAGTGCTGTGTTACGAGATAAATCTTATAATTTGGGAGCCATTGTTGCATGTAGGTTGCATCTTAATAGATTTAATGGAGATTTCTTTGGAGGAATTTATGCAACCCACATAGCTAATTTTCTTGGTATAGCCATACGCGAAGATGATATTGAATTACCTTCTGCTTACCTAGACTTTAATGCTATGGTTCACCACCAGTTTATCGAGAGGAATGAATCACCTCTACAGTATCGACTAATCTTTGACAGACGCCGTGATGTCCATATTACTCTCCATGCTCTTGCCTTCTTCGATCATCAGGCAAAAGGAATATATACTATTACCAGAGAGGAGGCAGATGAGAACGAGAGGAGAGCGGAGGCCACTCGTCGCCACGCTACAGCTCAGCAGGCGATAGCCGCTGCATCGCAGTACGACCCCAGCTACTATTATGGATATCCGCCAGGCCAGCCGTGGCCATAGACCAACTTAGGCCAAGAGCCTAAGCTTGGGGGAGTACGTATTTCCCACCAACATTACATTTATGTTCACACACTCATTGCTAGATGTCGGTGCTCATACTTTTTCATTGTATCATCCATGCTAGTTTATTTTCCTTTTTTATGCTTTCTTCTTGTGTGTTTAATAAACCTTAAGAAAAACCAAAAAATTAGTTGTAGCTTTTAGTTAGTTTAATTTCCATGCTTGTAGTAGTAATTAAAAAGAAAACCCAAAAAGATTTCCTGTTCTTCTTTTACTTGTTGGGAGCTCTCCCATGTAAATAGTATTATTTCTTTTCTTTTCTTTGGGGGTCGATAGGAGAAGACCATGATTAAATTGTTGAAGTGGCTCTTATATACATTATTGTTGATCTGACAAAAGAGCCCATATTGCCTTGTCTTCTCCTGTTTATTGAATGCTTGCAGATTCCAGCTTAGTCCAATGCACGTGCACTACTATTATTATTAGCATCGTTCGGTCGTGCAAGTGAAGGGAAATTATGACGATATATGATGGACTGACTGAGATGAGAAAAGCTGGTATGAACTCGACCTCTTTTGTTTTTGTAAATATGATTAGTTCATTGTTCCTGATTCTGCCTATTATGAATAAACATGTTTGCAATGACAACTAGAGATCATAGTTCCTTGTGCCACGCTTGATTAGCTATGAGTGATAATGGTTTACCTTGCGTGCCAACATGTTATTGAAATGGTTATGATGTGGTATGATAGGGTGGTATCCTCCTCTGAATGATTTAAGTGACTTGACTTGGCGCATGTTCACGCATGTAGTTGAAACAAAATGAACATAGCCTTCACGATATTTATGTTCATGGTGGATTATATCCTACTCATGCTTGCATTCGGTGTTGATTAATTTTAATGCATGTTCATGACTGTTGTTGCTCTCTAGTTGGTCGCTTCCCAGTCTTTTGCTAGCCTTCACCTGTACTAAGCGGGAATACTGCTTGTGCATCCAATCCCTTAAACCCCAAAGTTATTCCACAAGAGTCCACTATACCTACCTATATATGGTATCTACATGCCGTCCCAAGTAAATTTGTATGTGCCAAACTCTAAACCTTCAAATAAATATCCTATTTTGTACGCTCGAATAGCTCATGTATCAACTAGGGTTGTCTGTATCTTCCATGTTAGGCGGGTTATTCTCAAGAGGAGTGGACTCTGCTTCTCACTCACGAGATAAATGGCTGGTCATCGGGATGCCCAGTCCCATGCTTTATGCAAACTAAATCAAAATAATTGCAAACAAAACTCCCCGTGGGACTCTTGTTAGTTGGAGGCACTCGTTGTTTCGAGCAAGCCATGGATTGATGCTTGTTGGTGGAAGGGGGGGTATAAACTTTACCATTCTGTTTGGGAACCGTTTATAATGTGTGTAGCATGGAAGATATCGCCATCTCTTGGTTGTTATGTTGACAATGAAAGTATACCGCTCAAAATATTGTTCACCTCTGTTTCAAAACCGAGCTCTGGCACCTCTACAAATCCCTGCTTCCCTCTGCGAATGGCCTATCTATTTACTTTTATGCTGAGTCATCATCCTCTTATAAAACATCACCATTTGGAGAGCACCACTGACATTTGCATTCATTACTGTTAATTTACATTAAGTATGACCTGATTGGATCTCTTTTACCATGAATTACAATGTCTAGTCAGTCCTTGGTCTTTAAAGGTGCTCTGCATTTATGTTTTGCAGTCTCAGAAAGGCTAGTGAGATACCACCTTGTTATATCATATTATGATTGTTTTGAGAAAGTGTTGTCATCCGAGATTTATTATAATTGCTCGCTAGTTGATTATGCTATTGATATGAGTAAACTTGAGACCTAAGCGTTATTGCGAATGTGGTTAGTTATAATCTTTGCTGAAAACTTGAATGCTGGCTTTACATATTTACAACAACAAGAGCAAACAGAGTTTGTAAAAGTTTTTCTTTATCACTTTCAGTTTGTCAATTGAATTGCTTGAGGACAAGCAAAGGTTTAAGCTTGGGGGAGTTGATACGTCTCCATCATATCTACTTTTCTAAACACTTTTGCCCTTGTTTTGGACTCTAACTTGCATGATTTGAATGGAACTAACCCGGATTGACGCTGTTTTCAGCAGAATTACCATGGTGTTATTTATGTGCAGAAACAAACATTCTCGGAATGACCTGAAACTTCATGGAGCAACTTTTTGGAAAATATAAAAAAATACCTACAAAAGATGAAGGCCAGGGGGCCCACCATCTGTCCACGAGGGTGGGGGCGCGCCCCTACCTCGTGGGCCCCTGGTGCCTCTCCGACTCCAACTCCAACTCTATATATTGTGTTTCTGGGAGAAAAAAACCAAAGAGAAGAATTCTTCACGTTTTACGATACGGAGCCGCCGCCAAGCCCTAAAACCTCTCAGGAGGGCTGATCTGGAGTCCGTTCGGGGCTCCGGAGAGGGGAATCCATCGCCATCGTCATCATCAACCATCCTCCATCACCAATTTCATGATGCTCACCGCCGTGCGTGAGTAATTCCTTCGTAGGCTTGCTGGACGGTGATGGGTTGGATGGGATCTATCATGTAATCGAGTTAGTTTTGTTAGCGTTTGATCCCTAGTATCCACTATGTTCTGAGATTGATGTTGCTATGACTTTGCTATGCTTAATGCTTGTCACTAGGGCCCGAGTGCCATGATTTCATATCTGAACCTATTATGTTTTCATCAATATATGGGTGTTCTTGATCCTATATTGCAAGTCTATAGTCACCTATTATGTGTTATGATCTGTTAACCCCGAAGTGACAATAATCGGGATACTTACCGGTGATGACCGTAGTTTGAGGAGTTCATGTATTCACTATGTGTTAATGCTTTGTTCCGGTACTCTATTAAAAGGAGGCCTTAATATCCCTTAGTTTCCGTAAGGACCCCGTTGCCACGGGAGGGTAGGACAAAAGATGTCATGCAAGTTCTTTTCCATAAGCACGTATGACTATATTCGGAATACATGCCTACATTACATCAAAGAACTGGACCTAGTTCTGTGTCACCCTAGGTTATGACTGTTACATGATGAACCACATCCGGCATAATTCTCCATCACTGATCCATTGCCTACGAGCTTTCCATATATTTTTCTTCGCTTATTTACTTTCCCATTGCTATTGCTATCATCACTACAAAATACCAAAAATATTACTTTTACTAATGTTACCTTTTGTTACCATTACCACTACTATCATATTACTTTGCTACTAAATACTTTGTTGCGGATACTAAGTTTCCAGGTGTGGTTGAATTGACAACTCAGCTGCTAATACTTGAGAGTATTCTTTGGCTCCCCTTGTGTCGAATCAATAAACTTGGGTTGAATACTTTACCCTCGAAAACTATTGCGATCCCCTATACTTGTGGGTTATCAGCGTCTCGTCACCCTTCTGAAGATTTGTTTTGAGCACAAAATTTGCTACGTCCAATAGGGATGGTGTCGGTTTATCACAATCTTCTACGGGAATTTTTATTTTGGTTTGTACGTCAGCGATGCTT
This sequence comes from Triticum aestivum, assembly GCF_018294505.1. NCBI lineage: Eukaryota > Viridiplantae > Streptophyta > Magnoliopsida > Poales > Poaceae > Triticum > Triticum aestivum. The sequence goes on from NC_057800.1 coordinate 534,807,608, forward strand.
TTCAAATCAAGGTTGTACGGCTCCAACTTCTGTTTGTCCCCTGCGATGGTTGCCCCACATAAGTATATGTCCTCCCGAGACAAGAAATCGTGAAGCTCACCTAGTATGGAGGGCGCGTGTATGATGTGGTACACCAAAACATCATCTTCGAGGCACAGCTGAAGGACGGCGGCGCGTTGTATTTTCCCAGTGGCACACTCCATGTACTCTGCATCGAGACCGATGACCTTCATCTCCATATTTTGGAGGGAGTTGGATACATTGTTGATCCACTTCCAAAGAACCCTTGGGTGGTCAGTGACTGTGGAAACTATGCTCAACGAGCCTTCGAAGAGGACATGTTGGACGCTAAAACCCTACATCTCGATCTCTTTCGCCATTTGGAACCGCTGGACCGGAGGGCTATGGTTTGGAGAATTAGGATTAGATGGCTAGTCTAACTTAAGAAGATGATTATTTATAGGGGCTTCGAAATTACTCCAGGAGGATGTGAAGAGGTTAAAACAATGTGAATGCAGCGTGGTTTGGATGCAAATGAAGATGAAGGAGTAGTGAAGAAGCCGATGAAAATTGGTTCCCAATGGAGAAGTAAATGGGAGAAGTGTACTGCAGGTAGTTGATTAGACGGCTAGGTAGACTAAACGAAAAGGCTACACGGGTAGACTTAGGAGTGGGGCCTGTCCCTATACGTCCCCATACTTCTAGTGCTACATGTGCCACTGGCTAGTTGAGGTCACTCTTTCGAATCACCGTGGCGAGACATTTTATGATTCCTTTTTATTTCTGCATCCCTCCTGACAGGTGGGACCTATGCAAACGGATAAAAACATGTGTCGTAGCTAGTTCGTACGGATATTGGCGCGTGCGTGGGAGACACAACATTCTCTAGTTAAGGAATATGTGGTTATCCTCAAAAAAGAAAAGTCCTTCATGTTTTTGCATGCACGAGAATTTCGTTCTGCTCACAATATGGATGATACCTGGAGGATGAAGTCAACCCAGAGGCATGCTAGCACAGGAGTACTACTCATGTTCCTACTACTCCTACTAGTAGTAGTAGTACAACTCTGGTACACTTGATGGTCAAAATACTATTATTCATCTGGTCTTCACAGTGAAGTGACAAGACCCTGCGCCCGAGGTGACACTAGTCCAGGCGGCGTGTCCGGGTAACCAAAGTTAGCCTCACCTTGTGCACTATGCAGTCACTATCACCGCCACTGTATAGCATGCCTCGCCTCATCTCCCTCTCCCCTAGCACCACTCCATCTCCATCTCCGTCTCGCCGGAGATCCTGAGGTCACTCTTCATCATCTCACTATGCCCCCTAATACGTCCATTTTGCATCATGCTTTTATATCGATATTTATTGCATTATGGGCTGTTATTACCACATTATGTCACAATACTTATGCCTATTCTCTCTTATTTTACAAGGTTTACATGAAGAGGGAGAATGCCGGCAGCTGGGATTCTGGGCTGGAAAAGGAGCAAATATTAGAGACCTATTCTGCACAGCTCTAAAAGTCCTGAAACTTCACGGAAGTTATTTCCAAAATATATAAAAAATACTGAGCGAAGAAAGTTCCAGAGGGGGGCCACACCCTGGCCACACGGGTGGGGGCGCGCCCTACCCCCCTGGGCACGCTCTCCTGCCTCGTGGGCCCCCTGGTGGCCCTCCGATGCCCTATTCTGCTATATGGAGTCTTTCGTCCGAGAAAAAGTCATAAGCAAGCTTACGATACGAAACTCCGCCGCCACGAGGCGGAACCTTGGCGGAACCAATCTAGGGCTCCGGCGGAGCTGTTCTGCCGGAGAAACTTCCCTCCGGGAGGGGGAAATCATCAGCATCGTCATCACCAACGATCCTCTCATCGGGAGGGGGTCAATCTCCATCAATATCTTCACCAGCACCATCTCATCTCAAACCCTAGTTCATCTATTGTATCCAATCTTTGTATCCAAACCTCAGATTGGTACCTGTGGGTTGCTAGTAGTGTTGATTACTCCTTGTAGTTAATGCTAGCTGGTTTACTTGGTGGAAGATCATATGTTCAGATCCAATATGCATATTAATACCCCTCTGATTATGAACATGAATATGCTTTGCGAGTAGTTACATTTGTTCCTGAGGACATGAGAGAAGGCTTGCTATTAGTAGTCATGTGAATTTGGTATTCGTTCGATATTTTGGTGAGATGTATGTTGTCATCCCTCTAGTGGTGTCATGTGAACATCGACTACATGACACTTCACCATTGTTTGGGCCTAGAGGGAGGCATTGGGAAGTAATAAGTAGATGATGGGTTTCTAGAGTGACAGAAGCTTAAACCCTGGTTTATGCGTTGCTTCATAAGGGGCTGATTTGGATCCGTATGTTTCATGCTATGGTTAGGTTTACCTTAATACTTCTATTGTAGTTGCGGATGCTTGCAATAGGGGTTAATCATAAGTGGGATGCTTGTCCAAGGATAGTACCCAAGCACCGGTCCACCCACATATCAAACTATCAAAGTACCGAACGCGAATCATATGGTCGTGATGAAAACTAGCTTGACGATAATTCCCATGTGTCCTCGGGAGCGCTTTCCTTCATATAAGAGTTTGTCCAGGCTTGTCCTTTGCTACAAAAAGGATTGGGCCATCTTGATACACCTTATTTATTTTTATTACTTGCTACTCGTTACCAATTACCTTATCACAAAACTATCTGTTATCGATAATTTCAGTGCTTGCAGAGAATACCTTGCTGGAAACCGCTTATCATTTCCTTCTGCTCCTCATTGGGTTCGACACTCTTACTTATAGAAAGGACTACGATAGATCCCCTATACTTGTGGGTCATCAAGACTCTTTTTTGGCGACGTTGCCGGGGAGTGAAGCGCCTTTGGTAGGTGGAATTTGGTAAGAAAAAATTTATATAGTGTGCTGGAATTTACTGTCACTTGTTACTATGGAACATAATCCTTTGAGGGGCTTGTTCGGGGTATCTTCACCGCGACCAGTAGAGCAAAGAGTTGCTCCTCAACCTACTGAACCTACTGAAAATGTTTACTATGAAATTCCTTCGGGTATGATAGAGAAACTGCTAGCTATTCCTTTTGCAGGAGATGGAACATTGCATCCCAATTTGCACTTAATCTATGTGGATGAAGTTTGTGGATTATGTAAGCTTGCAGGTATGCCCGATGATGTTATCAAGAAGAAGGTCTTCCCTTTATCTTTGAAGGGAGATGCATTGACATGGTATAGGCTATGTGATGATATGGGATCATGGGACTATAAGCGATTGAAATTGGAATTTCAACAGAAGTTTTATCCTATGCATCTTGTTCATCGTGATCGTAATTATATATATAATTTTTGGCCTCGCGAAGGAGAAAGCATCGCTCAAGCTGGGGGGAGGCTTAAGTCAATGTTATATTCATGCCCCAATCATGAGCTTTCAAGGGAAATGATTATTCAAATTTTTTATGCTCGGCTTTCTGACGACAATCGCTCCATGCTCGATACTTCTTGTACTGGTTCTTTTCTGATGAGACTATTGAATTCAGATGGGATTTATTGGAGAGGATTAAACGCAACTCTAAAGATTGGGATCTCGACGAAGGTAAGGAGTCAGGTATGACACCTAAGTTTGATTGTGTTAAATCTTTTATGGATACTAATGTTTTCCGTAAGTTTAGCACTAAATATGGACTTGACTCTGAGATAGTAGCTTCTTTCTGTGAATCTTTTGCTACTCATGTTGATCTCCCTAAGGAGAAGTGGTTTAAATATAATCGTCCCATTGAAACAAAAGTAGTTGCACCTATTAAAGTTGAAGAAAAAACTATCACTTATGATGATCCTGTTGTTCCAACTACTTATGTTGAGAAACCACCTTTCCCTGTTAGAATTATGGATCATGCTAAATCTTCAACTGTAGTCAACAAGAGTAATATTAGGACACACAAACCACATGAGCAAATTAAAGTTGAACCTAATATTGCTATGGTTAAAGATCTCTTGGCCGATAATATTGATGGGCAGGTTATTTATTTCTGTGAAGAAACTGCTAGAATTGCTAAGCCTGGTGCTAAGGATAAACATAGACCTGTTATAGGCATGCCTGTTATTTCTGTTAAAATAGGAGATCATTGTTATCATGGCTTGTGTGATATGGGTGCTAGTGCTAGTGCAATACCTCATACCTTATACAAAGAAATTATGCATGATATTGCACCTTGAAAGGATCGATATGGTTGGCTAAAGGGGGGGTGAATAGGCAACTAACAATTTTTAACTTTTCTTTACCAAATTAAACTTTGCATCAAAGTAGGTTGTCTAGATGTGCAACCAGGTGAGCAACCTATATGATGCAACAACAACAAACAAACACGCAAGTAAGAGAAGGAACACTAATGAGCTTGCACAAGTAAAGGTAAGAGATAACCAAGAGTGGACCCGGTGAAGACGAGGATGTGTTACCGAAGTTCCTTCCTTTTGAGGGGAAGTACGTCTACGTTAGAGCGGTGTGGAGGTACAATGCTCCCCAAGAAGCCACTAGGGCCACCGTATTCTCCTCACGCCGTCACACAATGCGAGATGTCGTGATTCCACTATTGGTGCCCTTGGAGGCGGCAACCGGACCTTTACAAACAAGGTTGGGGAAATCTCTACAACTTAATCGGAGGCTCCCAACAATACCACGAAGCTTCACCACAATGGACTATGGCTCCGTGGTGACCTCAACCGTCTAGGGTGCTCAAACACCCCAGAGTAACAAGATCCGCTAGGGATAGGTGGGGGAATCAAATATCTCTTGGTGGAAGTGTAGATCGGGGCCTTCTCAACCACTCTCGAGCAAATCAACAAGTTTGATTGGCTAGAGAGAGAGATCAGGCGAAAATGAAGCTTGGAGCATTAATGGAGCTTGAGGGGGAAGAGGTAGGTCAAAGGGAAAGAAGGGGACCCCCTTTTATAGTGGGGGTAACAATCCAACCGTTACCCCACTAAACAGCCCCGCAGAGGGCGGTACTATCGCAGAGGGCAGCGGTACTACCGCTGGACCCAGCGGTACTACCGCTCCCCCCTACGGTACTACCGCCCAGTAGAGAGGACTAGAAGACAGAGGAGGGACTGGCCCAGCGCGGTACTGGCGGACGGGCTTAGCGTGGTACTGCTGTGGTGGTAGGGCGGTACTACCGCTCTGGAGCGGTACTACTGCACCTATAACCACTGCAGGTGCCGCTCAACCTAACACGAGAAATGCCCCCCTCGAGTCGAGGAGGTAGTGGCCCGGTACCGCAGCGGTACTGCCACTGAGGACCACAAGTGGTACTACCGCTGGGCACCGCGGTACTACCGCTGGGGCTAAAGACAGCTCAATCTGCAGGGTAAAAGACCTCCAACGACGCAGGAAGGCCCAGAGGGTGTGAAAAGAAAGTGTACGTGATGATTCCACCCTAGCCAAACCAAAGCAGACCCCCTCTTGATAGTACGGTGACTCCTAAGAAACTAGTCCACCAACAAGAAACCAAAGAGCTACACCGTCTTGAAAAACACTCCAAGGGGAGAGAAATCGTCTCGAGCCAAAGGATGAATCTCTGAAACGCTCAACGCACAAGGTTAGTCCGCAAATATGTTGTCATCAATCACCAAAACTACATCGAGAGAGATATGCCTTAACAATCTCCCCCTTTTTGGTGGATTGATGACAACCAGGGATTTGCACAGGGAAAAGACATAAAAGTAAGTATACTTAGAACTACAAAATATAGACGGGCTCCCCCTAAATGTGTGCACCTAGTTACTAGTGCCTTTGGAGTGCAAGACATACACATTCGGATCAACACTCCCCCTATATTTTATAGTCCAATAATTCTAAGCACGGGATATATGAGAGCAGGGTATAAAACAGGATAAGCATGCAATTCATAAGATACTACAGTACTGAATAGACATAGATAATAAGGTAACGATAGGGTAGCATATGTCTCACACCATATGACTAGAACTTAGGTCTCACAAGACAACACAAACCACAAAGACACACTCGCAACACGGCAACAACACAAATTCCTAAAGTCTCTCCCCCTTTGGCATCGAGACACCAAAAGGGAAAAGAGTATTGCTACGGCTCCAGGTGATGGCAAGCTGAAGATCTCGAACATCACATCTCAGTGTGATCGTCTGCACCTCCGTCGTCGGTCGGAAACTGCTCGGCGTCTGAATCGGTCCAAGGGCAATGCTGGTGAATCCATTCCTCCTCTTCAGTGATCTGCCCCTCAGAACCGCTGGCAATGGTCGCACCCAGGTGACGCATGAGCTCCTTGTGACGCACCCTGGCCTGCTTCTCAGCCACATGAGTCATGTACTGACCATGAGACTCCAATGCAGAAAAGCTTCTTCATCTTGCGTTTAAGCTTCTTTGCCCAAGAAGGTTCTGCACTAGAGGGCCCAAAGTCCTCCTCGTGATCATTGGCCGTAGCCCCACCCTCGGTCTCCATGTCAGCAGCAGTAGATGGACCCCGGGGTTTAGGCGCTGGGGTGCCCCAATTGTCCTTCTTCCTCGGACACTTGATCTCATGAGAAACCAATTCTCCAGTTTCCAACATCACTCTGGGATAGACACGTGCCCAGGCCTTCTCAATGAGCCTCATGATGAATGGACCATATATCGGGCACTTGCGCTCAGAAACAGCAGAGAGAAGTTCAAACCACATAACATGAGAAATGTCTAGGCTCTCTCCAGTGTTTGCTTCCTTCTCATGCTGGTAGAAAAGAAGCATGTCCACGAGATAGGAGTGGACCATATCCAGATTCCCGATGCGAGGGAAGAGAGTCTCACGGAAGACACGATGAAGGATGTCCAGATAGGCAGACAGCTCATAGGTTTCCTTCTTAGTCACTGGGTTAACCTTCACAGTATAGTAGGGCCAAAGGGCTTGCTTGTGAGTGGATGTAGCATTGCAGTGAGGGCGAAAGCCAACTGGAGTCTCAAGCCCGTGATCTTCCACATCAAGTAACTCCATGAAGGCCTGCCACTTGACGGAAAGCAACTTGCCATTGGTCATCCAAGTCAGAGTCCTATCGGCATCAGTTCCAAGATGAACGGTAGCAAAGAATTGAGCCACCAAATCTGCATCAAAATCCTTGTTGAACTGCATGATCCTGAGAGTGTTCAGCTAAGAACACATCTGAAGGGCTTCGCCAAAGTACTCAGGGTCCTTCTCCATAGCATCCGTGTCGATGGAGCGTACATCAACATAGATATTCTTCTTGGCCTTGATCACATCAAATTAGATGGCAAACTGAAAGCGGTTCCAGAATGGGCGGTTGACCAAAGTGGGATCTTGGTCTTCCTCATAGGGGTTGTGGCGACGCTTTGCCCAAAACTCCTTGGCAGTCATCTCAGTCACAGTCTTTCCCTTTGGCTTGTTGGCGGATCTCTTCGACTGCTGAGGTGGTGGTGGAGCACTTGAGGTTGCGCCTGCTGGTGGCGGTGGAGTACTAGAGGAACCACCTGCTGGCTCAGAGGTGCGGTAGCGCTTTGACGTTGCACGCCCGGGGTTGACATGGCGGACCTGCTGCTCAGGATGATCATCACCTGGAACCAAACACACGACCAGAAGAAACACATGAAAGAAAAGAGCATGAGCCACCAAACAAAACAACAAGGATCAAAGCGTGGTAGGAAAAAGACGGAACTGGGCATACAACGGTAGTACTGCGACCAACCAGCGGCAGTACCGCCCCAGCGGTAGTACCGTGAAACAAGAGCGGTAGTACTGCTCGAGGCGAGCGGTAGTACCACGCCAGATGGGGAACGGTGGTTCTTCACTACCGTGGTCAGATCCGGCACTACCAGAGATGCCAAATTCAAAAAAAAAGCCTACCAAACTTCAATCCACAGAGCCTAGAAGCCATCTCCATCCTACTCAAGCCTTGCCTTAGCCAAAAGACAAGAAGAACAATGCCTATTGCCCCTAAAAAATAGATGCAAGATCTAGGCAAAGAGAGAACGAGAACGGGGGCAATACCAGCATCCATGGCAAGAGGATGAGGAGGGGATCGACTCCACCAGAGGAAATGGAGAGGGACGGCACGAAAACGGCGGTCGGCCGGGCCCCTCCTGCGGCGAGAGGTTGCAGGAGCAACGAAGAAGACGAGTGGGGGCAAATGGGTATGGGGGAGAAGCAACTCCCCCTGCCCCGACTTAACCCCCCAGTCGCCCGCCCCACAGCGGTAGTACCGCTGGGTGGGCGGTAGTACCGCTTGACACTTGTCAGCGGTAGTACCGCTCACACAGCGGTAGTACCGCTCTGCCGCAAAAAGATCTGACCAAACCGGGCAGAACACACGAGCAGAAACTGAGACAAAATGAAAAGACACACACACAAAACCGACAAGAAGAAAGAAGATGCACACCTCTCCAAGAGAGGACGGTGGCCGAGGCCACCTATGTTTGAGTTTAGAGGTATGGTGCCGCAAAGATTTTAACCTGGGGCCCATGACCAACACTCATCTTTGAAGCACAAGTACCATAAAGAAATGGCTAATGTGAAAGAGTTTGGTTAGTTTATGCATTATGGGGGAAGGGAAAGTCCATTGAGAGAACAACACTCCCCCTATGTCCATGCCTACACCTAAACTAGACAACAAGTTGAGTGAGGTGGGATGTGCAAGGGTTCAAGTAACATTGCTCGAATCAATGATATTTAGCTCATGCCTTAACTCGCGAAATCTTACTTCATCCAAAGGCTTCGTGAAGATATCTGCAAGGTTATCATGAGTGTTGACATAGTTGAGCACGATCTCCCCTCGCCTAATGTGATCCCGGATGAAGTGATACCTAATCTCAATATGCTTTGTCTTGAAGTGTTGCACCGGGTTGAGGGAAATCTTGATGGCACTTTCATTGTCACACCAAAGAGGCACTTTGTCACAAGTGACACCGTAATCCTTTAAAGTTTGCCTCATCCATAAAAGTTGTGCACAACAACTACTGGCAGCCACATACTCCGCTTCCGTGGATGAGAGAGACACACAACTTTGCTTCTTAGAAGACCAACTTACCAAAGAGCAACCAAGAAATTGGCACCCTTCGGAAGTGGACTTCCTATCCACTTTGTCTCCCGCCCAATCCGAGTCCAAATAACCTACAAGCTTGAAATTTGCTCCTCTTGGGTACCATAAGCCAAAGTTTGGGGTATGAGCCAAATATCGAAAGATTCGTTTGACCACCACATAGTGACTTTCCTTAGGTGCGGCTTGAAACCGTGCACAAATTCCCACACTCAACATGATATCCGGTCTAGATGCACAAAGGAAAAATAAGGAGCCAATCATGGAGCGATATACCGTTTGATCCACTGCTTTACCATTGGGATCAATGTCAAGTTGGCACTTGGTGGGCATGGGAGTGGACGCCGGCTTGACATCACTTAGCTTGAATCTCTTAAGAATGTCTTGAGTGTATTTGTCTTGGTTGATGAAAGTTCCTTCTCTCCTTTGCTTCACTTAGAACCCGAGAAAGAACTTCAACTCTCCCATGGAAGACATCTCGAACTTTGAGGTCATGAGAGCGGCAAATTCCTGATTGAAAGCTTCATTAGGGGAACCAAAGATAATATCATGAACATATAATTGGCACACAAACAACTCCCCTTTGACCTTCTTAGTAAAAAGAGTGGGGTCGATTAGCCCAACTTCAAAACCACGGTCTTATAACAACTCGGTAAGGTGGTCATACCACGCGCGTGGGGCTTGTTTAAGGCCATAGAGTGCCTTATAGAGTTGATACACATGATCGGGAAAGTAGGGATCCTCGAACCCGGGGGGTTGCTTGACATAAACCAACTCATTAATAGGACCATTAAGAAAAGCAATCTTCACATCCATTTGTTGTAACTTAAAGTTATGATGAGAAGCATATGCAATCAACATGCGAATGGATTCAAGACGAGCAACGGGAGCAAAGGTTTCACCGTAGTCGATACCCTCGACTTGGGAGTAGCCTTGTGCTACCAAACGAGCCTTGTTGTGAATGATAATCCCATGAGCATCTTGCTTGTTCTTAAATATCCACTTGGTTCCAATGACATTGTGGTTCACCGTCGGTCTTGGCGCCAATCTCCACACTTTGTTGTGCTCAAAGTTGTTGAGTTCTTCATGCATGGCATTGAGCCAATCCGGATCTTCGAGCGCCTCATAGACCTTGTGGGGTTCGACACAAGAGACAAACGCGTGATGTTCACAATAGTTTGCTAGTTGTCTATGAGTGCTTACCCCTTTCTTAAGCTTCCAAGCACATTCGTCATGAGATGATCCTTGGTGGAGAGCTTGGAAGCAACCTTGGTGGCACGACGCTCCAATTCCTCCTCGGGGGTGAGACGAGGAGTGGTCACTTGATCATCTTGAGCGTCGTCTTGAGCTTGTTCTTGATCTCGTGGAACTTGATCTTGAACTTGCTCGGAGGAGGGAGCTTGACCTTGGGCATCACTTGATGTTACAACACCATCTTGAGATTGATCTTGCCCTTGGTCTTGTTCTTGAGGTTGAGGGCCCTCACTTTGTTCTTCGGAAGCGTGTGGGTCTTGGGTTGGTGAAGGTTCCACTTGAGTAGAACATTGTCCTTCTCCTTCGGCCACAAGGGGTTCCTCAATGGGTAGGATATGACCAATACCCATTCTTCTTATGGCTTGGGGAGGAATTTCATCACCTACATCACAAGTACCACTTTGCTCCACTTGGGAGCCGTTATTCTCATCAAACTCCACGTTACACGTTTCCTCAATAAGTCCCGTGGACTTATTGAGAACACGGTAAGCATGAGAGTTTGTAGCATAACCAACAAATATGCCCTCATAAGCTCTAGCCTCAAATTTAGACAAACGGACACCTTTCTTGAGAATGAAACACTTACACCCGAACACCCGGAAGTACTTGAGGTTGGGCTTGTTATCGGTGAGTATCTCATATGGAGTCTTGTTCAAGCCTTTGCGGAGGTAGAGCCGATTAGATGCATGGCACGCGGTGTTGATGGCTTCGGCCCAAAAGTTGTAGGGAGACTTGAACTCCGCCATCATGGTCCTTGCCGCATCCATCAACGTCTGGTTCTTCCTCTCCGCTACACCATTTTGTTGAGGGGTATAAGGTGCGGAATATTGATGCTTGATTCCCTCATCACTCAAAAACTCATCCAAGGTGTAGTTCTTGAACTAGGAGCCGTTGTCACTTCTTATTGTCAAGATCTTTGCATTGTGCTGTCGTTGAGCTTCATTTGCAAATTCGATGATGGTTTGTTGGGTCTCGCTCTTCCTCTTGAAGAAATATACCCAAGTGTATCTTGAATAGTCATCTACAATCACCAAGCAATACTTTCTACCCCCAAGACTATCAAAGGATGGAGGTCCAAAGAGATCCAAGTGAAGGAGCTCCAAAGGCCTCTTCGAGTAGATGATAGTCGTGGGAGGGTGAGCCTTCTCATGTAGCTTTCCTTTGATGCAAGCACTGCAAGCACGATCTTTGGCAAAACTAACATTTGTTAGTCCACGGACATGGTCCCCCTTGAGAAGACTTTGCAAAGATCTCATATTGACGTGGGCTAAACGGCGATGCCAAAGCCATCCCACATCAACTTTAGCCATTAGTCATGTCGCAGTCTTAGTGGGTCGCTTCGAAAAGTTAATGACATAGAGACCGTTCTCGACATGCCCAACAAAGGCTACTTTAAGAGTCTTGCTCCACAAGAGGGCCACGGAATCAATATCAAAGAAAGTGGCAAAGCCCATGAGTGCTAGTTGACAAACGGAAAGTAAATTGTATGCAAGGGACTCAACAAGCATGACCTTCTCGATCGTAAGATCATGAGAAATGACAACTTTGCCGAGTCCCAATACCTTAGAAGACGAGGCATCACCCCACTCAACATTGGTGGGCATGGATGGAATCTTTTGCACGTCCACCACCAAGTCCTTGCTTCCGGTCATATGATTAGTAGCTCCACTATCGAGCAACCATGATCCCCCACCGGAAGCAAACACCTACAAGAGATCAATGCTTGGTTTTAGGTACCCATTTTGTAATGGGTCCTTTGATGTTAGTAACAAGGGTCTTAGGAACCCAAATAGACCATTCAATGTACTCATAAGGAGAACCAACAAATTTGGCATAAACATGCCCATCTCTAGCGCGACACAACACATAAGAAGGGTTAAAGTCGCCGGCTTTGTTGGGAAGGGGAGCGTTTCCCTTCTTGGCATCACTACCCTTCATGGAGTTTTTCTCCTTCTCCTTAGTAGCACCCTCACCCTCCTTCACAAAGGTTTGCTTGAGAGGAGGAGGTCGTTTGGCCTTGTCATTCTTCTTCTCGTTCTTGGACTTGGGCACGTACCCAATCCCTTCCTTGGCCACAACTCCCTTTTGGTTGGTCAAGAGGTCGTTAAGGCTCTTCTTGCCTTGTATGCAAGACATAAGACCTTTCTCAAGTTGCACCTTTAGCTTAGCATTCTCCTCAACAAGATGCACATGCTCACAACACGGGTTAGTAGCATTTGCATTATCAATTAACATCATACGAGGAAAGGTGGCTTTCTCCTTGGTTAGCTTCACTTGGAGTTGATCATGAGACTCTTTGAGGCTATCATGAGCACCCTTCAAGACCTTGTGAGCCTTGTCAAGTATATCAAACTCCTCCTTGAGTCTAGCAAGATCAACCCCAAGTTTGGCCTTCTCGGAGTTTAGCACACGAGAAACAACGAGAGCATGATCAAAATCTTTCTTTAACTTAGCATGATCATCGGTGTGTGACTCCTCAAGAGCCAAACGAAGACCACGCTCTTCCTCAAGACCATTGGAAAGATCCGAAATCTCATCGGCATAGTCATGACTATGCCCCTCCATCTTGGAGATGGTATCTTCATGAGACTCGATCACGTCATTGGCTTCACCATGTTGTTCCAAGAGAGCAACAAAATGCTTCTTGGATTTACCCTTGAGTTTACCCATAAAGGACTCAAACTAATTTTCCTCCACATTAGATCCCTCACATTCATCAATGCAATCCATCAAGGAAGGATTATTAATGATGGTAGTTTTGATGTTGGGAGTTACCTTGTTGGTGGCTTTAGACATGAGGCACTTGGCAGTGATGTTCTCATTGGGTGAGTCGAAGAGAGATATTCGTGGAGTTTTTGCAATGGCAACGGAGGCCATGGCAACTGACTCACCATCTTCATCATCATCATCATCCTCATGGTACTCTTCTTGAACCACCAATGCCTTGTGAGGGGTTTTCTTGATGAAGTTTCTCTTGTTGGGGAAAGACTTGGCTTTGTCCTTTCGAATGAGCTTGCCACCATTGTCTTCCCTTTTCTCATACGGGCACTCCGCAACAAAATGACTCACATTGCCACAATTGTAGCAAGTCCTTACACGTTGCTTGCTCTTCGTGCCACTTGAGTTGTTCTTGTTGAAGTTTGGCCTTGAGTTTTTCTTACTCCAAAATTGCCTTGAAGCAAGTGCCATGTGTTCATGATAGGCATACTTTGTATCTTCGGGGTTGCTTTCCTCTTCTTCTTCTCTTCTTCTTCAACACAAACCTTGGCCTTCAATGCAAGGTTGGGCTTCTTTGCCCTTTGAGAACGAAGCACCGCATTGTCGGCGGTCTTGTCCAAGATGTTCATAGCCACAAACTGATCCAACACTTCACTTGAGGTCAAAGTGTGGAAGTCCGGCCTTTGACGAATGACGGAGGACATGGCCTTGTGGTAAGGCATCATTGCCTTGAGGAATTTGCGCTTGATCCAATTGTCATCCGTGTCCTTGCTCCCGTGATCTCGGAGTGAGACCGCGAGTTTGGTTACTCTCCGATAAAGCTCACGAGGTTCTTCATCTTCTTTCATTGCAAACTCATCGGCTTCATCTTGCACTACTTCATAGTTGGAGCGTTGAATGCTTGTGCTTCCCCGGTAGAGAGAGACAACACAAAGCCATGCATCTTTGGCCAAGGCGAAGGGCCGAAGATGAGGTAGATCTTCGGGTGGAATTGCATCTTGAATGATGAAGAGAGCATTCTCATTGAATTGATTATCCGCGGCTTCTCGAGGAGTGAAGTTGCTTGGATCATGCGGATGAAAACCTTCTTCAATGATTCTCCAAAGATTAGTGTCACATGATTTAAATGACGCTTAAATCGATAAACCCAAGAATCAAAGTCCTCATTTTTCACAATCTTAGGGGGAGGACCGGCATGATTCAAATGAGTGGAAGGAACCGGTCCACCATAAACAAGTGGTGGTTCCACATGAGCAAAGATGTCGGTGCCATTTTTACCACTAGAAGAAGGAGCTTTTTCACTACTAGCTTCCCCCTTGTCGGAGATAGCATCCATCACCTTGTCAGTGGGATCACCCACTTTCAACGGTGCGGTGGATAGTTTAAGCCCTTCAATGAATTTAGTAAACATGCTTTCAACCTCGGTCGTCATGGAGGTTTTCAATGTCTCCAAGGCCACATTGAACTCCTCATGAGAGACCGAGGTTCCCCCATCACCCGTAGACGAGATCGGATTCACACCGAAGTGTTCCTCCACACCGTCTACGGTATCAACCATACTCTTCGGACAGCAAAGTCCTTAGTAAAGAGACGAGGCTCTTATACCAATTGAAAGGATCGATATGGTTGACTAGAAGGGGGTGAATAGGCAACTAACAATTTTTAACTTTTCTTTACCAAATTAAACTTTGCATCAAAGTAGGTTGTCTAGATGTGCAACTAGGTGAGCAACCTATATGATGCAACAACAACGAACAAACACGCAAGTAAGAGAAGGAACACTAATGAGCTTGCACAAGTAAAGGTAAGAGATAACCAAGAGTGGATCTGATGAAGACGAGGATGTGTTACCGAAGTTCCTTCCTTTTGAGGGCAAGTACGCCTCCGTTAGAGCAGTGTGGAGGCACAATGCTCCCCAAGAAGCCACTAGGGCCACCGTATTCTCCTCATGCCCTCACACAATGTGAGATGTCGTGATTCCACTATTGGTGCCCTTGGAGGCGGCAACCGGGCCTTTACAAACAAGGTTGGGGCAATCTCCACAACTTAATCGGAGGCTCCCAACAATACCACGAAGCTTCACCACAATGGACTATGGCTCCGTGGTGACCTCAACCGTCTAGGGTGCTCAAACACCCAAGAGTAACAAGATCCGCTAGGGATAGGTGGGGGAATCAAATATCTCTTGGTGGAAGTGTAGATCGGGGCCTTCTCAACCACTCTCGAGCAAATCAACAAGTTTGATTGGCTAGAGAGAGATCGGGCGAAAATGGAGCTTGGAGAACTAATGGAGCTTGAGGGGGAAGAGGTAGGTCAATGGGGAAGAAAGGGACCCCCTTTTATAGTGGGGGTAACAATCCAACCGTTACCCCACTAAACAGCCCCACAGAGGGTGGTACTACCGCAGAGGGCAACGGTACTACCGCTGGACCCAGCGGTACTACCGCTCCCCCCTACGGTACTACCGCCCAGTAGAGAGGACTAGAAGATAGAGGAGGGACTAGCCCAGCGCGGTACTGCCGGACGGGCTTAGCGCAGTACTGCCGCGGTGGCAGGGCGGTACTACCGCTCTGGAGCAGTACTACTGCACCTACAACCATTGCAGGTGCCGCTCAACCCGGCACGAGAAATGCCCCCCCTCGAGTCGAGGCGGTAGTGGCCCAGCACCACAGCGGTACTGCCACTGAGGACCACAAGCAGTACTACCGTTGGGCACCGCGGTACTACCGCTGGGGCTAAAGACAGCTCAATCTGCAAGGTAAAAGACCTCCAACAACGCGGGAAGGCCCAGAGGGTGTGAAACGAAAGTGTACGTGATGATTCCACCCTAGCCAAACCAAAGCGGACCCCCTATTGATAGTACGGTGACTCCTAAGAAACTAGTCCACCAACAAGAAACCAAAGAGCTACACCGTCTTGAAAAACACTCCGAGGGGAGAGAAATCATCTCGAGCCAAAGGATGAATCTCTGAAACGCTCAACGCACAAGGTTAGTCCGCAAATATGTTGTCATCAATCACCAAAACTATATCAAGAGAGATATGCCTTAACACACCTGCTGAGATAGAAGATATCGATGTTACAATTAAGCTTGCCAATAGAGATACTATTTCACCGATGGGGATTGTTAGAGATGTTGAAGTCTTGTGTGGGAAGGTTAAATATCCTGCTTATTTTCTTGTTCTTGGTTCCCCACAAGATAGCTTTTGTCCCATTATATTTGGTAGACCCTTCTTAAATACTGTTAATGCTAGGATAGACTACGAAAAGGACGTTGTAACTATTGTTTGGGTGATATGTCTCATGAGTTCAACTTCTCTAAATTTCGTAGACAACCCCGTGATGAGGAATTACCTAGTAAGGATGAAATTATTGGTCTTGCTTCTATTGTTGTGCCTCCTAATGATCCTTTAGAACAATATTTGCTCGACCATGAAAACGATATGTTCATGAATGAAATAAGAGAAATAGATGAAGTATTCTTTAAACAAGGACCTATTCTGAAACACAACTTGCATGTTGAAATCCTAGGGGATCCTCCTCCACCCAAGGGTGATCCTGTGTTTGAGCTTAAACCGTTACCTGATACTCTTAAATATGCATATCTTGATGAAAAGAAGATATATCTTGTTATTATTAGTGCTAACCTTTCAGAGCATGAAGAAAAGAAATCATTGAAAACTCTGAAGAAGCATCGTATCGTGCTGCTATTGGATATACTCTTGATGATCTTAAGGGCATTAGTCCCACTCTATGTCAACACAAAATAAATTTGGAGAAGGATGCCAAACCAGTTATTGATCACCAACGACGGCTAAATCCTAAGAGGAAAGAAGTGGTAAGAAAGGAAATATTAAAACTCCTTGAGGTAGGTATAATTTATCCCGTTGCTGATAGTCAGTGGGTAAGTCTTGTCCATTGTGTCCCTAAGAAGGGAGGTATTACCGTTCTTCCTAATGATAAAGATGAATTGATCCCACAAAGAATTATTACAGGTTATAGGATGGTAATTGATTTTTGCAGATTAAATAAAGCTACTAAAAAGATCATTACCCTTTGCCTTTTATTGATCAAATGCTAGAAAGATTATCTAAACATACACATTTTTGCTTTCTAGATGGTTACTCTGGTTTCTCTCAAATACCTGTGTCAGCTGACGATCAAGCAAAGACCACTTTTACTTGCCCTTTCGGTACCTTTGCTTATAGACGTATGCCTTTTGGTTTATGTAATGCACCTGCTACCTTTCAAAGATGCATGATGGCTATATTCCCTGACTTTTGTGAAAAGATTTGTGAGGTTTTCATGGACGATTTCTCCGTTTATGGATCCTCTTTTGATGATTGCTTGAGCAACCTTGATCAAGTTTTGCAGAGATGTGAAGAAACTAATCTTGTCTTGAATTGGGAGAAGTGCCACTTTATGGTTAATGAAGGTGTTGTCTTGGGGCATAAAATTTCTGAAAGAGGTATTGAAGTTGACAAAGCTAAAGTTGATGCTATTGAAAAGATGTCGTGTCCCAAGGACATCAAAGGTATAATAAGTTTCCTGGGTCATGCCGGTTTCTATAGGAGGTTCATTAAGGACATCTCAAAGATTTCTCGGCCTCTGACTAACCTATTACAAAAAATATATTCCTTTTGTCTTTGATGATGATTGTGTAGAAGCATTTGAAATACTTAAGAAAGCTTTGATTTCTGCACCTATTGTTCAGCCACCTGATTGGAATTTACCCTTTGAAATTATGTGTGATGCTAGTGATTATGCTGTAGGTGCTGTTCTAGGACAAAGAGTTGATAAGTAATTGAATGTTATACAGTATGCTAGTAAAACTCTAGACAATGCCCAGAGAAATTATGCTACTACCGAAAAGGAATTCTTAGCGGATGTATTTGCTTGTGATAAGTTTAGACCTTATATTGTTGATTCTAAAGTAACTATTCACACTAATCATGCTGCTATTAAATATCTTATGGAAAAGAAAGATGCTAAACCTAGACTTATTAGATGGGTTCTCTTGCTACAAGAATTTGATTTGCATATTATTGATAGAAAGGGAGCTGAGAACCCCGTTGCGGACAACTTGTCTAGGTTAGAGAATGTTCTTGATGACCCACTACCTATTAATGATAGCTTTCCTGATGAACAATTAAATGTCATAAATGCTTCTCGTAGTGCTCCATGATATGCTGATTATGCTAATTACATTGTTGCTAAATTTATACCACCTAGTTTCACATACCAACAAAAGAAAAAGTTATTCTATGATTTAAGACATTACTTTTGGGATGACCCACATATTTATAAAGAAGGAGTATATGGTGTTATTAGACGTTGTGTCCTGAGCATGAACAGGAGCAGATCCTACGCAAGTGTCACTCTGAAGCCTATGGAGGACACCATGCTGGAGATAGAACTGCACACAAGGTATTGCAATCCGGTTTTTATTGGCCTACTCTCTTCAAGGATGCCCGTAAGTTTGTCTTATCTTGTGATGAATGTCAAAGAATTGGTAATATTAGTAGACGTCAAGAAATGCCTATGAATTATTCACTTGTTATTGAACCATTTGATGTTTGGGGCTTTGATTATATGGGACCTTTTCCTTCCTCTAATGGGTATACACATATTTTTGTTGTTGTTGATTACGTTACTAAGTGGGTAGAGGCTATTCCAACTAGTAGTGCTGATCATAACACCTCTATTAAGATGCTTAAAGAAGTTATTTTTCCGAGGTTTGGAGTCCCTATATATTTAATGACTGATGGTGGTTCACATTTTATTCATGGTGCCTTTCGTAAAATGCTTGCTAAGTATGATGTTAATCATAGAATTGCATCTCCTTATCATCCACAGTCTAGTGGTCAAGTAGAACTAAGTAATAGAGAGCTCAAATTAATTTTGCAGAAGACTATTAATATATCTAGAAAGAATTGGTCCAAGAAACGTGATGATGCATTATGGGCCTATAGAACTGCATACAAAAATCCTATGGGAATGTCTCCGTATAAAATGGTTTATGGCAAAGCATGTCATTTACCTCTTGAGCTAGAACATAAGGCATATTGGGCCATTGAAGAGCTCGATTATGATTTCAAACTTGTCGGTGAGAAGATGTTATTTGACATTAGCTCACTCGATGAATGGAGAACCGATGCCTATGAAAATGCCAAGCTGTTTAAAGAAAAAGTTAAAAGATAGCACGATAAAAGGATACAAAAGCGTGAGTTTAATGTAGGTGATTATGTATTGCTATACAACTCTCGTTTAAGATTTTTTGCAGGCAAACTTCTCTCTAAATGGGAAGGTCCTTACGTTATCGAGGAGGTCTATCGTTCCAGTGCCATAAAAATCAACAACTTTGAAGGCACAAATCCGAGGGTAGTGAACGGTCAAAGAATCAAATGTTATATCTCAAGTAATCCTATAAATGTTGAGACTAATATTATTGAAACCGTAACCCCGTAGGAATACATAAGGGACACTTTCTGGAACGTTTCAGACTCCAAAAAGGAATAGGTACGTGGTATGGTAAGTAAACCGACTCCAAAATAGTTCTAATGGCAATATTTCTCCGTTTTGGAATATATAAAAAAATAGGAAAATAAGAAGCAGACCGGAAAGGACACGGGGCTTCCATGAGGGTGGAGGGCATGCCCTACCCCCTGGGTGCGCCCCCTGCCTCGTGGGCACCTCGTGTGCTCTCTGGACTCCGTTTTCTTGCACGATACTTCTTTTGGTCTATAAAAATTCATTATATAATCTCCTGAAGGTTTTGACCACTGTATCACGCAAATATCTCTTGTCTTTGTTTCGAGTTGTTTCTGTCGCAGATTAGAGCAAGATGTCTTCTCAAGAGTCAGTCGGGGAGAGTCAGTGTCTCATCCGACACCAGGTCTAGGGGCAAACAGTGATGCCTATCACTTTGGGCCCTCAATGGAGGAAGAGATAGAAGCTGACTTGAAAAGGATAGATGCCATGGAGGAGGATCAAGAAGTTACTTCTCGTTTCCGGGCAGGATTCATGATGGGGGAACCACAGAGCTCAACTATTCCAAAATCGGTCATGCCTTCCAATGTTAGATTTCTTTCTTATGAAAATATGAAAAAGAGTGTTACTTGTTCTCCCGCAGCTATGCAACATCCTTGGGTTAAAGGAGCTTTAGCCGTCACTGGCAAGCTCCGTAAGGAAATAATGAACCTCAAGCAGCAAGTCAATAAGCTCGAGGAAGATAATCATATCCTGAGGGGCATCATCACCAAGAATATCACATCACCACCCCCGAAGAAGGAGACATAATCACACGGGTATGGGCACTCCTCTTGGCAACTGCCAAGCTTGCGGGAGTGCCCCGGTATCGTATCACCATCACTTTTATCTTTACCATTTTTCTTAGTTCGATCCTTTTGATAATATCTTGATCTAGTAGAATAAAGTTTTAGTATGATTTAGTTGTGAGTTTTGCTTTATGATCCTCCTATGTAATCGAGTCCGTGAGCTATATATAATAAAGATTAGTGTTGAGTCAAGGGCTTTATTACTTTGCTATGATCTTGAGGGAATAAAATAAAAGAGAAGAAATAAAAAGAAACAAAGAGATCATATGGATCTTATGGAGAGTAATGAGCTCACATATAAAGAGTACGGTGAATAAAAGGTGTTGAGAGTTGACAAAGATAGTTTTGGTCATTGTTTCAATTAATAGGAAGTAATAAAGAAAGAGAGGTTCATATATAAATATACTATCTTGGACATCTTTTATGATTGTGAGCACTCATTAAAATATGACATGCTAAAGAGTTGACGTTGGACAAGGAAGACAACGTAATGGGTTATGTTTTCTTACATCTGAGATAAATTATATTGTCATGGATCATCCAACATGTTAAGCTTGCCTTTCCCTCTCATGCTAGCCAAGTTCTTTGCACCAAGTAGAAATACTACTTGTGCTTCAAAATATCCTTAAAACCAAGTTTTGCCATGAGAGTCCACCATACCTACCTATGGATTGAGTAAGATCCATCAAGTAAGTTGTCATCAGTGCAAGCAATAAAAATTGCTCTCTAAATATGTATGACTTATTAATGTGGAGAAAATAAGCTTTATATGATCTTGTGATGTCTAAGAAATAAAAGTGGCGGACTGCATAATAAAGATCCATATCACAAGTGACAATATAAAGTGACGTTCTTTTGCATTAAGATTTTGTGCATCCAACCATAAAAGCGCATGACAACCTCTGCTTCCCTCTGCGAAGGGCCTGCCTTTTACTTTTATCTTCTACCTTATATAAGAGTCATGGTGATCTTCACCTTTCCTTTTACATTTTATCCTTTGGCAAGCACAATGTGTTGGAAAGATCCAAATATATATAGCTAATTGGATGTGGGTTTTCATGAACTATTATTGTTGACCTTACCCTTGAGGTAAAACATTGGGATGCAAAACTATAAGCCCCTATCTTTCTCTGTGTCCGATTAAAACTTCATAACCATAAATATCGCGTGAGTGTCAGCAATTGCGAAAGACTAAATGATAGTTGAGTATGTGGACTTGCTGAAAAGCTCTTATATTGACTCTTTCATATGTTATGATAAATTGCAATTGCCTCAATGACTGAGATTAGAGTTTGTTGGTTCTCAATGAAGTTTATGATTCATACTTGAAATTGTGATTAAATTGTTACTTTAGCATAAGAGATCATATGACAATATATATGTTAATGTTCTAAGAATGATCATGATGCCCTCATGTCCATATTTTATTTTTATCGACACCTCTATCTCTAAACATGTGGACATATTTTTTGATTTCGGCTTTCGCTTGAGGGCAAGCGAGGTCTAAGCTTGTGGGAGTTGATACGTCCATTTTGCATCATGCTTTTATATCAATATTTATTGCATTATGGGCTGTTATTACACATTATGTCACAATAATTATGCCTATTCTCTCTTATTTTACAAGGTTTACATGAAGAGGGAGAATGCCGGCAGCTGGGATTCTGGGCTGGAAAAGGAGAAAATATTATAGACCTATTATGCACGGCTCCAAAAGTCCTAAAACTTCACGGAAGTTATTCCAGAATATATAAAAAATACTGAGCGAAGAAATTTCCAGAGGGGGGCCACACCCTGGCCACAAGGGTGGGGGCGCGCCCTACCCCCTGGGTGCGCCCCCTGCCTCGTGGGCCCCCTGGTGGCCCTCCGATGCCTATCTTTTGCTATATGGAGTCTTTCGTCTGAGAAAAAAATCATAAGCAAGCTTACGAGACGAAACTCTGCCGCCACGAGGCGGAACCTTGGCGGAACCAATCTAGGGCTCCGGTGGAGCTGTTCTGCCGGGGAAACTTCCCTCCGGGAGGGGGAAATCATCACCATTGTCATCACCAACGATCCTCTCACTGGGAGGGGGTCAATCTCCATCAACATCTTCACCAGCACCATCTCATCTCAAACCCTATTTCATCTCTTGTATCCAATCTTTGTATCCAAACCTCAGATTGGTACCTGTGGGTTGCTAGTAGTGTTGATTACTCCTTGTAGTTGATGCTAGCTGGTTTACTTGGTGGAAGATCATATGTTCAGATCCAATATGCATATTAATACCCCTCTGATTATGAACATGAATATGCTTTGTGAGTAGTTATGTTTGTTCATGAGGACATGAGAGAAGTCTTGCTATTAGTAGTCATGTGAATTTGGTATTCGTTCAATATTTTGATGAGATGTATGTTGTCATCCCTCTAGTGGTGTCATGTGAACGTTGACTACATGACACTTCACCATTGTTTGGGCCTAGAGGGAGGCATTGGGAAGTAATAAGTAGATGATGGGTTGCTAGAGTGACAGAAGCTTAAACCCTAGTTTATGCGTTGCATCGTAAGGGGCTGATTTGGATCCATATGTTTCATGCTATGGTTAGGTTTACCTTAATACTTCTGGTGTAGTTGCGGATGCTTGCAATAGGGGTTAATCATAAGTGGGATGCTTGTCCAAGTAAGGACAGTACCCAAGCACCGGTCCACCCACATATCAAATTATCAAAGTACCGAACGTGAATCATATGATCGTGATGAAAACTAGCTTGACGATAATTCCCATGTGTCCTCGGGAGCGCTTTCCTTCATATAAGAGTTTGTCCAGGCTTGTCCTTTGCTACAAAAAGGATTGGGCCATCTTGCTGCACCTTATTTACTTTTATTACTTGCTACTCGTTACCAATTACCTTATCACAAAACTATCTGTTACCGATAATTTCAGTGCTTGCAGAGAATACCTTGCTGAAAACCGCTTATCATTTCCTTCTACTCCTCATTGGGTTTGACAGTCTTACTTATCGAAAGGACTACGATAGATCCCCTATACTTGTGGGTCATCACCCCCGCATACCCTCGCCTCGCTCATCTCCCCCAGTACCACTATTCCCTCACTAGCCGCTCCAGCACCAAGAGCCTTCTCCCCCGTAAATCAAGCCCCCCAAAACCCCATCTTCCAAACTCCACTATGGCCGAACGCAAACCGCGCGGCATCCATATGAGCCGTGATTGGAGCAATCTTCCCAGTGACATCCTCGACCTCTGTTGTTCGTGTATGGATATGTTGAGCGCCCTACGGCTGGCTGCATGCTCGATGGGCATGCACACGGACATCATCGAAGCGAGGCCTAAGCTTTTCAAGACACCCTACTTGCTGCTATCTGGTCTTGCGATATTTGCTCACCATGATACGAAGGCGTACATGATGCCCCTCGACTTCAATCCGACCTCCATTAGCCGAAACTTCTTTGCAGGTATGTAGTGGGTCACCGTACATGATTTCCCTCGACTTCGATCTGATCACCATCACCCGAAACTTCTTGCAGGTATGTACTGGGTCGGCATGAACTCCCACTGGATGGCTGCCATCAGAGAAGATGGGAAAAAGTTGGTTCTCGTGAACTTCCAGACCTCCCATGATATTATCCTTCCTCCGTTAGATGATATAGAGTTTTACCATCGCGGTCCAAGTCATCTAGATTACGTCGTCAGTTGGACGCACCTCATTTTGTAGAAGATTGTAATCTGCCAAGTGCCCACACGACATGTGGATTACGCAGACTTCAAGCTAATTGCCTTGTTCGACAAGGGACTCGCCTATCTTTCCGTCGGTGCCTTCTTTAGCTGGAGACAGCTCAGCTCGCAGTGGATCATCGTCAAAGCTGATACACACTTCTATGATGCTATTGAACACAATGGCATCATCTACGCGATCGACAAAGCAGATGGCACCATGCATTGCTGGGACGACGCGTGTAAGTTGTTTCCGTCTGATGTTAATGATGATGCCATGACACTGTTTGAACTTTTTGTGGTGATTGACATATCCCTGTTTGAGCAGAATTTGAGTAGAACTATGTCAATGTATTAGAGACGCCGTAAATCAGGTATATTTGGAATGAGCTAATTCATGCGATTGTGACCATATCATTACAGCCAATTTGTACCCCTGAATAATCAAACAGTTAGGAAGATATTAATATTCTCCTTATTTTATAGTAATCTATATACTACTAAATATGAGCGTGTATCAATGGACATGTTAGTTTCCTCATTTTCATGATGTAGAAACATGCATCACACTATTGGTTTCATCTAATCATACATTGGGGAAGTAAATGTGCATATGGAGAACTCTATATTTGGAAGTAGTGAAATCCTGTAATGCTTACCATGTGTACATACCTATGTTCACCCTTCAGCAATCAATGGCTAGAATAATATGCTCACAAAAATTTTGCCCACAGAACATTAGTATATAACAATGCATGGTCTGTTAGTTTCCTTGTAGAATTTGTTTGTGAGGACAAAACATGATTACATAACATGCATGACATGGTAGTTTCCTGTGAAGAATCGATTGTGAGATAACATGAGTATAACCAAGCATGGCACTTCTATATTTTCGAACCCAGTATACATTTCCCTGTATTTTCCCCCCAGTTCCAACAGGGACATATCAATGTTTTTTCTTCCATTATCCTACTCATACTCTGAACAATGTTGATCTTACATTAACAATGCATGTCCTTTTTGATATGATGCAATGTACCTACAGTTACTGCCCTTTGTAATCACACCACCTTTGCCAAAAACAGGGAAGCACAACTGGTTCCTCGCTCGATCAGACAACGGCAAAAGACTGATGATCATTCAGACACATGAGCCGGAAAAGTTATATTGCAAAAACCCCACTATATGCAAGCACCGTGAAATACGTGAGTATCCGGACAGTGGTTGTTACGTCTATGAGCAGGATACCAGGTTGTTGGGGCCTTCAGGATTTTTGAGTTGGAGGCGGGTAAACAGCCTTGGTTCACACTCTTTGTTTCTCGGATTTTTGAGATCACCGTTGGAAAGGACCTTGATGGCAGAGAGGCTCTGTTTGCTATGGAAAATTTTATCTACACGACGAGCCCTAGGGGTTCGGGAGCAAACTCCCCTGATTGTCAACGATACAGCCTGCAGCCAAAAGAAGGTGAGAATGAAAAAGCCATCTGGATTAACTTTGATCCTTGGATGTGTCGAGTCCGACAGGCAGTGATGTGGTTCAAGCCTTCAGGTTGATAGGTAATTGGGCTGTTGCATCGAAAGGGTGGAGTACTGGTGTCCCCGGATCACTGGTAGCTGAACTGGGGCTGCAAATTATGATGGTGTTGGATCATCCCTCTTCGAATGACTTGTTGTCTTTGCTGCTTGTTCTGGATGGGTAGTTCTCTCTTTTGTTATGCATATTCCTTGTCATTTGGTCATCCTCGTCTATGTCACTCTTACTATGTAATAGTTGCCTCTATTTAGAATGTCATTCTCGTCTGGATCACGAGAGTCTGAGCCCTGCAGATGGGTGCGTTTTGGTGGTGTAGCAAGACTTCTTATGAACTATCATGTCTTGTTGTTTATGTCAATAGTAGTCACAAGTCGGTGTTTGAATGTTGTATAGATATCATTGTTTTGAACTATTTATTGTCTCGAACTGCTGGTGGGCTAAATGAGGGCATCACCATTCTCCAGTGTTCAGAGTATATCTCCTTTTTTCAAGTTACTAGCAAGACGCCTGTGTGTTGCACGGAACATCAAGAACTTGTGGGAGAATTGGGACTCTTGCGCGCCGGCATGTGGGCGCCACCGGTGTTTTCGTGCGCTTGCGCGCCGAGAGCATATTGGTGCGTGTTCTAAATTCATGCTACCTTTTCATCCCCAATCTCCCGCCCTCCCCCACCTCTGGAATCTCGATTCCTACTCCAGTTCCCCCAAATCCCCCTCCTGTACTGCCTGTACTCAAGCGCACTATCATGTCGCCGGTCAACGCGGATCTCCGAGCCGGAGATCCTGAGGTCTGTCCTGCCTTTGGGTGCTGCATTCTGTCGCTCAACAGTGGCATGTCGGCGCTTGACGACCAGTTTGCTGGCAAAGTGCTGATGGTAACCATCAACGGCGACCGGCCTCCCGTCTCGCCGGATGACCTTGTCAAAGCTCTTGGCATTCCACATGGCATCCAAATAAGTGACTTGCTCGTCGAAGTCTATCTTCCACCGGCTGATTTCTTCGTCAGGTTCCGGACAACTTTCGACTGTAGTCGTGTGTTCGAATCTTCCCGACATTTGTTCTGCTATGGCGCGCTGGTGGGCTTTGATCGGTGGCACCCAGGATGGGGCTCGGTGCCCTCTGAGCTTGAGTTTTTAACAAAGCTTACCTTCCATGGCATGCCTCGACATGCTTGGAACAATGAGTCCACGAATGAGCTTATCAATGACCTTGGAGGTGAGCTCGTAAGTATGTTTGTTACTCCAGATAGCTGGGCTCTGACGGTTATGGCATGGATGAAGAAGCCGTCCGCCATACTGAAGGTGGTTGATGTTGAGATACTGGTGCAGGAACTAGGGTTGTACTATTCGTCGCCACCAAGGCTGCCGCGGACCACGTTAGGGATGTACCTGTATCGAGTGTTCGTGCATGTCGAAGTAGTCAATCCATCAATCGAAGTCCTGCCGCCGCCGTTGGTGCCCGGGTCCGTCGACGACGTCCATTACAGGAGTCAACGTCAGACTTTCCTCATGTTTCTCGGAACGATGGATGGCATAGGGCCTACTCCATCGCGCGGCGGAGGCCACTGCTTCTTTGGGAGAAGAGGCAGGGTTGGCTGTCTGGATGTGCTCTAATTTGAGGTAACAACTGAATCTTGTCAGATATTGTACTAGTTAAATCCGAGCTATGGGTGTGAAGCACTGATGTGACAGTACATTTGATTGTGACCTGTTCTATTTTTTTACCTGAACTTTTTTTAGAAAGGGCTATACGTCAACTTAATGTTCTAGCAGAACTTATATATTGTGTTGTCTGTCTGTTTTCTTTGCATAGCATTCAAGATATTTCCCCGTCATTGATAAAGACGATGAACCGTTATGTACGAGTTTGTTGGTTTCAACATAGCCCTACCCGTAGCGATCCACTGCTCCCACCCTGATTGTTCTATATGATTGTGTCAACTATATAAGTTTTTACTGAGCATCATCAATGCATATGGCTAAAAGATGTATTTACGAGCATCGACCGATGGGTTTCTCTCTCTCTCTCTCACACACACACACACACACGCACACACAAACACACACACACACACATGCATAAGTGGGACCCGTTGAATTATTTCTTCGCTCGTGACAGCTTTCAATTAGGTTCCATTGTACTCTAACTTTTTTCTTAAGTTATAAATTGAGCTCAATGACTTCAAAAAGTTGTACAGAAGTCTTGTTTGGGCCTTTTCGGCGTCGCTGAATGTGGGCTGAGTAGACATGTAAGGTTGTACTGTACTACACATGCCTTTTTTCAACATCAGCAATGCAACTGAGCTGACAGTTGTACACAATCCGGTTCAACTTGTTATTCTCCGCCCCGCTGGGCTGCAAATCTTTCCTAGGAGGGATGCATTAGGCTTAACAAGAAAATAGGCTTTAAAAATAATAAATATGATGTAATTATAAAAACTGGGCAATAACTATAAAAAATGCACCAAACACGTAATTAGTTTATAAAATATTACTTTTGGATTTTGAAAATTTTAATTTCATTAATTGTTGCGCGCGCAATGTTTCGTTGGATTTTTACGTAATACACATTTATATTGAAATTGTATTTAATCTGACTAAAAATTTCGGGATAAAAATATTTTAGATCCCATCAAAATATGGGAAATTTTATTGAATTCTGTTTTGAACGGCTGATTGAAATTATTAATTGTTGTCCTAGTTAGAAAATGGGCTATACTTTTAACAAACTGTAAATGGGCTGTAGTAAATTCCATTAGAATTTAAAAATGGGTTGTAGATTCTTACAAATCGCAAATGGGATATAAGTTCTCTGCCACACACTTGTGGGCCTTCTAAGTTGACGCGTCCCCTCAAAAAAAGTAAGTTGACACGTATGCAAGGCTTTGTCAACTTATAGTCAACACATGGTTCTAGCAGCAATAGCCGTTGGATGTCCATCCAACGAATGTCGTGCTTCTTCTTCAATCTTGGATATTCTAGCTTCAGCCGTCCAAAAAATGATTCCTCCCCCTGACATCTGGGGCGCACCATTTCGGAGGCTGACCTATGGGCCTACTAAGTTGATGCGTACCAAGGGCTTTGTCAACTTAGTCAATATAAGTGATTCTAGCCGTAGAGACCGTACGATGTCCACCAACGGCCGTAGTGCTTCTTCAACCTCTGGTCTTCTTACTCCAGCCGCCCAAACCAGCACCGGTGGGACTGTCTGCTCCCGCCTCCCGTGGCCGGCTGTGCTGCCGCACAGGCCGCACCACCCCAACCTACTCCATTGCTGGCCAGGCCATTCCTCTACTCACCCACACCTCCTGTTATTTTCCGGCAACGACAGCCAGATCAGTAAACCCTCGTACTCCCCACCGCATGGGAAACCACTGTCGAGTCTTCCCCGGCTCCGTGTCGTTCCCTTCCCAGGCCTCTTCGTCGTCCACCGCCCTGGTGTTCTCAGCGCGCCGTGGTCAACATGGTCAACGAACGACATCCATCGGACATGGACTGTACGTGGAGAGGCTGATAGCTGGGTCCACGGTCACACACAAGGAAATGCCTCCTTATTATGTGGAAAATAATGATTCCTCCACCTGACAGCAGAGACCTACCGGACGGGCCACCGTATTTCACGAAAAAAAACGTTTCCCCCTGACGGCTGGGACCCAGCAGCTACATCTTCGCATGCAAGCAAGTGCGTCCATATTACGGGCAAAAAAATGATTCGCCCTGACTGCTGGAACCCACCAGCTACATCTTCGCATGCAAGGAAGTGCCTAACAGTCGGGACCCATTTGGTCGAAGCATAAGTAGCGTTGTCATTCTGGTCGCGAACG
Source organism: Triticum aestivum (assembly GCF_018294505.1). Taxonomy (NCBI): domain Eukaryota; kingdom Viridiplantae; phylum Streptophyta; class Magnoliopsida; order Poales; family Poaceae; genus Triticum; species Triticum aestivum. The sequence continues at coordinate 534,837,052 of NC_057800.1, forward strand.
TGTACGTACATACTGGGCGATCGGTGTGTCTGCAGGCTGCAGCGATGAACCGTGACCGTGTAAGGAAGGGCATGTGTCGTAGTGAAGGCATGCACATGTTGTAGTTGTGACGCCCGGGTAATTAGGCTACAGTAATCCCCCGTTAATGATGCCACGTCACCGCAGTTATTATTGATAATTCCGCGTTAGTTCAAAAACCAATTCAAATTCAAAATTTAATAAAAGGCAAACATCAAAATTTTCAAACTTTAAAACTAAAATGTTCAGGATATGCCAAATAATTAATAAGTAATTATTTTGGATAAACCACACTTTTATAAAATGTTTAAATACTCTAAAATATTTAAAACAGTAGTTAAAGCAATTAAATAAATGCTTTTTAAATTGTAAAAATAGTAAACTATTTTATTTTGAAGCCAAACTAATTGTGGCAGTATCCTAATTAATAATACTAATTTAGGGGGCTAAGTTCATAATTTACAAAACTAAAAATAAAAGGTATTTAAAAGAAAACATGAACTATTAAAAGAAAAATAGAAAAGGCAGAAAGACAAAGGAAAAGTAAAGGGCAAAGCCTAGTGTGCTACTGGGCCATAGGCAACTACAGTGCGGCCCAGCCCATCCCGTAGCGATCCCCTACCTCCTGTTCACAGGAGGGGGATCGTGGCTCACATCCACGCCTCCATGGCGGATGATGGCGCCGTGTCGATCATCCAGCCAGCCCCCGAGTTGTATAAGACCGTCTCCATGCCCCTCGCCGAACCCTAGCGCAAATCCTCTCCCTTCCCCACGCCGCTTTCTTCCTCCCCCGCCATGGTAGTCTCTGTCGTCACCATCGATCCGTCGCCCACGAAGCCACAGAGTGCTCCACGCCGTACCACCTCGACGTCCTCTTCCTCCTCACCAACGCACGCGAGGCCAGGCGCTCTACATCGTCGATATCGACTTCGTCTTCTTCATCGGTGCTCGAAGCTCGCCGCCAACGATTCACCGCCTCCTGTAGCTACTAAACTCCCACCAGCCTTTCTTGTGCCTCACGATGAGCTCCCGGTCGAAACCCCTCTCCTCTAGACTTGGTTCGTTGTTTCCTGCTGATACTACCATCGCCACCGAAGCTCTGTCGCTGTCGTCGAGCTCGTCACCGTCAGTATCGTGTACTCTAGGGCCAGGCAAGCACGTGAACGTGCTCGTGGCGTCCCTGTGGTGCCGCCTGAGCCATTTGTTTGGTCATTCTCCCCGCGTATCCCCATATCCGTTGAGCTCTTGCTCTGGCCGCCGCTCACCGTCATTGCTTCGGCCAACTCCGGCCATCTCTGCTCGTGTCGTTGATTTCGTTCAACGCGCGACGTCGCGCCCGATTCGTTAGGTAGCAGCGGCCGCTCAAATCGTTGCTGGAGATGCTCGTTTGGTCCTCATCGTCGTCCTCTGTACTCGCAAGCCGCACGCTGCTCGCATGCCGGCGTCCTGCATGCGTCCGCCTCCGCCCGGGCTCACCGACCCCACGCGCCGCTCGCTGCCTTACGCTCCGCCGTGGCCTGCCCACGCCCTGGGCCGAGCCCTGACCGCACAACTTTCCCCCTCCGATTCATCTGTCCGAAAACGCGAAACACCGGGGATATTTTCCCGGATGTTTCCCCCCTTCACCGGTATCACCTCATACGGCGTTAGGTCACCCCTAGCACCGCGCATTGCCATGTTATGCTTTGTGTTGCTTTGTTTGCTTTGTTATTTATTGTGTTCCCCCTCCGTTACTTCTTTCCGGTAGACCCCGAGACCGCTGCCGGTACCCCCGATCGACTACGGTGTTGACGACCCCTACTTGCCAGATCAACCAGGCAAGCCCCCCCTTTGATCACCAGATATCGCCTACTCTTCTCTATACTGCTTGCATTAGAGTAGTGTAGCATGTTACTGCTTTCCGTTATTCCTATCCTGATGCATAGCCTGTCCTTGTTACTACTGTTGTTACCATTACCTGCTATCCTACTGCTTAGTATAGATGCTAGTGTTCCATCAGTGGCCCTACACTCTTGTCCGTCGTCCATGTTATACTACTGGGCCGTGATCACTTCGGGAGGTGATCACGGGCATATACTATGTACTTTACACAGTTATATTACCTGTGGTACTGTTCGGAGTTGGGGGCTGAAGGGGCAGGTGGCTCCATCCCGGTAGAGGTGGGCCTGGGTCCCCGACGGTCCCCGACTGTTATTTTGAGGCGGAGCGACAGGGCAGGTTGAGACCACCTAGGAGAGAGGTGGGCCTGGCCCTGGTCGGCGTTCGCAGATACTTAACACGTTTAACGAGATCTTGGTTTTTGATCTGAGTCTGGCTACTGGCCTATACGCACTAACCATCTACGCGGGGACAGTTATGGGCACTCGACGTCGTGGAATCAGCCGAAGCCTTCGTGACGTCAGCAACGGAGCGGCGCGCGCTAGATTGGACTGGAACGCCTACTAGGCTAGGTCTGCTTTCGGCCGCCCACGCAACGTGCAGGTGTGCTAAGGGCGATGGGCCCAGACCCCTGGGCGCTTAGATTTAGACCGGCGTGCTGACCTCTTTGTTGGTCTAGGTGGAGCTGTGACGTGTTGATCTTCCGAGGCTGGTCATGACCCAGAAAAGTGTGTCCGGCCAAATGGGATCGAGCGTGTTGGGTTATGTGGTGCACCCCTGCAGGGAAGTTAATCTATTCGAATAGTCGTGATCTTCAGTAACAGGACGACTTGGAGTTGTACCTTGACCTTATGACAACTAGAACCGGATACTTAATAAAACACACCCTTCCAAGTGATCACCGGTGATCGCTCTCTCACAGGGCGACGAGGGGAGGATCATAGGTTAGGATTATGCTACGTGATGATACTTGGAGGACTTCAGTCTACTCTCTTCTACATGCTGCAAGACGGAGGCTGCCAGAAGCGTAGTCTTCGAAAGGACTAGCTATCCCCCTCTTATTCCGGCATTCTGCAGTTCAGTCCACATATGATAGTCTTATTCTAGTTGATACCAATGCATACATATGTAGTGTAGCTCCTTGCTTGCGAGTACTTTGGATGAGTACTCACGGTTGCTTTCTCCCTCTTTTCCCCCTATCCCTTCTACCTGGTTGTCGCAACCAGATGTTGGAGCCCAGGAGCCAGACGCCACCTTCGACGACGACTCCTACTACACCGGAGGTGCCTACTACTACGTGCTGCCCGCTGACGACGACCAGGAATAGTTTAGGAGGATCCCAGGCAGGAGGCCTGCGCCTCTTTCGATCTGTATCCCAGTTTGTGCTAGCCTTCTTAAGGCAAACTTGTTTAACTTATGTCTGTACTCAGATATTGTTGCTTCCGCTGACTCGTCTATGATCGAGCTCTTGTATTCGAGCCTTCGAGGCCCCTGGCTTGTAATATGATGCTTGTATGACTTATTTTATTTGTAGAGTTGTGTTGTGATATCTTCCCGTGAGTCCCTGATCTTGATAGTACATGTTTGCGTGTATGATTAGTGTACGGTCAAACCAGGGGCGCCACAGTAGTAGAGGCACGCACGTAGCATGTACATGTACGTACAGCGGACAGGGTGCAAGAAAGTAAATACGGCCACGTACGTACATACGGGCGGGGTCTCAAACACCTACTCACGCATACGTACGGCCAGGGCTTGTGTAGATGGCTGGGTCAAAACGGAGAAATTGCGCCGTCATCGTGTTCATGGAGAGGCAATGGAATGTGTCGTGTTCACCGGGCGGCAACGGAACGCATGCTATTCATCGGGAGCCAACCCGCTTGGACGGAAAAGCCGATGGAAACGAGGCCTGGCGTACCGCAGAACGGAGGAAACGGCTTTGTGTTCGACCGGCCATGGTCGAAACGGGATCCTGCTCATCGGGAGGGGTCTAGCGTACCACAAAATAGAGGAAATGGACTTCTCTTGGACCTCATACAGTCGAAACGGGGTCCTGTTGATCGGGAGGGGTGTGGTGTATCGCAAAACGGAGGAAACAAACATGTGTTAGAGCGCTACGGTCAAAATGGGGGTCCTGTTCATCGGGAGGGGTGTAGCGTACTGCAAAACGGGACTCCACGGGATATTGTTCATCTCCACCGTCGACCTCCTCCAGCCTCCACGGGCTACTGTTCATCCACCATCGACCTCCTCCAGCCTCCACCTGCGATTGTTCATCCACGGGCTCATGTTCATCCAGCCTCCACCGCGCGCTCCTCCACCGGCTACTGTTCAACCAGCCCTCTCCACGGGGTCCTGTTTAACCACCCCTCCACGGGCTACTGTTCATCCAGCCCTCCATTGGCTACTGTTCAACCAGCCCCCCACGGGGTCGTCCTGTTCATCCTGCCCTCCACGGGGTCCTGTTCATCCACCCCTCCATGGGGTCCTGTTCATCCACCGGCTCGATCGATCGGGGTACTGTTCATCCAGCGGTAATACCACGGGGTCCTGTTCATCCAACCCCCCACCGGGAACTGTTCATCCAAACCCCTCAAAACGCTCACTGTTCATCAAGAGGCAGCATCGATCGGCTTTAGTTAGCAGCAGTAGCGAAGGAATCACTTGGGTTCAGTTAACAGCAAGGGATCGATCGATCGCTCGGGTTCAGTAACCCGTAGCCTATAGTGCAATCGTTCGGGTTCAGTTAGAACGCAACGCCTCGCACACACGCACGTACATACAAGAGAAACGCGCATCACTTGGCCCCCGACCACCCACCGTAACCGGGAACTCCCTGATATTTTCCTCGTCCTCGCTTCTACCACGGTTTTTTCGTCATGGACGGCCCAAAGAATGTCATGCAGCTGCGTCTCCGGCCCGCCCAGGACGAAAAGCCCATTTTCTGTCATGATTTTTTGACATAGAAGTAGGAGCCCGCCACATCTATGATGGTACCGTTTTGTCACAATTAATGTCATAGAAGTGTCATAAGCATGACAGATTTTTTTTCGTTCGGCCCAAAATGTCACGAATGTGTCTTTTTTTGTAGTGTAGGGGGCTGGTGCGCCCCATGTAGGCTGAAATAAGGGGGGAGGAAAGAGGGGAAGAGAGAAAGGAAGGGGATCAATTCGGCCTTTCCCTTCCTTCTCTCCTCCCTCCTCCTTCTTCCCCCTCCGGATGAATATGGAATGGGGGGAGGCCGAATAGGGAGGCGCCCAAGTAGGATTCCTCCTACTTGGGGTGCCCCCTTGGCTGCCTCTCCTTCCCTCCAACCTATATATATGGGGGCACCGCTAGAACACACACCAACAATTGTTAGCCATATGCGGCACCCTCCTCCACAATTTACGCCTCCGGTCATATCTTCGTAGTGCTTAGGCGAAGCCCTGCGCGGATCACTTCACCATCACCGTCACCACGCCTTCGTGCTGACGGGACTCATCTACTTCCTAGGCACTCTGCTGGATCAAGAGTTCGAGAGACGTCATCGAGCTAAACGTGTGCAGAACTCGGAGGTGTCGTACATTTGGTGCTTGATCGGTTGGAACGAGAAGAAGTTCGACTACATCAACCGTGTTGTCAAATGCTTCCGCTTTCGGTCTATGAGGGTACGTGGACACACTCTCCCCCTCTCGTTGATATGCATCTCCTAGTTAGATCTTGCACGAGCATAGATTTTTTTTTTGAAATTGCATGCTACGTTACCCAACACCGCAGGCGTTTGAGGGGCCGGATTTGCAAAGTTCGGCTATAAATGCTCTTGCATTACATGAACGCTTGCCTTGTGTATATACTCATTTCTATAAACGCACATACAGACCACATAGCATCTCTAACAGATTGAGTCCATAATCTTAAGTATAACAAATGTCTTGTAGTCAGCGAAAATGTCATCTCGCACGGAATGTTAGAATTAAATTTGAAAATATAGGAGGTAGATTGATTCCACCATAAGGGGTCATCTGAGCTATGCTCACTTCCTTCGCCAAGCAAGCTGAACTTTAAACTGTCACACTCTACCACCAAGTTCGCAGTCAAGTTAGAGTGTTGACATAAAGATCTTGTGTAGTTTGTTATTTATAAACCAATCATGGCTTGTATATTATATTCTCTCTGTTTCACAATGTAGTGAGTATAATTTTTTTTTGAAAGGTAAAACATTATAAACTTTGACCATATCTGTAGAGAAAAACATATACATCTAGAGTGCAAAATACATAACCTTAGATACATCACAAGGGGTACTTTCATATTATATATATTTGATATTTTAGATATAAGTAGTTTTGTATATAAACTTGGTCAAATTTTGTAAATTTGACTTTTCAGAAAACCTATATACACTACATTGTGGAGTATAAAAAGGGCATAAAAGACAAAACATATACTTCACCGAGACAAGATTAGAGCTTAAGAGCATGGTTAGTAATATAGCCAGCTGTGGCTATATGATGTTGCCATGTCATACATAACCAAACTTATAGTCGGCAAGTACAATAGCTGGATATAAATATGTACTACTTTGCTGATATATGGCCCACCTTACTCTCTGACAAAGTGCCTAGAAGCACGTGTTGCAGCCAGCTGTTAACTAGTAGCCCGCTTTTCTTCTCTCTTCTAACTAAGCAAAAAAATATTTAATGTCTTACAGCCCGCCTACATCACCTTATTGTACTTGCTCTAATATCATCATCATCGTCGGAGGCGGAAGGGGCAGTGATTGGCTCTTTTGGCTTTTTTTAACACAGTACAGATGCAAGCGCTCATATACACGCACATACACTCACCCCTATGAACGCACACACGCACACCCTATCCCTATGAGCACCTCCGAAAGACTGAGCCGGGATATTCATGTTGAAATTTACGAAGTCACCATAGGCACCTCGTCGTCGACGTGAATGTCTCCTCCCACTGGATGTGCATCGCCGGAAATCCTGAAATAAATCCAGAAATAAATGCGAGCACCAGGATTTGAATCCTAGTGGGCTGGGAATACCACAGTCCCTCTAACCATCCGACCACAGGTTGTTTCGCAGATCTTTTGGCATTTGTTAGTAGCACATGCATGTGGTAACTACAAGATGTGTAAAACTTTTTCTAGGCCGAGACTATATATCAAGTAACACAAGCCCTTACAAACATATATTTACAAAAGTTATATAATACTACCTCGGTGTAGTGTAAAAAACGCTCTTATATTATGGGACGAAGAGAGTGCATCCAAATCCTTGGGGAGTACCTAAAAATATCCATGGGGATGTTGAAAGTCTTCCTTCTGCATACACCGATCGTACGCCTTGAGCAAAGCTTGTTATCGTCTCTCTACCTTCATCTCAGCGAAGCAAACTTGTTTAATCCCAAGAGACTGTAGAAGCAGCGCCCAAGAAATCATCAATGTAGACTAGAAGACATCGGCAAATAACATTCTGCATGACAAATCGCCGTCCCGGAGAAGAAAAATGCCGAAAGAGACCTGTAGAGCGCCTCAGTTCTTCTTTTTTGCGAGGGTAAAGGGAATTTTATTGCAAATTCATAGAGTTACAGTCGAGAGCCATACATCCTCAATACAAGGAGGAACTGAGCATAGCCAGACAGCGGTAGCTCGCTGCGTACGGCTATAGTTTGCCAGACGATCGACGACTCTATTCTGAGAACGACTAAGTTTCTGAGGAACAAACTCCCTATTACCAGATAAGTACTTGATCTCCAATACTAAGTGGCCATAAGTTGAACGCTGGAGAGCATCCATAGACAGGCATGACAACGCTTCAGAAGAGTCCGATTGAAGTATCAATGGAGCATCAGAATGCTCAATAGCCAGCGCCATACCTTCATCATGACATGTAGTTCCGCCTCTAGAGAATCATTGAAGTGAAATACATATCTGTATGCTGCAAAAAGAATCACCCCTTCGTGGTTCCTTAGGACCATCCCAACCGCCGCAGTGCCGTCCTCCGGATGGAAAGAACCATCGACGGACAGGGCCACGGAGCCTTGCGGTGGTGCCGGCCACGGCGTGACAGTCGCTGAAGCTTTTTGGCGCGGCGACACAAGGGCCACTAAGGGCATTTTGCCTTTAACAATCTCCTCCACAGTGAACTTGCCCGCCAGGTTGATAGATTTATAGTAACTATCCAAGAACTCTATCGAGGCCAGCACGGGAGGGGCTTCCTTGCCATGGTATATGTCATTGCGGATCTGCCAAATCCTCCAAATCAGCAAAAGCACCATGTCTACAACCACCTCAGAGCAAGAGCTGAGAAGGAACATGAGCCATTCCTTCCTGTTATCGATAAGAACATCATCATTAGGCAGCGGCCATCTTCTACACATGTTAATTGACAAGTCTCCAACGTATCTATAATTTTTGATTGTTCCATGCTATTATATTATCTGTTTTGGATGTTAATGGGCTTATTTATACACTTTTATATTATTTTTGGGACTAACCTACTAACCCAAGGCCCAGTGCAAATTGTTGTTTTTTGCCTATTTTAGTGTTTCGCAGAAAAGGAATATCAAATGGAATAAAACCTTCGGGAGAGTTATTTTTGGAACAAACGTGATCCAGGGGACTTTGAGTGGACGTCAAGTAACCAACGAGTTCCCCCCTCGTGGCTCCACCGACCTACTTCTTCCTCCTATATATATTCATATACCCCGAAAACATCCAGGAGCACCACGAAACCCTATTTTCACCTCGGCAACCTTCTATACCCAAGAGATCCCATCTTGGGACCTTTTCCGGAGCTCCGCCGGAGGCGGAATTGATCACGGAGGGCCTCTACATCAACTCCATGGCCCCTCCGATGATGTGTGAGTAGTTTACTTCAAACCTTCGGGTCCATAGTTATTAGCTAGATGGCGTCTTCTCTCTCTTTGGATCTCAATACAATGTTCTCCTCGATCTTCTTGGAGATCTATTTGATGCAACTCTTTTTGCGGTGTGTTTGTTGAGATCCGATGAATTGTGGGTTTATGATCAAGTTTATCTATGAACAATATTTGATTCTTCTCTGAAATCTTTTATGTATGATTGGTTATCTTTGCAAGTCTCTTCGAATTATCAGTTTGGTTTGGCCTACTAGATTGATATTTCTTGCAATGGGAGAAGTGCTTAGCTTTGAGTTCAATCTTGCGGTGTCCTTTTCTAGTGAAAGCAGGGGCAGCAAGGCATTTATTGTATTGTTGCCATTGAGGATAAAAAGATGGGGTTTATATCATATTGCTTGAGTTTATCCCTCTACATCATGTCATCTTGCCTAATGCATTACTCTGTTCTTATGAACTTAATACTCTAGATGCATGCTCGATAGCAGTCGATGTGTGGAGTAATAGTAGTAGATGCAGAATCGTTTCGGTCTACTTGTTGCAGACGTGATGCCTATATACATGATCATGCCTAGATATTCTCATAATTATGCAATTTTCTATCAATTGCTCGACAGTAATTTGTTCATCCACCGTAATACTTATGCTTTCTTGAGAGAAGCCACTAGTGAAACCTATGGCCCCCGGGTCTATTCTCATTTATATTAATCTTCAGTCAACAAGCTATTCTATTACCTTTTATTTTGCAATCTTTATTTTCTAATCTATATCATAAAAATACCAAAAATATTTATCTTATTATTATTATCTCTATCAGATCTCACTCTCGTAAGTGACCGTGAAGGGATTGACAACCCCTTTATCGCGTTGGTTGCGAGGTTCTTATTTGTTTGTGTAGGTACGAGGGACTTGCGTGTAGCCTCCTACTGGATTGATACCTTGGTTCTCAAAAACTAAGGGAAATACTTACGCTACTTTGCTGCATCACCCTTTCCTCTTCAAGAGAAAACCAATGCAGTGCTCAAGAGGTAGCATTAATCCACAAGATCCTCGCTTGCGTGCATGCAATCAGAGCATGAAAAGTAGTCTCCTCCTTTACCCCACAGAGAGGGCATAGAGAACGTGTAGCCAAGTGCCTCTGATTTTTGCATTGTTGAGTTGCCAATGTGCCGGTTGCCACTCTCCATGCATTGATTTTCATCTTCTGAGGCACATTGGCCGACCAAATATGGTTCCACACTGAGCGGTCACCCTCCGGGTTTGTACTAGATGATCCATTAGCGAAAGTGACGTTATGATCGCATGTGGCCAACTTGTACGTGCTCCTTATCGTGAAAACTCCGGTCTTCTCCGGGAACCAGGAGACAAAATCATCGCGGTTGCAGGGAGAAGTTCTGATTTTTAGTATGTAATCCACGTCCATAGGCCAAAAGAATTCCCGTAGGCGATCAACACGCCACGCATCGTTATCATCGATAAAATCCGCCACCCGGTTCAGCCAACAGTTACCCTTGGGTGTAATAGGGCGAAACGTCGACGGCCGAGGGATCCAAGGGTCTCTCCACGTGTGAATATCAGCTCCATTGCCAACCCTCCAAATAACACCTCTCTTCAGCAGATCGAGACCATGTAAAATACCCTTCCAAACTAAAGAATCGTTGCCTGAGAACGACGTATCCAACAGTTTCCCCGAAGGGTAGTATCTGGCTTTCATAAGCCGTGCACAGAGGCTGTCCGGCGTGTCTATTAGGCGCCAGGGTTGTTTGGCCAACAATGCTTGATTAAACGTCCTCATATCCTTAAACCCCATGCCACCCATAGGTTTAGGTAGCCTCAATCTGTCCCAACTCATCCAGGCCATCTTCTTCTTCCCGTTTTCAACACCCCACCAATATTGACGGATCATACGAGTTAGCTCGTCACAAACCGAAGCAGGGAGCTTAAAGACACTCATGACATAAGTAGGCAGGGCATGTGCCACAGCCTTGATCAAAATCTTCTTATTGCCAGAGGACACATATTGCTCACTCCAATCAATGAGTTTCTTGCGCAATCGATCCTGGATGGTTTCAAAATTCCCTTTGTGCATTCTTCCTTCCGGGACCGGGAGACCCAAGTACTTTGGTTCAAAAACTTCTTGTGTAATCTCCAGAACAGACATAACCTCTTGCACCACACTTGGCAAGCAATTATCTGAGAAAATGATGGAGCACGTCGACGGGTTGATTAATTGTCCAGACGCTGCCGTATACGTGTTCAACACACCTTTAACCAAACTAACTTGCTGTTCCGATGCGTGAAAAAACAGAAGTGAGTCATCCGCAAACAAAAGATGTGATATAATTGGAGCACTCCTGCATATCTTGACCCCTTGTAGTCCTTCTTCTCTCATTGACTTATTCAAAAGAATAGAAAGAGCATCAGCCACAAAGAGGAAGAGGAAGGGGGATAACGGATCACCTTGGCAGAGCCCTCTCGAGGGGAAGAAGGGCTCCAACAATTTTCCATTGAATTTCACCGAGTACTTCACTGATGTAACACATGCCATAACGCGGGAGATCCATTCATCGGAGAATCCCCACTTAGAAAGAGCCCTCTCCAGGAAGTTCCAATCAACGCGGTCATAAGCCTTTCACAAATCCAGTTTGTAAGCACACAACGATGGTGAATTTGCTTTGGCGGTTTGGATGTGATGAATGCACTCAAACGCGATGATGGAGTTATCAGAGATAAGCCTCCCGAGGATGAAGGCACTTTGATTTTCAGAAATAAGCTCAGATAAGAGAGGTCGAAGCCTATTTACCATGCACTTTGACACGATCTTATACACCACATTGCACAAACTAATGGGCCGGAAATCCTTTAGCTCTCTCGGGTGTGGCACTTTAGGAATTAGCACAATGGACGTGTCATTAACTCCATCCGGCATGACACCAGTGGTAAAAAACTCCTGCACCACTGCCACTATCTCATCCTTGAGAACAGCCCAATTCCGCTGATAAAGCCTGGCCGGAAACCCATCACATCCCGATGCTTTCAACGGACCGATTTGAAACAGCGCGTTGGATATCTCCTCCTCCGTATATTCTTGACACAAGGCCGCATTCATCTTCATGGAGACTTTAGGGGCGATACTATCCAACACCTCGTTCGGATCCAAGGTCAGGTCTTTAGTAAAAACCTTCTTGAAGTATGAATTGGCCATCCGTTCCATCTCCGATGGAGCCACACACCATGAACCATCAGCCTTCATAAGTCTCTGTATAGAGTTTCGCCGCGCCCGCCGGACTGCCCGACGGTGTAAGTATTTAGTATTTCGTTCCCCCTCTTTCAACCAAGTAATACGAGACCGTTGAAGCCAAAGCATCTCTTCTCTATACAACAGCTCATCTAGTTCATTCATCTTTGCCCGGATTTGTGCGCGATCCGCACCTGACAGCTGGAGGTCTGCTAGCTAACCCCGCAACCTTTCAATCTCTTTCAATACATTCCCAAAAGTAGCTTTGCTCCATTGCTTCAAATCTTTCATAACTTCTTTCAATGAGATGGGGAACACAAATTTTACACCATACTCGGCGAGGCTGACCAACCTTCGTCGATGAAAACTGGAGCCGGAGAATCAAGACGCACAGCCGCGTTGTTCGCTCCGTTTGACAGTGCAACCAAGACAAACACACATGAAAAAACGCCGGAGCAGGAAACCAATGCAGGCACCATCTCCACACACATGCCTAACATTTGGAGGTAACATTTGACATTCGTTATTTTATTTTATTTTTGCACAGATCAAAATGCTTAAGTTTTTCCCCTAAAATTTTACAAGTGCCAATTTGACCGTGACAATGAACCCATCTATTTTCTTCAAAAAATATTAACATTTGCAAAAAAAAAAAATTGATGCGCAGGAGCATATGTTCCCAAGAGTAACCCACTTTGTTACGAGTCCATTCCGACCGTACTCGCACGGATTGCAAAAGCGCCAATCTTCTTTTTGCCGTTTTTGCGCGGCACCAGATGACCACATGCAGAGCATGCAGAGAGAATGCAACGGAAGAAATAGCGCGTTCATAACTGAGGCGCAGACCTAGATCTGATCAACCACAGCGGGAAATTTCCATCAATCCTCAATTACACAACCTCTTCAGCACAGGAGATGGAACTTCTAGCCAGGCCAACAAATATATCGTCATCTACTCTAACAGGCAGCTAGTGCAAAGACTCAATGCCTAAATCACCAAAGTTGTACGAATCTGAACATCTAATCTAGAGAGATCGCCAGTAGCCAGCAAAAGATTGCAATATGGAGCTAAGCTATGCCACGGAAGGCTTTCCGCGTTGGTGCTGTACAGAGATGATGACCGGATCACTGCCTAACTGGAACCGCGGCAACCTGGTTAGTGCCTGCGAAAAAAATCAAGGCAAAAAACCCAGCAGTTACATCTCTGAATCAGAAAGTGCACAGTTTGATATTTTTCCAGTGCAAAAATAGAACAGGCTGTACATGCTACCTTGAATTTCATGCAAAAACACCACACACACTTCATTGGTAGTATTATTATTCTACTAGAGCGCAAAATTAACGACTTTCGTGCTGAGTGAAACTTGGTGGTATCGACACGCGGACAGACAGAAAAGGGGAAACACAAGGAAGCTAACTTCAGATGCACTCATCCCATTAGACAAGGATAAAACAGATGGTAAATTGATAAAGAATAGAGCATTAGATCAATCACATAACCTCAGCATTTTTCGTTTTCAGCACAATTTACGCTCATCAGTGACACCAGCCCAACACAGGAATCTAAATCATCAATGGAGCTATTTATCATTACTGAAAACACCAATTGGACAATTAGAAAGCGGCAAGTTTAGACTTGTCAAATGCTATTTGTCGAAATAGTATGATTCACCATGAGACTAAGCCCTAAATTCCACTGCTTCCAGAAGCGTCACAATTCAATGTAAAGATGCCAGTAGAATATAAGTGGATGCACAGTACATTGCAAATAGGCCAGATAAATCGAAAAGGTTTATTATGGAGTACCTCAAATTGTGTTCGTTTTCTTGCCAGCAAGAATGCGGGATATTTGGAGGCCTCTGCTGAAACCTTCATTGAACAGTACCCTTGTCTGCATTTCTTGAAATCCTGGCAACCAGGACAGCAATGCAACTGGTGCCATAACAATCACTCCAAGCAGTATCTCATACAAACGCGCCACAGAAATAACACTGCCCCACACCACAGTGGATTCGATGAATGGCCTGATCACCTGAGCAATGGAAATCAAGCCCCAGCCAGTAGGAATGAATGCCAAAAGGCCAGTGAAGATGTCAATGATTTGAAACTCAGTAAATTTCAGGAATAATATCAGCACCAGCACTCCCAGAATGATGATAGCAGTCTGGACAACTCGGTAGTAAAGATGTTGCTTTGCAGCATACGTGTCCCTGGTATAGGACATCAGGACAAAAACACCAAAGATCACTGCCACACATATCCAGGAAAGCAGATACACGGCAATACTTCTGCTTCCATCTGCGATTTTGAGCTGGTATACAACCCCATACTGAAAAAAGAAGTATCTGAGATCTAACAGTATCTCCAAAATCTTTCCCCAAAGGCCAGTAGTCCGCAGATGATCTTGCTCCTCATACCACCACACTTCCCAGCTGTGCTCAGCCTTAGAAAATATACCTCCTGGAAACCAGATCCAGGTCATGAAATCCTCGAAATCATACACAGTTTTCAACCAATCAAAGCCAGAAGGATTAAATGCAAATGGAGCCATGATCCAGGACACCACGAGAAACCAGCTAGATATCATCATGACTATGTAAACAAGTGTGTTCCTGGCAATCACACTGTGAGCGGCATACACGGTCAATATTATTCCGAGCTCTATAGCCTTTATGAAGTGGCTCCTAGCATATAGCCTGTAATTTTCAGCGAAACTCTTATGCTGCACAACAAAGCCACGGCCAGTAGCCCGATACTTTGCACCACCATGAAGAATTGTTCGGCCATAGTAATGGCTTTTTGTTCCCATGGAAAATGTGTAGAAGACAGACGAAAAATTCATCTGCATTGTGAAAAAATCCCAGACAGCTGGTAGAAAACCCAGTTCAAGAGAATTCTCTAAAATCATTGGCAGGGCAGTGAAGAATCCGAGCTGTATGACAAACTGCTGATTTAGCACAGCACCCAAGGCTTTATTGTTAGTAGCATTAGCACTTCCCTGAATTCCAGCCTCCAGACCACTCAGGGCCAGATACAGGCGCCCCCAAACAAATGTGTAAACTGTCAAGACCACCAGCATTGTGTTGAAGTAGAATCCCACTGTTGTATAAAACACAGAAAGCATCCGAAAAAAATCAGTTCTATGACCAAGTCTGTAGATATCCCTACTCAATGTCTGTTCACCATTGCCACTGGATACCTTAGCTTCAAACATCGATATCTGATTAAGCCCAACATCACGCCCCTTGCCAACCTGGATGTACTCATGGTGGCTAACATTTCCACCACGGAGGGTGCAGTTGAAACCTGCAAATATGTCCTCACTGATATTGATTACTCTCGATGCCTTACTTAAACCACCACGGGTCAGAAACCAAAGGCGATCAAATACATCAGGATGCCCATAATGCATCCGAACCTTCAGTGGATTAGCTAGCACACGCTGCCCAAGGGTAACAAAGCTTGTCTCTTGTGCAGACATGAACCAAGCAAGTGAAGAGACAGATCCAGTGAAAACATGTTCTCGAACTCCCAACAGGGTTGGCTTTTGGCTCCCATGATAATAGTTGTACTGTTGTAATAGATTGCGCATCTTGAGAGCCTCCTCAAAATAATTATCCTGGTTCATGTCAATTGTTTGCACTGCATCGCCTCTGGTGAATATGATGGCATGGTTCTGGTTTTCAGGTTTACCTTCTCCAAGTTTCAGTGGGCCTGGCAACCTGATCCTGTATATCTCAACCTCTTTCTGCAAGTCCTGGTCAAATTTTACAAGGACAGAATAATATTGTATATCACCCATCTCGTGATGGACCTCATCAACATAAGCAACACGAAGGGCCTCATTTTTCTTCATAAGAGACAGGATATCTTCAGCACGTGGATCTTTCCCCTTTTTCTGGTTTCCGTATATCTGGCAAGCGACCACATATGTGTACTTCATAAGAGCAGCACCATCTTCCTGGCCTTTAAACAACTGACTGACAGTGCTGGCTCCTCTGTTCAACCTCCTTTGAGGCCGTTGTTGCAAACCATTGTTGATAGGATACACATCATTTTCATGCCTAATGGAACCAAAGCTAGCCAGATGTTTTGTTCCTTCTGCAATGTCTATCTCAGAGGCAGTATCAAGAAAAGCAAGCATCTTGAGAGCCCTGTAATAGTACATCATTCCCCTAACAGTCCGTGATAAGGTCTGACCCCTATACGAGGCCCAAAGTCGGAGCTCCTGAAATTTCCCAGCCCAAATATCATCGTCACTAACCATTCCCTCCCTCCTCATACGTTCTAAAAAGTTCGCCCAGTCATCTTCATAAATCTTCTGAAGATAAAACAAGATTGAGATGCCATCTTCATTTTCACGACGAAGCTGGTCCTTGTTGTACATGACGTCTTCGTTGTAATATGGAGTCAAAACACTGAATGCCACCATCTTCTCAACTGTGGGAGCACGAGGCATGTTCATGAATAGGGAGTTGCTGAAGAAAGCTATACGCCGCCTAGCCTCAGGGTTCTTTGGGACATTGTTCATGGAATCCCTGGATGTGAGGATCGTATGGAGGCGCCTCACCTGCTTGTAGAAGCTAAGATCATTCTCACCAGGGAATTTTACGGCATCCTCAAAGAGCAACCCAGATTCAGTCAACCTTGACGGTGCTAGCCCCTCTTGCCGGAGCTGTTCAATACCCTTCCTGGTCTTTGGAAAATCATGAACTGCAAGGACATAGAGAGTCTGCAACGTGTTGACTATCTTGGTCTGATCTTTTTTTTCCTTCAGTAGCAGTTCCACTAAGGTGATTACAGATGAATGGATTTTAGGTAACAAGTCTAGCCTGTAGTCTTCAGAGAATTTCCCGTATTCCATTGAGCTATCAAATGCAAGGAACAGCTGATTGACAATAACGTGCTCATCCGTCCTCTCCTCAATGATCTCCAGCAGCAACTGGCGTATGCTGTCATAAGCTTCAATCACAGCACATCGCCTGTACTCGATGCTAGATATCCTACCCCAGTGTGTCCTGTCATCAGCCACTAGCTCTTTTGCTTGACTGAGAGCAAGAAGCAGCTCATTGTTTAGCAGCAAGCACGGCCACCGCACCACACGAATTTTCCAAACAACTGGTGGAAGCTCAAGAAGCTCAACTTCCTTGTCACTAACAATGTCTTCTTCCCTAAATGTCAGAATGATCTCATTCCAAATCAGTGCAAATCTCTTTGCTTCGACCTCATTTGCTTCAATTTTCCTATATGGGCGGCCAAAACCGTATCTCAGCTTGAGCCGGTGAATCGCATCATACAGTTTACTCCGGATGCCACCATGCAACTTGTCCAGGTGCTCCTCTGGCATCAAATTAAACTGCATTGCACTTGCAAAAAACTGAAACCTCAATCGCAGCTGCTCAACACTGCGAATCTCCCCCAGATGCGAGAAAAGACCGATAAGTGCCCCTGTAAGTGATGAGAAGACTGCATACCATATCTGGATATCCATGAGGTAAATGAGGACAACTGGGAGCCACAGGATGATTACAGCAATCCGCTCCGTGTGGGGCATGAACTCAAACCAGTTACGTCGGATGTCATGGAGGCTGAATATTGTCTTCGTGGGGGACACCATGGGCTTAATCTGGAGGAAGTAGCTGAAGCTAAACTTAGCAGCAAGAAGGCAGATCCAGAATAGGGAATACTTGATGTTATCTATTAGCCCCTCCCTCAGACCACGGCCTACAAATGTGCGTGTCTGGAACCACCAGGTGAGCACATATAGAATTCTCCAGTTGGTTTTCTCTGTAAAATTCCGAACCCAAGGAATGATGAACAGCACCAACGCAAGCACCTGTGGGATGACAAACACAGCAGCTGCTTCAAGGAAATTTAACACCCTGGTTTCGGCGGCGAAGGACCACCTGCGATCTCGCCACCGCTGATCCCACATCCGCACATAAAGCACGCTGAATGTGATAGTCCACCCTGCAGCAACAAACGCCTTGAGCACCATCCGTACAGAGATCAGCTTAGTCTCCCTCGACACAAGACTGTATTGAGTGCCCGCATCAAGCAACGCCTGCATAAAGCGCAGCCCAGCCCAGGTGATGAACACTGACAGCACCCGGACCTGGATGTCACGGTGCCTGAGGGTCTCCCATGGAATCCCGCTACCATTCCATGCAATGATCATCGCTGCCTGAAAGAACAGAATAAGCATAACCCATAACCGGTCAAAGCTGCGGTAGACATTCCAAAAAGACCGCTGCTCTACAAAACCAGTCTTCCCAACACGGCCAAGCTTCCCCGGCGGCACAAAGAAGCCCCTTGATGTATCCAGTGGCCACCGGAGCTTCTTGAAAACTCGCCGGCTCCAGAAGTACTCATTCACATCATCATAATTTCTCCACGCTGAGTGTGGCTTGGTCCCATTCCGGCTTGCTTCCACCTCGGCCTTGAGCACACTATAAATCGGAATGACAACACGGTTCAGGAAAGCCTCCTCACCGCACACAGCAGGGATTGCAAGCCGCCCTGTCTCAATATCGATAGAGCAGTCCATGACATGGCTGAGGTCGAGGGCCATGTAATGGAAGATGTAGCAGAGGCACTCTGGCATGAACCTCAAATTGGCAGCCTCCCCCCAGATTAGCAGGTACAGCGCCGTGTAGAGGAGGTCCCTGCGGGTGTCGACGCCAACGGTGGCCGAGGCACCGGTCCGGCGGCCGGCGCTGGGCACGTGGACGTGCGGCCTCTGGCCGAGGTAGGCGCACCAGGCAGTGTAGTTCCTGAGGAGCTTCTTCCGGATGGTCCGGGCGACGGAGGAGTGGAGGACGTCGGCGGGGTGGTCGGCGGGCAGGGTGCCGCCGGCGCGGAGCTGGGCGTTGGCGAGGAGGAGGACGAGGTGCTCCCGCTGGTTGCGGACGTTGTGCAGCTGGAAGCCGAAGGTGGCGCCGAGCCAGTCGAAGAGGTCGGCGCGGCGGAAGTCCCAGGCGCGCATGAGCGGCGGCTGCGGGAGGTCCTCCGCGTGCGCCATCGCCTCCACCGCCGCGCGCACCTCCGGGAACCGCAGCGACGGGTGCTGCCCGTGCATCACCACGTCCTGGATCGGGATGATGTTGTACGACGCCTGGACCGGCGGCTGCTCCGCCGCCGCCGCCGCCGCGGCGGCGGCGGTGGGGCGGCGGTTGCGCAGGTGGCTCATTCCGTCTCACGCAGCTGCAAAACAGGAGGAGGAATTAGTACTAGTCATCAACAACAGCCACATCATTTCCGGCGAATTAGGGCACTCTACACACATGAGGAGGCGGCGGCGGCGGCGGCGGGCGAGGGGGAAATCATGCGGCGTTTGTCTGGCTTCGCCGGCGTGGGGTTTGAGGGGGTTTGCTTTGCTTTGCTTCTGGGGTTTCCAACCATGACCCGACTCGACCCGCTCGCTCGCTGGCTAGTGTTTCCTTGCGCTGTACTTTCCGGTGGGACAATGATGACGACGATAAGAATGGATGATGAATGAACGAGAGTTTGGTGATGCGCTACTACAGCTCAACAGCAGTTCTAAATTCTGATCCTAGGTTTCGTCTCGGTGAAGCCATGGAGCCAGCAGAATTGGCACTCAACTGACTCGCTGTGTGGAAAATCTAGGGGATTAATTTTAGTAGTGGATTCGCGTAGATAACTTTTTGGTTTTGGTGATCGATATAGGCGTGCATTAATTCTGCTGGAGAGCCGTTTCAGCCCATTTCCAGCAGCAGACGAGATGAGCGGAAAAGGGGCTGGGGGCGTGACAACTTTTGAATTGTGGGTGAGAAAGCATAAGAGCTTTCAATATTCGGAGATTTGGAGCCATATGGCACATGAGTCCATCAGACTTTTTTGTTTGCTCCTATCCCGCAATTGGAAACATTTGGCTACATGCCGCTCACGTGCGGTGTCCCCGCTTGCCCACTGAAACAACCAGACCGCGAGCGACTGAGATCCGGTGCCTTGGCACACACAAGGCACGGATGAATAGTATCGTACCTTAAGGGCATCTTTTGGACGTTGGATCTACAAGCGACGGTCCAATGAACATCAAGAGTCACCGCTACAGTGCATCGCTACAGGAAGTCTGCTAGAGGATAATCGCTACAGGACCAACACACTGTAGCGCGGGGTACTGTTCACTGAAATCTGGAACCTTGATTTCCGATCTAACGGCTGAAAGCTCAAGGCACGATACTGTTCATCCGTGCCTTGTGTGTGCCAAGGCACTGGATCTCAGTCCGACCGCGAGCACCGGGGTACAGGCGTACAGCAAGCGGCACAACATCTTAAACCTCCAGCTTGCATCAATATCTCATTCATTTCTTAAGAATAGTACTACCTCTCTCTCAGTTTACAAGGCGTGCGCGTACCCCTAGGTCGTTAATTTGACCAACTTAATACAAGTCATATATTACAAAAAATATATCAATATAAACTTCAGATGCTCTATTTTCAAACCGTATAATTTTTGTGTTACCTAGTTTATATTAAGGTGATAAAATTGGCAACCTAGGTATACGCGTAGGACTTATAAACTGAAACGGAGATAGTAGCGTGAAGCATTATCGCAAAGGCTGAAGAAAATCATCAGAGGAGAAAAAGGCAGAGCAAAACCCGAAAGTTCGTGGTGTAGAGTATCTATCGCCGATGGCCAGCAAGTGCTTTTGAGGGGAACCTGTGGTCGTGACACTTTGTTTTGGGGCATAATTGTTTGCTAGCTCCTTGTGTTTAAAGCCTCAAAGATCGACGCTTTCTGTTGTGCTTTCACCCGTCCCTGTTTGTGTTGTGCCGCACTAGAGAGCTACTCCCTCCGTTCTAAAATAGATGACTCAACTTTGTACTAGCTTTAGTACAAAGTTAGTACAAAGTTGGGTCATCTATTTTGGAACGGAGGGAGTACCAGTCAGACCTCCCCGCATTCCCGTCAAAGCGAAAAGAGGCTCGGATAAAGACCAGTTTGCCTTTCGTAATTCCTGCGCTCAA
Organism: Triticum aestivum; assembly: GCF_018294505.1. Lineage (NCBI taxonomy): Eukaryota > Viridiplantae > Streptophyta > Magnoliopsida > Poales > Poaceae > Triticum > Triticum aestivum. Next base: position 534,858,053 of record NC_057800.1, read on the forward strand.
AACACGTCTGTCTTTTTTTGCCTGGTGAAAGGGAAAACTAGATCTAACTCATTGCCTTTTTCTGCCTGGCCATGTAAATTTTGAAAAAAGAAAAGACCACTAACGATAAGCACGCCGCAATAATAAAGACCACTAACGATAAGCTAGCACGAAACCCTAGCTATGGTGTGCTGTAAATTTGAATCCATGGCCTCTAAACTAGACGCTATTACTAGGAGTACTAGTGAGTGACACCAGTTTTTTTTTACTCATCAGCCGCACGCCGCTGCTGGCTTGCGTCCTCTCCGCAGCTTGACGCCATGCCAAAAAGGTGCAACGCACGCCGCAAGGGGACGCACGCAGGCGCATCAACAAGAATGGCAAGTGGGCCCGCGCGCCACCTCGTGGGCGGACCCGCACGGCGCCGTTCCATAGAGGCGGCCATGTGCCACCAGATCAACGCGATAGGCGAAGAAAAGTAGGTTGTGGGCCCTGGTAACCAGCAGAGGCTATAGGCGATATTTCCTTCCAGGAGATAAACTCGTCAGTCGCCGCTTGGTGAGGCCCCACGAGACAAGCGGCAACGGCATCAGCGGGAGAAAACTACGGGACTGCCACTGACTGAGCCCCCGCTCCGCTCGGGCGACGGCGCGACCCGTTCGTTCCGTTCGAGCGAGCTTGGGAAACCTCGGCCGCTAACGGCGATCTACCGGGGGAGTAAATTCTGGCACCAAGGTGGTTGACGGGGGAGGATTTAGAACTGTCACCTGATCAGTCGACCGGCGGCGAGGAGCGGCCGCCCGCCGTCTCCGTCGAGACCCTTGGCTGCTGCCGCTGCGGCTCAATCTTCCTTCTCTTCTTCACAGCTGATGAGAGAGAGAGAGAGAGAGAGAGAGAGAGAGAGAGAGAGAGCTGAGAAACGAATATGCCCGTATAGGTAGGATTGGGAAGGAATTTTTGAACGCGGCCATGGGGGAGGGAGGAATCGCCGGAGCAATTGAGATGGATTCGTTACCCCTTTCCGAGCAGGAGCAGGCATCTGTTTGGCCTCGATCTCCCCTCTCCCGCTGCCTCTGCTCTGCCGTTGCTGTGCCGCCTCCCGCTCGGCTTCTCGCGAATCGCCACTTGCTCGGCCTTGCTGCCGCTAGCGCGTTTGAGACGTTTCTCTTCTCCCCTTCTCGTCCGCCGCGGGGGAGAGGAGAGAGATGCTCTTGGGTGGGGCCGGGCCGGGCCGGGCCGTCACTCGGGAACTTGTTTGGTTATTCTCTCCTAAACGCTACACAAGTCCCAACTGTCCTCATCCATTCTCTTCTGTCTCTCCAATCTTACTCCAATCCAAGCAGAGAAATGAAAATGTTGCCGAGCTGCAGTTCGAAAAAAAAATGTTTCCAAACTGGAAAGACAGGTAGGCACCCATACTCTGATATTCTCGTGATTTTCGTAGGCTGGGCAATACTGCAAAGGACAAAAAAATACTTGTACGAAAAAGGTGCGTCTCCAGCTGGAAGAGCGTAGTACCAGTCACTGTAGGCCAGAGTACACACTCTGATGAGATCAGGACAACACATCAACATGATGGACAAAACAGTAGGAGTACACAAAATTCAAAACGTACTAGCAAACATCACCTGACATTGCACACTACAAAATGACAAGATAACTGGAAATAATTTGCTTCAGAACAGATCTCCGTAATCCAGTTGTGCACGTGCACGAGTCAGGGGGGGGGGGCACATGAAATTCAAGCTCGATGTTTGTATGTACATTGTACGGACAGAATCAATAGACGGCATCATATCAAATCTTATTTATTTAGATTGATTTAGACAGATATCACGACACCACCCTGCAGCGCACACGGCTTCCAGCGAAACAGGGCCTGGCCGAAATCACCACGGACGAGGGGGTGCTCCGGAGCCTGATTCGTTCAGCCTGTCGAGCAACGCATTGAAATCTATCTGCTGCCCGCTCTCAGTCATCCTCTGGATCACATTCAGCACCTGCTCCCTTGGATATCCCATGGTGATTGCCTTCTCGATCATATCTCCATATGGATGGCCGCGCATCATGTGATGCTGCGATGACCCTGGAGGCATCTGTGCTGCCTGGACTGCAGAAGGACCAGTCGGCGGGTAGCTGCCATACGATGTGTTGTAACCCTGCGGATGCCCCTGCGGCGCATACTGCGGAGGATAGCCCCCCTTACCTGGAGGCGGCCCGAAAGAGCCTTGGCCTGGAGGAGGAAGCTGCTGCCTTTGCATGTTGTGCTGCGGTGGTGGCTGAGATGGTGGGATGCCAGGTCCACCATATGAATATTGCCCTTCAGAATGAGTCACACCTGATGGAGCAATGGTGTTGTATTGTCCTTGCATAGCCGCGCTGCCGGGCAGAGTTTCAGGGGAAGGGTTCAATGGCTGGTGGGGTGGATAGCCACCAGAGTAGTTTGGCGGGGGGGTCGGGGGTCTCATCTGAGTTTGCGCATGAGGATGTTGTGGTTGCGCTGTCTGAGGAAGATGAGGGTTGGATTGCTGTGGTGGAGGAAACTGTTGAGCATTAGACAACTGGGACTGCTGCGCTGGTTGTGTTGGAAACTGCTGAACATTAGGCAGCTGGGACTGCTGCGCTGGTTGTGTTGGAAACTGCTGAACATTAGACAGCTGGGACTGCTGTGCTGGCTGTGTTGGAAACTGATGAGCATTAGATAGTTGGGACTGCTGCACAGGTGGAGGAAATGGCTGGGAGAAAGGCTGCTGTTGCTGAGCTGCTGGTGCAGGAGATGAACGAGAGGGTTGCTGCTGCCACTGCTGCTGGTAAGGAGTGTAAGACTGGGGCTGGGTTTGATTTGCTGACTGAGGCTGGGATGAAGCATGGACATCTTGAGCTTGAGGCCTTACTGGCAGGTATTGCACCTCTTGTTGTACTTGCTGACCTTGTGTGTCCTGGTTGCCTGGAGCTTGGTGTTGTGGGTAGTAAACAATGGCTTGGCTAACAGCATAGCGGTCCTGCTGCGGTACAAGAGAGCTAGGGGCCGTCTGCTGCACAGGTTGATCGTTGTACTGTTGGACTGGTCCAGAAGCTCTAGGTACAAGTGCCACTGAGTTCACCTGATGAGGCAAAGCAAGTGCCAGCTGCTGACTTGCTGCATCGCGCTTTTCTTCAGGCTTCTTTGCCTCGGGGAAAGCTGTCAGCACATCTTCTTTCTTTTTAGATTCATCATGTGTAAGTTGAAACTTGGCTAGCTCCTTCTGAGTATCCGCTAACTCTTGCTTGTCTCGAAGGATTTGAATAGACCTGTGCACCTGCACCGTTTCAAATTTTAGTCACGGTTAGAAATTTCTTAACAGATTAACACTCAAGATGTGTCAGCGAAGCACATATGAAAATTAAAGTACAAAAATGTACTGGCTAGATCATCTCAGGTTTTTAACTGTATTTATTAACAAAACAATGTAAATGTTATAGTTAGAACCATCACAAGTTATGTGCACTGTATATGTATGCTTCAACTGCAGCTACAAATTTGCCCACCGAGATATAAATATATTTAGCATAAGAGTGGAGCGCATAACAGGCAACGAAAACAGGTTCATCATTAAGTAGAAAATATCATTCTTCATGTGCATTCAGATCTCAGGGACAGGGACGCTTATATCTTCTGTTGTGTCACTGTCCATGGGTTGGCTTAAATGTGTTTCCTTGAGAGAAAGATCATCAGTTGTTCCAGCTCTATGTTGAGATACCAATGGTTAGAATCTGGAAGGTGCAGATTAGGCACATAGAGTGATACAGGTTGATAATTGGTTCAAATACAACTTATACAAGGGCCAGTCCATGGACAGTCCACAGTAAGATGAAGGGCAAAGCAAGTCCAGACGTCCTAGTTGATTGTCCTTTCCTCATAAACTGACTTCCTAACATGCAGTGTGCTTATAACTTGCCATAAGAGTGTAGAACTAGAACAATGGTTAAAGGGCGTCAGATTAGAGGACCTGCCCAAGCATCCCCCAAAAAAGCCTTACATGAGCACCAGACAGTAGCTTGCCTGGAATTAATACCGTGGGTACGAGATCAAGCCTGAGCATACTTGGGATAACTCGTAGTTGCATGTAAAAACTCCCAAGTGTCTTTATGATGATTTACTTTTGATTTAGTGATTCAGGTAGGACCAAAGGAGTGATAAAATTTGGAACATGCACGAAACTTCCCATGCATGCAACCAAAGTGACCAAGGTGATTTCTCAACAATTTTGTGAATTCGTGGTCAAAATTGCTTACTTGTTATGTTAACTCAGATTTCAGATTATTCACCTATTCCTCTAAGATAAACCACCTATGCCAAAACAAAACATGGTATGCAGATTAAGTCATCATGGTTCGGACCTAATAGGTTTAAGTAATCATATTAAACAATCAGTTCAGCTTAGCTTGGGATTTCTAAGTAACTGGAAATATCAGATCAGTGTAGGATAGGCTCAGACAAACCCTGAACTTTGGGCTTGATCAACTTCAACCTCAGATGAGAGATGCCTGGGTTGGCTACTTCGCTGGCCAAATATGATCATCTAGTATTGAGCTCATCAAAATCAAAACTGCCAAGAGTCTCATATCATTTAGGATATCATACTGGTTATAATACCCACTCGAACTTGTGTTGCATCTTCACTGAGGCGTATAAGCACAGAGGATACTGTTACAGTGAATGAAACAGCCTGATGCATTGCTCTAACTTCTAAGATTGAACATAATGTGTAACTGCAATTTGTTTCAACTAACCAAGAAAAACTGGTTGGAGTGGAACAAAAGACATCACAGGAGGTAATACTACAGAAACATAAGCTAGAAAAAACTACAGCAGAACAACAAACGATGTAATATAGATTAAATATATCTGAACCTTATACTTCCTATACCGATGGCTTTCGCTACTTAGTCTGAACTCACAATTACTAGATGATCAATAGCATAAATAAACATATTGGAGCAACAAACTGGAGCAAACATTTACAAGCAAAGGAGTAAACATCACATGTAAGTGATATACAATGTTTGATGCAACGGATCATGGATGGCCCGTTGGCCAAAGATGGGAGGGAGTGTTCATTGCCATCCACACGGGTTTAATCCCTATGATCAACAAAATGCGCCGTACTTAATCGGAGTACACACCACATTGTGTCCCTCCAGTATTTTCCTCATATGTAGACAACACACAAGCACACGCGCGGGCGCGCGCACACACACTCATGTTTATTTGTGCATATGATGCTGGTGGTGTGTGTGGCTTGTGTGCATCCGCCTTTTACTCCCTAACAAAATATTCTGATGTAATAATATCCAAGATAGTTTCATCCAGAGACGCAATAAAGTGCATACACATCAAATAAATTCATAGATATGATATTAGTAATATATCAATGAACATATGGCATGATTGCACTGATAATACACCTGAAAGAACTATATTATCAAAACGGCCTTACTCTAAATAGTACTCCCTCCATTCACAAATATAAGATGTTCTAACTTTTTTGTGAATAGGATGTAGATAGGCACGTTTTAGTGTGTTTGTTCACTCATTTCAGTACATACGTAGTCCATATTGAAATATCCAAAACATCTCATATTTGTAAATGGAGGGAGTAGTATTTACTTACTTCATGTAGATGTTTCTCAAGAGACTTTAATCTTAGATCAGTTTCATCACGAAGCACATCAGCTCGAAGCTCGCCTATGGACCTCTCAAGCTTATAGCAATAAATCTCCAGCTGTGAAAGCCTGCTGGTGATTCCTTCAAGAGACCTTAGCAAATTATCAGCATATTTCTTCATGCATTTCTCAACAGCAGAAAGTACATCCTCTTTGGCATAACTATCTTGTTCATAAACTTTAACAGATGGTCTCCCAAATCTGCTCTCATGAAAATCCTGTTGCAAAAGTACAAGAATGAGTACTGCAAGTAATGAAGGAAGGTTGAGCATTATAACCACAGCGATTATGAAATAAGTTCGTTGCTGGAAGTAATGAATGAAAGTTAACCATTATAACCAAAACAAAACCCTCCAACATCCAGCAATACAAAGGAAATTGCTATGAAATTTCCAGCATGATTCAAATTGTTTTCGAGCTGGACCCTTAATTTTTCCTATCTATTGACTAGCATTGTAGAAACGATAACCTGTGCAGGGTTTGAACAAATAGGTGATATATCCCAGTAAGGTTAAAGCATACGACCCAGAAATCTAAAACACCGGATTGCGACATTTCTATACAAGTACAAACATGTCACGAGTTTCCCTCAATCACGATACATAAAACAGTCGAAATTGTATAAAACGTAGGGCGTAGAATACCCTAGCTCCTAGGCAGAAGCACAACTGATGCGTAATAACGGTGAAAATAGATAATTTCCCATTCGAACTCATCATGGGACACTTGAACCCAGTTTCGTTTTCCTTCGTCCCAAATTCCTCCAACGGAAAGGAGGGATCCGCAGACCAGAACCGAAATTTAGCCCCAAGCTTCTGTCAGAGCTCGGCACACCAACAGATACTGCTCGCGGAAGGGATCTAAGGGAGGGAAGGGACGATGGATACCTTGTCGACTGGATCGAGTCGCTTGGGCTCGGAGGGGGCGGCGAAGTCGTCGTAGGAGCAGAGCACGTCGTCCGTGCCGAAGTCGAAGCTCCGAGTGCCGCCTGCGGGGCCGCGGCCTGAGGGCCCGCCGGAGCCGGACATCGCAGGGTTAGGGTTTTGGTCGCGATGGGGAGCTTGCTTGAAGGGGAAGCGAAGGGCGGTTGATAGGTTGCAGGTGAGGAGAGAGGAGGAAGAAGGACGGATCGATCGATTGATTAGTCTGTGCTGTTTGTTTTTAGGGCCCTCTGGTGTGTTGATTAAGCAAAGGCCTCGCCACCCCGGCTGAGACGATAAGACTAGACTAAGTTTTGTATAGCGACGGGTTATCTTTTTTTCTTTCTTTCGGTTACTTTATTTATATTGAGAAGGCTGGTAATCAGGCAAACAATAGTGAAAATTGTCTCTTTCAAACGTGGAGCTCGAGAACTACAGTCAGGCGCACATTGATGTGGAAGTCAAGTCGAAGGATCAGTCCCAACCTTAGCGTTTCACGGATTTTTACGGCGAACCAAGAACTGAAAATCGGTATCATAGTTGAAACTTTTTGACTTTGTATGGTGTACAACATAATAGTTGGCTCTGTATGGGCGATTTCAACGAGACGATGTACTCGGATGAACACTTCAGCATTCATGCTAGACCGGAATGGCAAATGTGTGTGTTCCGGGAGGCAGTGGATTTTTGTTCTCTCCAAGACCTTGGATGGAGAGGGGTGCCCTTCACATGGGATAATAAACAACAGGGGAACTCCAATGTAAAAGCTCGATTAGATCGTGCCTTTGCAAATGCATCCTTTCTCACCCTGTTTGAATTTACTACTGTAAAACATATCAATTCGACAGCCTCTGATCATTGCTATATTTTGGCCGAGCTGAGAATGGAGCGAGCGCACGGGGGACGTCGCGGCCCGCGACCGTTTCGCTATGAAAATGTGTGGCAGTCCCACAGCGAGTATGATGCTCTCGTCAGAAACTCATGGCAATCTGGGACAGGCCGTCAAGGGCTGGAAGGCGTAGTGCAAGCATTAGCGTCTGTTCAAAATACACTCGGGTCTTGGGGAGACCGCGAGTTTGGCAACATCTCCAAAAAAGTTAAAAAGCTGCAGAAACAACTTGAACGGCTCCGGGCGGCTTCGATCGGTCGGGGGCCAAATGCAGAAGAACTTGCAGTGACTGCCAAACTGCAGAAATCTTGCGACAGGAGGAGGTGTGGCTTAAACAACGTTCAAGGGTTCAGTGGCTGCGCAAAGGTGACCGCAATACAAAGTATTATCAGGCCCAAGCTGCTCAACGAGCCAGATGTAACCGTATTGTGTCTCTTGAAGATTGGATGGTTCCATTTGTGATGAACCAGCCGAGGTCGAAGCGGAAATAATGGGGTTTTACCAGAACCTCTACCAATCCCAGGGATTCAATGACATGTCCGGTCTTCTACAACATGTTCATGTCCGTGTCACCGCTGCCATGAATGAGTTCTTGGAGAAGGATTTCACGGCCGAGGAGGTGAAAACGGCACTCTTCCAAATGGCACCGTCCAAAGTGCCAGGCGTGGATGGATTTACAGCAGGTTTCTTCCAACGCCACTGGGACGTACTCGGTGAGGATGTTACCCTGGCTGTCTTAGATTTTCTGAACGGTGGAGAACTGCCGGTAGGTCTAAACGACACTACTATCACGCTGATTCCTAAGGTGCGCAACCCCCAGAAAATCACTCAATTCCGCCCAATAGCTCTCTGCCCGGTTCTATACAAAATCGCAGTCAAGGCTTGCACCAACAGGCTTCGGGGTCTGATGGATGAGATTATTGGCGAGGAGCAAAGTGCTTTCGTACCCGGCCGGTTGATTACCGATAATATCCTGGTAGCGTATGAAAGCGTGCATGCAATGAGGAAAAAGAAGAGATGCAAGCAAGCCTATTGTGCCGTGAAACTAGATGTGCTTAAAGCCTTTGATCGCGTCGAGTGGCACTATCTAGAGGCTATGTTAACCAAGTTGGTTTTTTGTGATAGGTTTATTCGTCTGATCATGAAGTGTGTCACCTCAATCAGATTCGCTGTAAAGGTCAACGGTTCTCTCCTTCCGTATTTCACACCTACGAAGGGGCTGCACCAGGGTGACCCAGTCTCTCCATTCCTCTTTCTCATATGTGCAGAAGGCCTCACTTCTTTGATGAGTCATTATGGTGGTGCACTGGTTGATAGAGGAATTAGGGTGAGTGTACATTCACCTTGGGTTAATCATCTGCTCTTTGCGGATGACAGTTTGATGTTCATGAATGCAAATGTACAAGACGCACATAGATTGAATGAAATTCTCCAGTTATATGTTGCATGCTCTGGCCAAGCAGTTAACAGGGAGAAGAGTGCCATTTATTTCAGTCCAAATGCTTCAGATCAATTGAGGACAGAAATTAAACAAGTACTTGGTATTTTTGTGGAAGCTTTTACCGAATGCTACCTGGGTCTCCCAACTGCCGTGGGAAGGATTACAAGTGGTAGCTTTGATCACATTGGTGAAAGGTGTCGAGGTAAAATGCAAGGGTGGTCAGTGAAAAACTTGGCATGTGCAGGTAGAGAAGTTCTTCTCAAATCCGTGGTTCAGGCCATTCCTACCTACAGCATGACTTGTTTTCAATTGACAAAAAAAGTTTGTAAGCAACTTACATCTTCTATGGCGAAATTCTGGTGGAGTAGTGATATTGATAGACGGTCCTTGCACTGGATATCGTGGGATAAACTCTCAGCACCAAAAGTAAAGGGAGGCATGGGATTCCGGGACTTTGCTCAATTCAACCTAGCTTTGCTAGGAAAACACGGTTGGAGGCTCATTACACATCCCAATTCCTTGTGCTCCAGAGTTTTAAAGGGCAAGTATTTCCCTAACTGTCATTTTTTGGAGGCAACAGCACCCAAGTCTGCATCCACAACATGGAAGGCCATAATTGCCGGTCGTGCTGCGGTTGAAACTGGACTGATCAAAAGGGTGGGGAATGGTGATTCCATCTCCATATGGGAAGATCGTTGGATCCCCAACACTTCCACGCTCAAGCCCATAGGGCGTCTTGGCAATGATCATGTTCAAAAGGTGTCAGAGTTAATTGACCATCAGAATGGGTCTTGGCTGGTGGATAAGGTACATAGCATTTTCCTTGCTCCGGGTGCAGATGCAACATTAAACATTCCGTTAAGAGCTTCTTGTGGGGAGGACTTCTATGCTTGGGCCTTGGAAAAATCAGGTGTTTATTCTGTCAAAACGGCATATCGTGCTCTAATGACTCGGATCGAGCAATCAGCTCAAGAGGAAGGAACGATAGCGGAAACTTCATCGTCAAATAAACACCTTTGGACAGCCTTGTGGAAACTCAAGGTCATTCCAAGAGTCCGCGTCTTTTGGTGGCGAGTCTTGCGAGGTATTTTGCCGGACTACGTCACTCTGCAACATCGCCATATTAGGAGGATGGCGAGATGCGATCTATGCAATGCGGCAGAGGAAGATCTGCAACATGCAGTTGTAGCCTGCTCACACGCCAAGCAGTATTGGTCTGCAGCGAGAGACCTTTTGGGCCTCAAACTACCCAGATTACATCCTGCGACTTGGGCGAAGGACATATTGATGGACGACATGATCGCAGACCAAGATAGATGCAAGATTGTGACTATCATGCATGCAATATGGTCTGCCAGAAATCGACGGACTCATGACAAGGTTCCGTTCAATCCTTTTCATGCTGTGAAGACCATCCGAGATGATCTACTACTTCTAGAAATTCCAAAACCTGCTAGTGCTGTCTTGGGGGTGCAATGGTGCCCACCTGATGTTGGCTGGGTCGAAATCAACACGGATGGGGCGATAAACAGCGAAGTACATTGTGCTGGGGAGGTGGTGTAGCTCGATCCCACCTGTCCTTCATGGGAGCTTGGAGTAAACCCTTCCCCGGAGTAACTGATCCACTAATCGCTGAAGCAATGGCACTCAGGGAGGGTGTTATATTTGCCCAACTTCGTGGTTTCTCACACGTCGTGATGGAGGTGGATTGCTTAGAGGTGCTGAATCTCTGGTCGTCGCGTAACAATTGTCGCTCTATTGTTGCGCCTATCTTAGATGAAATTGGGGAGAAGTCGACTAGTTTTATCTCTTTTTCTATTAGGCATGTCCCGAGGGCTGGTAATTGTTTGGCCGATCTCTGTGCAAAGCAAGCCTGTACCATGCTGGTGTCAGACTGCTGGCTGGAGGAGTGCCCTTCCTTTCTTATTAGCAGCCTACGGGCGGATTGTAATCGGATGTTACTAAAGCAATAAAGCTCCCCATATTCCCGGCAAAAAAAAACTTGCGTGTTTCTTCAATTAAAAGCAATCTAAAATTTTTGGTTGGACATACTCCCTCAATTACTAAATATTTGTCTTTCTAGAGATTTCACAAGTGACTACATACGAAACAAAATGAGTTAATCTACCCTCTAAAATATGTTTATATACATCTGTATGTGCTAGTCTATTTAAAATCTCTAAAAAGACAAATATTTAGGAATGGAGGGAGTAGTTTTTAGGGCGAAATGGAAAACTAGACGAGATGTATGATTCATATAATTGTTTTCATCTGTTGCTTTGTCCTCTGCTTGAAAGAAAATTTCCATTGACAATTTTTTTGCAAGAAGGCCAAGGATATATATTAAAATTGTTCCCTTACGAGGCGATCCTTACAAAAATAGAAAATAACATACATGTCCTTGGGTATATTGTTGACGTCTTCCTCCTGCACTCGTCCGTGGCGCATTATCGGCAAAGTTCGATGGCACCTCTGGATCTCAAGACTAACCTCAGAACCAGGGTAACGGTGTTAACACAGCGGAAAGGAAGTTACCAAACTGAGCCAGAAGAAGCCGGCGACATCGAATTGCATATTATATCGTTGTCCCAGGAAGAAAGCAACGAAGAGGACTGAACAATCATCCCCGGTCCATCCAGACAACACCGGAGAGGCCTAACCTCACTAGCTCCCTGATGAAGCCGAACCTAGTTGTGCTTCGTTGACTGGAGAAACCAGAAGACCAAAACACAAACCATCATCGTCCACTCCGTCAAGGACAACCTAGAAGAAACATATACAAACCGGGGAAGGGGTGGATCTGGACCTGACCGGAGCTCCACGCTCCATCCACCGACGCCAATCGGCATGGCCGAAACAAGGAACGAGAGGAAGGGATTTATTCCACGCCTTCAATGACGCCATCGCCTCACCACCACCGGCCTAGATCGAGCCTTACCCAATGCTAGGATGAGGCAAAAGCTCAACTGCCAATCTCCAAGTTGCCCCCCCCCCCCCCCGTGCGCATTGGCGTCGAAGTGCACCTAAAGGCGAGGGGAACCGGCGGCGGTTGGAAAAACGAGGAAACGCTAGTCTCTTGTGCCCTTCGTGAGAGGAGAACAAATTGTTTAGAATCTCTAGTGACTCGTATCTTAGAATAAAATTCTACATTTAGATATGGAGATTATTTGATATACACACATCCACATTTTCAAATTATAAAAAAGGACCAATAAGGTAGAACAACACATAATTATCTTTGGGTATGCTCGTGTTCTGGCCAGGAGACGGTGTCTTGGACTAACAAGCACACTATGTTGGCCTGCCCTTCATGGGCCGGACCGAGGACCCACCAACAACTGAAGAAGGGGCCACACATGCCCTGGCCCTCGGCATGATCTAGATGGAGTTACCCGAAGACTTGGCGTACACTATAAGGCATATTTTTATGATCGACTTGTTCATCCCTAGATTGTAGCTGGCCATGTGTAAACCCTAGATATCCCCTGCCTATATAAGCCGAGGGGTTTAGTTTGTAAAGACATGTTTTCAAGGTTTTGGGAGGTTAGAGCTCATTCATATGATTTCGAGGTAGACCATTGTAACATCCACGATGTGGCTATATCTCCCACATGTCGGAGCACGACTTAGAGGCATAACCGCATTGTAGGCATGTCGCAAGAGGGGTAATCTTTACACATCTCATGTACTGAATAAGAAAGAGGTACAGAGTTAGCTTACAGTCGCCACTTCACACAATACATAAGAATAGCTTTACATCATCCAGAATACAAACAAGGTCCGTCTACGGAACCAAAAATAAAATAAGACCACCCCTAATGCTAGATCCCCGATCGCCCCGGCTGGGCTCCACTACTGATCAACTGGCAACGAAACAATACAACAAACACGGTCTTCATTGAGCTCCTCCTTGAGCTCGGTTGCGTCACCTGCACGGTATCATCGGCACCTGCAATTGTTTGGAAGTATCTATGAGTCACGGGGACTCAGCAATCTCACACCCACGAGATCAAGACTATTTAAGCTTATGGGTAGGAAATGGGTAATGAGGTGGAGCTGCAGCAAACACTAAGCATATATGGTGGCTAACTTACGCAAATGAGAGCGAGAAGAGAAGCAAAGCACGGTCGTGAACTAGAAGTGATCAAGAAGTGATCCTGAAACTACTTACGTTCAAGCATAACTCCAACGCCGTGTTCACTTCCCGGACTCCGCCGAGAAGAGACCATCACGGCTACACACGCGGTTGATGCATTTTAATTAAGTTAAATTTCAAGTTCTCTACAACCGAACATTAACAAATTCACATCTGCCCATAACCGCGGGCACGGCTTTCGAAAGTTCAAAACCCTGCAGAGGTGCCCTAACTTAGCCCATCACAAGCTCTCACGGTCAACAAAGGTTATTCCTTCTCCCGAGAAGACCCGTCAGTCTCGGAATCCCGGTTACAAGACATTTCGACAATGGTAAAACAAGACCAGCAAGACCGCCCAATGTGCTGACATCCCGATAGGAGCTGCACATATCTCGTTCTCAGGGCAACACCGGATGAGCACTCCGTACAATTAAAACCAGCCCTCAAGTTTCCCCGAGGTGGCGCTGCAAAGGACTCTAGTTCGGACCAACACTTAGACAAGCACTAGCCTGGGGGGGGCTTAAAATAAAGATGACCCTCGAGAGAGCAGCTTCCAAGGGAAAAGTAGGTGATGGTGAGGCAAATGGTAAAACCAAGGTTGGGCCTTGCTGGAGGAGTTTTATTCAAAGCGAACTGTCAAGGGGTCCCCATAACACCCAACCATGTAAGGAACGCAAAATCAAGGAACATAACACCGGTATGACAAAAACTAGGGCGGCAAGAGTGGAACAAAACACCAGGCATAAGGCCGAGCCTTCCACCCTTTACCAAGTATATAGATGCATTAATATAAACAAGAGATATTGTGATATCCCAACATATCCATATTCCAACATGGAACAAACTTCATCTTCACATGCAACTAGCAACGCTATAAGAAGGACTGAGCAAAGCGGTAACATAGCCAAATAACGGTTTGCTAGGAAAGGTGGGTTAGAGGCTTGACATGGCAATATGGGAGGCATGATATAGCAAGTGGTAGGTATCGCGGCATAGCAATAGAGCGAGCAACTAGCAAGCAAAGATGGAAGTGATTTCGAGGGTATGGTCATCTTGCCTGACATCCCGCAAGGAAGAAGAACGAGTCCATGAAGAAGATAAACGGGCGTAGTCGAACGAATCCTCACAAACGCGACGTTATCGGAACCAACCCGAAGAAGGAACACCAGAAAGAAGCAAACAACATAGTAAACAACCACCACATAGACATGGCATGATGCACAACCAAGTATGATGCATGTCTGGTTTAATGAGGCATGGCATGGCAAAATGCACAAACAATCCTACAAATTAAATGGAGCTCAATATGCAACGGAGTTGCATATTGAAGAAAACACCACATGACTTATTTAGTTCTCTCTCGTTTATGTACCCAACAAAATTAAATGTTGATTAACATGGCAAGGGGTGAAGCAAATGAAAACTACCTATCTAGGCAAGTTTAAATGAGGCCGGAACAACAAACAATAAGTCCGGAAACTCCTCATGTGCATATTTTAGGTTTTGGTACTGTTCTGCCCTAAACCATATTTTATAGTTGTTAAACATGCAAAGCAATGTCACCATGTTAAACTAGGCATTTTCCGCCCCATTTACACATAAAGTTTATTAAATTTGGAGCTACGGTTATTTAGTTATGAATTAAAGCATTTTAGCATGGCATTTGAGCACATTTAAACAAACAACATTTTAACCATTTTAAACATAGATGAAAGTTGGATATTATGAAACTAGACAAAATTCTAAGCATATTTCATATATAATTTGTTTTAATATGATGCACCGTTTATGAGTTGTTAAATGCATGATCTAGAGGGACTTTTCTGCAAATCTGTTTTACTGGACTAATTAGCAAATTCCCAGGCGCTGGAAAAAAACATACACGGGCCGAAACTGGGTGAGCGCGGGATAATATTCAGCGCCCAGGGCGTCACATAAGCAAACAGGGATGGGCTGGCTTGTGCTCACCTCGCGGGCCTTGGGCCAGCGGATCTGGTGGGCTAATGTTGCAGCAGGGCACAGGCGACTAGTCCTTGGCGCTGTGGAGGGGAGCGGCTGGGCCGGAGTAGAAGTGGCCCAGACGCGAGCGCTGAGGCATCGTGCTCGTTCAACGAAGACGCAGGCAAGCGGGCAAATTACTCGTTCTTAAGAAAGGAACAACAGCGCGCCCATGGCGATGCAGAGGACGACGACAGGGGTTTTGGCGACGGGGTCATCGGAAATCGGCGAGAACGGGCGGATCGAGGTGCGTGAAGGCGTTCTTCGACGAGGTAGCAGGCCAGCGGCGACGACTGCTGCTGAAGGGGATCGAGGCGGCGTGGTCCTTCTCTGATGCAGAGACTGGCGCGGGACTAGAAGCAGCAGACGAAATAGGGGCGTGGCGATGGAACTTGACGAACTGCTGTTGTTGCTGCGGCGATGAGGCAGCGAGTCCAGGGACTTGGCGGACTGGCGCGGCTTGAACTCCGGCAAGGCGGAGGTTCAACGGAGAGCAGAGGAAGGAGCTCCGCTCGGGCCAGAGGAAAGGGATGGCGCGATGACTCTCTCCGGCGAGACAGGGACTTGGCGTGGGCTCGTCAGGGTCCTACTGGTGGCTCTCGTCTCCGGCGTGGTTCGCCGATGAAAGCTTGAGGAGGAGAGGCGAGCTCAAGGCGGCGCCGTGGACGAGCTGCAGGTTCGCGGGAGGAGGTGCTTGAAGATCCCCCATGGCGCGAGGGAAAATAGAGAGGGAGCCAAAAGTGAGAGGAGAAGGAAGAAACGGGAAGAACGAAAGGAGACAGGGAGGAGAGGAGCGGGATGAGGCCGGTCCTGGTTGTGGTTGCTGGCAGCGGGGTCGTCGGAGGGCGCGGCCTGCGGGGTCCTGAGGCGACGCTGGGTCTGGGGGTTGAGCAGAGGAGCTCGGTGGGGGGGGGGGGTCGATGGGTGGATCGGGAAGGCAGAGGAGGCTGCCATTTGGGTGGATGGGGAAAAAAGAGGTGGATCTGGCGATGATCCCGAGAGGATTTGAAGTGGCGGCGGGCAGGAGAATGGAAGGGACAAGTGGCCTAAAAACTAGGGTTCGGTCTGATTATATAGGTAGGGGGCCTAGAACAGGCAAGCTTTTGACCCTCCGATCGTAATTAGACGGACGAGAATAAATAGCTTAGGGGAACCCAACAAAGAATCAGAGATGTTTTATAGATGTTAGGGGATGATCCGGATCCAATAGTGACGACTGCCCGGGTCGGGTCCGGGACAGCTTTCGGACGCGCGCGCAAGGAGGGGCCGCGGGCTGGTGAGAGAGGTTAGGTTGGGCCTGGCGGTGAGTGGTAGTGGGCTGTGCAGAAAGCCTAGGGCTGAGAGGAGAGAAGAGAGAGAGACCCGACGACTATTTCCGGAGGCCGAAAACGCCCGACGTTTAACCGACTATAATGTCACTATAGTTAACCGTTGGGGCATCAAACGGACTCCGAATGCGATGAAATTTGGCAGGCGACCTACTGACAACGTAAACACACTGCATGCCAACTTTCAACTCATTCCAAGAACATTTTCCGGCCACTTATAAAATAATATTTCGGACATGTCACGGGCGCGTGCAAGTGTGTCTGGGCTCAGAACGGACAACGAACGGAACGGGGAGGCCGGAACGGATGCAAGTTTGAAAACATGATGATGCAATGCACATGATGACATGACAAGATGCAACACGCAAGCGAATGACAAGGCAACAACCTCGAATAACTGGAAGACACCTGATGCAACGGTCTCGGGGCATCACAACACTCCACCACTACGAGAGGATCTCGTCCCGAGATCTAGGATGGCACCAGAGGGAAACGGAAGAGGAAGAGAACAGGCAAAACTAAGTTGCTTCTTTGACAATTGAGTGAAACCAAAGAACCTTGCGAGGTTGAACAAATTCGAGAAAAGAATACAACGAAGGTGAACAAAGTTGAAACCTCCGTTAGAGAAGAGGAACAAGGAACCTTACTAGACCCTTGTAGGTTGAAAGACATAAGAAAAGTGTTACAATGGACAATAGGTACATGCAAGCACTCCGATTGAAACGAGATGTACAAGGAACGATAAGGATCAATTACAACAACACTTCGGTTGGACATGGAAGGTAAAGAATATAAACTTTGCCAAACGAAAGCACTTGGATGAAACTCCGGTTAGAAGAGGAATGATAGAAATGACACTTCGGTTAAAACAAGATAGAGAAGGAAAAAGAATGATATAATTTGGGCAGCACTCCGACTGAAAAGAAAAGGAATTGAATAAGAACTTGACAAGATGAGAGTATGCTTGATGAAATCAACAACACACTGTCTTCGGAACTATTGAAAGAATGGCACAATGGGTAAGAACGATTTCAGACGGCACTCCGATTGAGAAGGGGGCAAAAGTTGATAAAATGGGAAGAACTTGAAAAGAGGGCATGACACTCCGGTTGAAAGGATAAGCAAAAAGGAAAGAACATGATCTTGGCAAAACAAGATGATAGGACGAAGAGAGTAACTTCACAATGCCTTCGGAACGAAAGAAAAGAAGGTAGATCGTTAGCATAAGAGAATGGAGAAAGAAATGACAACTTATCCCACAATTGAATTTGAAAAGCATGCTTGCAAAGAAGGATTGAACGGAGTTGTTGGGAAATCAACAACGAAAAGAATAAGTTTGTTGTGGGCTTATGGAAGACTTCTCAAAACTATGAGGTGAAATTCTGCCACTAACGGAAACCATAGATTGGATTGATAACAACAAGGAGACGAGAAGCTTATTTCACCGGAAGGATAAATGAAGAACTTGGGTCGTTTATAACCACCATAAATAGCAAAATCCTTAGGGAAAGCTTTAGGTGAAATATAACCCAGGATAACTCCAATGAAGAGGTAGATTGGTTGAAAAGAATGTCTTGAGCGAAGAGAAAATGATGGATTTAGATATGTCACTCTTGAAAACTTGTGAATCATGAAACACGAAGGGAAATTATCAACAGTGACATAACACCACCTCAACAGATACGGTAGAAAGAATTGCACTTTGAAATGCAAGATGAAGAAAACTTGAGCTCCTATGAAAAGAACCTCAATGAACACTTCGAGAAGGAATTAAATCCTTGATGAACCATCATGTAGAGCCTCCATGAAGAACTCCGGTAAACAAAAGGATAACGAAAAGAAAGAGAAGTTGAAAACACAAGGTGAAACATTGTAATGATTTAGATGGATCTTCGTGGTGACATACTTGAAAGAGCTTGGAACTCCGGGAAAAGAAAAGATGAAACAAATGAAACCGAGAATTTGATGAGCCTCCAGAATAAGGAATTAATCACTTGGATGAAGCAAGAATAAGAATTACGTTATGCGTATGCTTCACCAATTAAATTGATGACCCATATTGGATTTGGCATGCTACTTATTCTCGTAGAAAGGATTAAGATAGATAGAGCATCAAAATTGGGAAGGTCTTCAACGAACCACCGGTAGGATTGAAACAACGAATGAATTGATATGATAAACGAAAGAAGAGAATCTTGAATGAACCACCGTAAGAATTGAAAATGAGAGTAGCAAAGGCACAAATCACCGGGTAGAATTGGAAAACGAATGAAGATACTTGAGAGTATTTAGATACAAATGAACGAAGAGATCACGAGCTGATTAGAGAATACTTGAATGATGCACCGGTAAGATTTGGAGAACGAGAGCTGAAAGATGGAATGAATAAATCTTAGATGATGGGCTCTGGATAATCAAACTAAAAAGAATCTTGAATTGCTCCGGATAGGTGAAAAGAAATCTCACAATCGAAAACAATTGTGAGAGGATGGCATAATGCTAGAACCACAAATCTTTGATAGAACGAAAATAGATTCAAGGGAAAACTCTTCTTCGGTCTTCAAAATCAGAGAATGACAATGGGAAACACCGCCATGAATTGTTGAGATACTCCAGAAAGAAAATTAGAAAGGTTGAACCAATGATGAAAAGAGTTTGAAAGATCTTGGAGAAGGCATTTGACTGATGATAATTCATTCTTACGTCAAACTTCAAAAAGAATTTGAGGATAGCTCCGGTATAATTAGAAGAGTCAGGTAAGATCCTGGGAAAAGACCTGTGGGTAAGGGCCCACTCAAAAGAAACACCGTTGAACTATTTAAACGAGAGATTGCGCCGATAGAATTAAGTTGCTTGAATGAGATAACAATCTCGAAAGAGTTTGAACGAATGCAGAGTGGAAACACGAATCTTCTGAGATATCTTCAGCACTCCAGAACAAATGAATAGTGAGAGGTGAATGATAAAGAGGTGCACCGACATGAGAAAACATTTGAAACGAAGAAAAGGATATGATCAACACCAAAGCTTGAATTGAATCCACCGAAGAAGAAAGAGAACGAAGAATAATGAACTTGTAGAGCATCTTCATGAGAACCACCGGGTAAGAACATTGACTGAAAAGAACAAAGAGACTTCACATGAATAAAATGTATATTTGATTAAGAAATCTGAATCCTTGAAGAAAAAGGGTGGGAGGGCGGGAAAAACAAAGACAACTTGGGGACGGATGAAACAAACAACATTGGGAAAACCGAGAGGCGATCTTCCGGATGTTAAAATGATCGGATCCACTTGAAGAGAAAACACACCAGTTGAAAAGGATTGACATGACAATCTCAATTATCATGAAGGATTGGTATTCACATAGGAGTATGAGAACACCATTTGGGGAAAGTATGGAATCAACACTTGACATCTAAGCAACTCGAATACCACAACTCAAAACAAAACAAAGGATTGGCTTGCAAAATAAGCCGAAACAAACATATGATAGAGATTTCATCCGAAGTTTTTGTGGTGGGGCCCACACGAGCTCGATCGTACAGCACCATCATGTACAAGGCAGTGCACATGACATACGAAGCATCCCCGAGTCAGCATAGCCAAGGACTCTTTAAGACACCACGAGACCACTGTAAAACCAACCGTGGATAGGCGGACCACTAGACATCGAACCCCAATCTCATATCATGCATCTGTCGGAAAGATATCCTAAGAGCTACTTGAATTCCCACTTATAAACTCCCAAAACTTTCTGGTTATGCAATCAGGTGTTGGGGATACAGGGGAAGCATAATATCTCACCCAAAACTAGCAAATCCTACATCCAGCTGTATCCATCCTTCAACACATAACCAAGAAACCTTCGGAAATCATTTACCTCAACCTTCAAAAAGCATCTGTTATACGAGTTATGGCAATACTCCCGAACTCCCGCCCCAGTACTGGGTGGCGTCGAGGTTATCTCACCAACAACTGCATAAAAGAGATTTTCGATGTCGGTGAAACTCAGGTATTCCAGAACTACAACGATAAAATTGTGACGACAACACCTCGGAGCTCAACTCCCCGGGACACTGCCACAATCCCTAAATGTCAAGAGGCACCAAGAACAATGTTCTCGTCACAAAACCATCGGAACGATTCCAAGATACCCGCGTGATCCTAATTTTTTAGTGAAATTTGAGAAGAGAAGAGTTAAAACTCTACGTCAGGAAGCCTCACCAGAGCGACGAAGGGACTGAGGAGTAAAAAGAATCCTACTCTCTGATATATATATAATCCTATAAGACTCAAAACATTTTTCTAGACTCAACAACACCAACGATTCAATCAAGCAGGGGGGCTCCTAAGTCGGGGAAGGCTCTAATACCAACTTGTAACACCCACGATGCGGCTATATCTCCCACGTGTCGGAGCACGACTTAGAGGCATAACCGCATTGTAGGCGTGTCGCAAGAGGGGTAATCTTTACACATCCCATGTACCGAATAAGAAAGAGGTACAGAGTTGGCTTACAATCTCCACTTCACACAATACATAAGAATAGCTTTACATCATCTAGAATACAAACAAGGTCCATCTATGGAACCAAAATAAAAGAAGACCACCCCTAATGCTAGATCCCCGATCGCCCCGACTGGGCTCCACTACTGATCAATTGGCAATGAAACAACACAACGAACACGATCTTCATCGAGCTCCTCCTTGAGCTTGGTTGGGTCACTTGCACGGTATCATCGGCACCTGCAACTGTTTGGAAGTATCTGTGAGTCACGGGGACTCAGCAATCTCACACCCGCGAGATCAAGACTATTTAAGCTTATGGGTAGGAAATGGGTAATGAGGTGGAGCTACAGCAAGCACTAAGCATATATGGTGGCTAACTTACGCAAATGACAGCGAGAAGAGCAGCAAAGCACGGTCATGAACTAGAAGTGATCAAGAAGTGATCCTGAAACTACTTACGTTCAAGCATAACTCCAACGCCGTGTTCACTTCTCGGACTCCGCCGAGAAGAGACCATCACGGCTACACACGCGGTTGATGCATTTTAATTAAGTTAAGTTTCAAGTTCTCTACAACCGGACATTAACAAATTCCCATCTGCCCATAACCGCGGGCACGGCTTTCAAAAGTTCAAAACCCTGCAGGGGTGTCCCAACTTAGCCCATCACAAGCTCTCACGGTCAACGAAGGATATTCCTTCTCCCAAGAAGACCCGGTCAGTCTCGGAATCCCGATTACAAGACATTTCGACAATGGTAAAACAAGACCAGCAAGACCACCCGATGTGCCGACATCTCGATATGAGCTGCACAAATCTCGTTCTCAGGGCAACACCGGATGAGCACTCCGTACAACTAAAACCAGCCCTCAAGTTTCCCTGAGGTGGCGCTGCAAAGGACTCTAGTTCGGACCAACACTTAGACAAGCACTGGCTCGAGGGGGGGGGCTTAAAATAAAGATGACCCTCAAGAGAGTGACTTCCAAGGGAAAAGTAGGTGGTGGTGAGGCAAATGGTAAAACCAAGGTTGGGCCTTGCTGGAGGAGTTTTATTCAAAGCGAACTATCAAGGGGTCCCCATAACACCCAACCGTGTAAGGAACGCAAAATCAAGGAACATAACACCGGTATGACGGAAACTAGGGCGGCAAGAGTGGAACAAAACACCAGGCATAAGGCCAAGCCTTCCACCCTTTACCAAGTATATAGATGCATTCATATAAACAAGAGATATTGTGATATCCCAACATATCCATATTCCAACATGGAACAAACTTCATCTTCACCTGCAACTAGCAATGCTATAAGAAGGGCTGAGCAAAGCGGTAACATAGCCAAACAACGGTTTGCTAGGAAAGGTGGGTTAGAGGCTTGACATGGCAATATGGGAGGCATGATATATCAAGTGGTAGGTATCGCGGCATAGCAATAGAGCGAGCAACTAGAAAGCAAAGATATAAGTGATTTCGAGGGTATGGTCATCTTGCCTGAGATCCCGCAAGGAAGAAGAACGAGTCCATGAAGAAGATAAACAGACGTAGTCGAACGAATCCTCACAAACACGACGTTATTGAAACCAACCCGAAGAAGCAACACCAGAAAGAAGCAAACAACATAGTAAACAACCACCACATAGACATGGCATGATGCACAACCAAGTATGATGCATGTCCTGTTTACTGAGGCATGGCATGGCAAAATACACAAACAATCCTACAAATTAAACGGAGCTCAATATGCAACGGAGTTGCATATTGAAGAAAACACCACATGACTTATTTAGTTCTCTCTCATTTATGTACCCAACAAAATTAAATGTTGATTAACATGGCAAGGGGTGAAGCAAATGAAAACTACCTATCTAGGCAAGTTTAAATGAGGCCGGAACAACAAACAACAATCTGAAAACTCCTCATGTGCATATTTTAGGTTTTGGACTGTTCTGCCCTAAACCATATTTTATAGTTGTTAAACATGCAAAGCAATGTCACCATGTTAAACTAGGCATTTTCCCACCCCATTTACATATAAAGTTTATTAAATTTGGAGCTACGGTTATTTAGTTATGAATTAAAGCATTTTAGCATGGCATTTGAGCAAATTTAAACAAACAACATTTTATCCATTTTAAACATAGATGAAAGTTGGATATTATGAAACTAGACAAAATTCTAAGCATATTTCATATATAATTTGTTTTAATATGATGCACCGTTTATGAGTTGTTAAATGCATGATCTAGAGGGACTTTTCTGCAAATCTGTTTTACTGGACTAATTAGCAAATTCCCAGGCGCTGGAAAAAAACATACACGGGCCGAAACTGGGTGAGCGCGGGATAATATTCAGCGCCCAGGGCGTCACATAAGCAAACAAGGATGGGCTGGCTTGTGCTCACCTCGCGGGCCTTGGGCCAGCGGATCTGGTGGGCTAAGGCTGCAGCAGGGCACAAGCGACTGGGCCTTGGCGCTGTGGAGGGGAGCGGCTGGGCCAGAGTAGAAGTAGCCCAAACGCGAGCGCTGAGGCGTCGTGCTCGGTCAACGAAGACGCAGGCAAGCGGGCAAACTGCTCGTTCTGAAGAAAGGAACAGCAGCACGCCCATGGCGATGCAGAGGACGACGGCAGGGGTTCTGGCGATGGGGTCGTCGGAAATCGGCGAGAACGGGCGGATCGAGGTGCGTGAAGGCGTTCTCCGGCGAGGTAGCAGGCCGGCGGCGACGACTGCTGCCGAAGGGGATCGAGGCGGCGTGGTCCTTCTCTGATGCCGAGACTGGCGCGGGACTAGAAGCAGCAGACGAAACAGGGGCGCGGCGACGGAACTTGACGAACTGCTGCTGTTGCTGCGGCGACGAGGCAGTGAGTCCAGGGACTTGGCGGACTGGCGCGGCTTGAACTCCGACAAGGCGGAGGTTCGGGGAGAGCAGAGGAAGGAGAGAGGAAAGGGATGGCGCGATGACTCTCTCCGGCGAGACAGGGACTTGGCACGGGCTTGTCGGGGTCCTACTGGTGGCTCTCGTCTCCGGCGTGGTTCGCTAATGAAAGCTTGAGGAAGAGAGGCACGGTCAAGGCGGCGCCGTGGACGAGCTGCATGTTCGCGGGGGGAGGTGCTTGAAGATCCCCCATGGCGGCTTCTGCGAGGGAAAATAGAGAGGGAGCCAGAAGTGAGAGGAGAAGGAAGAAACGGGAAGAAGGAAAGGAGACAGGGAGGAGAGGAGCGGGACAAGGTCGGTCCTGGTCGTGGTCGCCGGCAGCGGGGTCGCTGGAGGGCGCGGCCTGCCGGGTCCTGAGGCGACGCTGGGTCTGGGGGTTGAGCAGAGGAGCTCGTTGGGGGATCGATGGGTGGATCAGGAAGGCAGAGGAGGCTGCCATTTGGGTGGATGGGGAAAACGAGGTGGATCTGGCGATGATCCTGAGAGGATTTGAAGTGGCGGCGGGCAGGAGGATGGAAGGGACAAGTGGCCTAAAAACTAGGGTTCGGTCTGATTATATAGGTAGGGGGCTAGAAGAGGCAAGCTTTGGACACTCCGATCGTAATCGGACGGACGAGAATAAATAGCTTAGGGGAACCCAACAAAGAATCGAAGATGTTTTATAGATGTTCGGGGATGATTCGGATCCAACAGTGACGACTGCCCGGGTCGGGTCCGGGACAGCTTTCGGACGCGCGCGCGAGGAGGGGCCGCGGGCTGGCGAGAGAGGTTAGGTTGGGCCTGGCGGTGAGTGGTAGTGGGCTGTGCAGAATGAAGGAAATATGCCCTAGAGGGAATAATAAAGTTATTATTTATTTCCTTATATCATGATAAATGTTTATTATTCATGCTAGAATTGTATTAACCGGAAACATAATACATGTTTGAATACATAGACAAACAGAGTGTCACTAGTATGCCTCTACTTGACTAGCTCGTTGATCAAAGATGGTTATGTTTCCTAACCATAGACATGAGTTGTCATTTGATTAACGGGATCACATCATTAGGAGAATGATGTGATTGACTTGACTCATTCTGTTAGCTTAGCACTTGATCGTTTAGTTTGTTGCTATTGCTTTCTTCATGACTTATACATGTTCCTATGGCTATGAGATTATGCAACTCCCGTTTACCGGAGGAACACTTTGTGTGCTACCAAACGTCACAACTAACTGGGTGATTATAAAGGTGCTCTACAGGTGTCTCCGAAGGTACTTGTTGGGTTGGCGTATTTCGAGATTAGGATTTGTCACTCCGATTGTCGGAGAGGTATCTCTGGGCCCTCTCGGTAATGCACATCACTTAAGCCTTGCAAGCATTGCAACTAATGAGTTAGTTGCGGGATGATGTATTACGGAACGAGTAAAGAGACTTGCCGGTAACGAGATTGAACTAGGTATTGAGATACCGACGATCGAATCTCGGGCAAGTGACATACCGATGACAAAGGGAACAACGTATGTTGTTATGCGGTCTGACCGAGAAAGATCTTCGTAGAATATGTGGGAGCCAATATGGGCATCCAGGTTCCGCTATTGGTTATTGACCGGAGACATGTCTCGGTCATGTCTACATAGTTCTCAAACCCGTAGGGTCCGCACGCTTAAAGTTTCGGTGACGATTGTATTATGAGTTTATGTGATTTGATGTACCGAAGGTAGTTCAGAGTCCTGGATGAGATCGGGGACATGACGAGGAGTCTCAAAATGGTCGAGACGTAAAGATCGATATATTGGACGACTATATTCGCACATCGGAAAGGTTTCGAGTGATTCGGGTATTTAGTTACGGGAATACAAGGAAGAAGTAATGGGCCTCATGGTCCAAGTGGTGGAAGAGAGGAGGCAGGGCGCGCGGCCCCCCTAGCCCAAACCGAATTGGACTAGGGGGCCGGCCCCCTTTCCTCCTTTTCCTCCTTCTCCTTCCTACTCCTTCTCCTCCTTCCTTTCCTCCTCATAGTAGGAGTAGGAAAGGGGAGTCCTACTCCTACTAGGAGGAGGACTCCTCCTCCTGGCACGCCCATAGAGGGCCGGCCGGCCTCCCCCCTTTCTCCTTTGTATATAGGGGCAGGGGGGCACCTCTAAACACACAAGTTGATCAGTTGATCTCTCCCAGCCGTGTGCGGTGCCCCCTCCACCATATTCCACCTTGGTCATATCGTAGCGGTGCTTAGGCGAAGCCCTGCGTCGGTAGCAACATCATCACCGTCATCACGCCGTCATGCTGACGGAACTCTCCCGTGAAGCTCTGCTGGATCGGAGTTCGCGGGACGTCATCGAGCTGAACGTGTGCTGAACTCGGAGGTGCCGTGCGTTTGGTACTTGGATCGGTCGGATCGTGAAGACGTACGACTACATCAACCGCGTTGTGCTAACGCTTCCGCTTTCGGTCTACGAGGGTACGTGGACAACACTCTCCCCTCTCGTTGCTATGCATCACCATGATCTTGCGTGTGCGTAGGAATTTTTTTGAAATTGCTACGTTCCCCAACAGTGGCATCCGAGCCTAGGTTTTATGCGTTGATGTTGTGCACGAGTAGAACACAAGTGAGTTGTGGGCGATATAAGTCATACTGCTTACCAGCATGTCATACTTTGGTTCGGCGGTATTGTTGGATGAAGCGGCCCGGACCGACATTACGCGTACGCTTACGCGAGACTGGTTCTACCGACGTGCTTTGCACACAGGTGGCTGGCGGGTGTCAGTTTCTCCAACTTTAGTTGAACCAAGTGTGGCTATGCCCGGTCCTTGCGAAGGTTAAAACAGCACCAACTTGACAAACTATCGTTGTGGTTATGATGCGTAGGTAAGAACGGTTCTTGCTAAGCCCGTAGCAGCCACGTAAAACTTGCAACAACAAAGTAGAGGACGTCTAACTTGTTTTTGCAGGGCATGTTGTGATGTGATATGGTCAAGACATGATGCTAAATTTTATTGTATGAGATGATCATGTTTTGTAACCGAGTTATCGACAACTGGTAGGAGCCATATGGTTGTCGCTTTATTGTATGCAATGCAGTTGCGCTGTAATGCTTTACTTTATCACTAAGCGGTAGCGATAGTCGTGGAGGCATAAGATTGGCGAGACGACAACGATGCTACGATGGTGATCAAGGTGTCGCGCTGGTGACGATGGTGATCATTACGGTGCTTCGGAGATGGAGATCACAAGCACAAGATGATGATGGCCATATCATATCACTTATATTGATTGCATGCGATGTTTATCTTTTATGCATCTTATCTTGCTTTGGTTGACGGTAGCATTATAAGATGATCTCTCACTAAATTTCAAGGTAAAAGTGTTCTCCCTGAGTATGCACCGTTGCCAAAGTTCGTCGTGCCCAAACACCACGTGATGATCGGGTGTGATAAGCTCTACGTCCATCTACAACGGGTGCAAGCCAGTTTTGCACACGCGGAATACTCAGGTTAAACTTGACGAGCCTAGCATATGCAGATATGGCCTCGGAACACTGAGACCGAAAGGTCGAGCGTGAATCATATAGTAGATATGATCAACATAGTGATGTTCACCATTGAAAGCTACTCCATTTCACGTGATGATCGGTTATGGTTTAGTTAATTTGGATCACGTGATCACTTAGATGATTAGAGGGATGTCTATCTAAGTGGGAGTTCTTAAGTAATATGATTAATTGAACTTTAATTTATCATGAACTTAGTCATGGTAGTATTAGCATATCTATGTTATAGATCAATAGCTCGCGTTGTTGCTTCCCTATGTTTTATATATGTTCCTAGAGAAAACTAAGTTGAAAGATGTTAGTAGCAATGATACGGATTGGATCCGTGATCTGAGGTTTATCCTCATTGCTGCACAGAAGAATTATGTCCTAGATGCACCGCTAGGTGACAGACCTATTGCAGGAGCAGATGTAGACGTTTTGAACGTTTGGCTAGCTCAATATGATGACTACTCGATAGTTTAGTGCGCCATGCTTAACGGCTTAGAATCGGGACTTCAAAGACGTTTTGAACGTCATGGACCATATGAGATGTTCCAGGAGTTGAAGTTAATATTTCAAGCAAATACCCGAGTTGAGAGATATGAAGTCTCCAACAAGTTCTATAGCTAAAAGATGGAGGAGAATAGCTTAAGCAGTGAGCATGTGCTCAAATTTTCTGGGTACTACAATCGCTTGAATCAAGTGGGAGTTAATCTTCCAGATAAGATAGTGATTGACAGAGTTCTCTAGTCACCATCACCAAGTTGCTAGAACTTCGTGATGAACTATAATATGCAGGGGATAACATAAACGATTCCCAAGCTCTTCGTGATGCTGAAATCGACGAAGGTAGAAATCAAGAAAAGCATCAAATGTTGATGGTTGACAAGACCACTAGTTTCAAGTAAAGGGAAAAGGGAAGAAGGGGAACTTCAAGAAGAAAAGCAAGAAAGTTGCTGCTTAGGAGAAGAAACCCAAGTCTGTACCTAAGCCTGAGACTAAGTGCTTCTACTGCAAAGGGACTGGTCACTAGAAGCGGAACTGCCCCAAGTATTTGACGGATAAGAAGGATGGCAAAGTGAACAAAGGTATATTTGATATACAGATTATTGATGTGTATTTTACTAGTGTTCGTAGCAACCCCTCGGTATTTGATACTGGTTCAGTTGCCAAGAGTAGTAACTCGAAACGGGAGTTGCAGAATGAACAGAGACTAGTTAAGGGTGAAGTGACAATGTGTGCTGGAAGTGGTTCCAAGATTGATATGATCATCATCGCACACTCCCTATACTTTCGGGATTAGTGTTGAACCTAAATCAGTGTTATTTGGTGTTTGCGTTGAGCATGAATATGATTTGATCATGTTTATTGCAATACGGTTATTCATGTAAGTAAGAGAATAAATTGTTGTTCTGTTTACATGAATAAAACCTTCTATGGTCATACACCCAATGAAAATGGTTTGTTGGATCTCGATCATGGTGATACACATTCTCATAATATTGAAGCCAAAAGATGCAAAGTTAATAATGATAGTGCAACTTATTTGTGGCACTGCCGTTTAGGTCATATTGGTGTAAAGCGCATGAAGAAAATCCATACTGATGGACTTTTGGAATCACTTGATTATGAATCACTTGGTACTTGAGAACCGTGCCTCATGGGCAAGATGACCAAAACGCCGTTCTCCGGTACTATGGAGAGAGCAACGGATTTGTTGGAAATCATACATACAGATGTATGTGGTCCGATGAATATTGAGGCTCGTGGCGGATATCGTTGTTTTCTCACCTTCACAGATGATTTAAGCAGATATGGGTATATCTACTTAATGAAACATAAGTCTGAAACATTTGAAAAGTTCAAAGAATTTCAGAGTGAAGTTGAAAATCATCGTAACAAGAAAATAAATTTTCTACGATCTGATCGTGGAGGAGAATATTTGAGTTATGAGTTTGGTCTACATTTGAAACAATGCGGAATAGTTTCGCAACTCACGCCACCCGGAACACCACAGCGTAATGGTGTGTCCGAACGTCGTAATCGTACTTTACTAGATATGATGCGATCTATGATGTCTCTTACAGATTTACCGCTATCGTTTTGGGGTTATGCTTTAGAGACGGCTGCATTCACGTTAAATAGGGCACCATCGAAATCCGTTGAGACGACGCCTTATGAATCGTGGTTTGGCAAGAAATCAAAGTTGCCGTTTCTGAAAGTTTGGGGCTGCGATGCTTATGTGAAAAAGCTTCAACCTGATAAGCTCGAACCCAAATCGGAGAAATGTGTCTTCATAGGATACCCAAAGGAAACTGTTGGGTACACCTTCTATCACAGATCCGAAGGCAAGACTTTCGTTGCTAAGAATGGATCCTTTCTAGAGAAGGAGTTTCTCTCGAAAGAAGTGAGTGGGAGGAAAGTAGAACTTGATGAGGTAACTATACCTACTCCCTTACTGGAAAGTAGTACATCACAGCAACCGGTTTCTATGACACCTACACCAATTAGTGAGGAAGCTAATGATAATGATCATGAAACTTCAGATCAAGTTACTACCGAACCTCGTAGATCAACCAGAATAAGATCTGCACCAGAGTGGTACGGTAATCCTGTTCTGGAAGTCATGCTACTAGATCATGATGAACCTACGAACTATGAAGAAGCGATGGTGAGCCCAGATTCCGCAAAATGGCTAGAAGCCATGAAATCTGAGATGGGATCCATGTATGAGAACAAAGTGTGGACTTTGGTTGACTTGCCCATTGATCGGCAAGCAATTGAGATTAAATGGATCTTCAAGAGGAAGACAGACGCTGATAGTAGTGTTACTATCTACAAAGCTAGAATTGTCGCAAAAAGGTTTTCGACAAGTTCAAGGTGTTGACCACGATGAGAATTTCTCACTTGTATCTATGCTTAAGTCTGTCCGAATCATGTTAGCTATTGTCGCATTTTATGAAATCTGGCAAATGGATAAACAAAACTGCATTCCTTAATAGGATTTATTAAAGAAGAGTTGTATATGATGCAACCAGAAGGTTTTTTCGATCCTAAAGGTACTAACAAAATATGCAAGCTCCAGCGATCCATCTATGGACTGGTGCAAGCATCTCGGAATTGGAATATACGCTTTGATAAGTTGATCAAAGCATATAGTTTTATACAGACTTGCGGTGAAGCCTGTATTTACAAGAAAGTGAGTGGGAGCACTACATCATTTCTGATAAGTATATGTATGACATATTGTTGATCGAAGATGATGTAGAATTATTCTGCAAAGCATAAAGGAATGTTTGAAAGGAGTTTTTTCAAAGAAAGACCTCGGTGAAGCTGCTTACATATTGAGCATCAAGATCTATAGAGATAGATCAAGACGCTTGATAAGTTTTTCAATGAGTACATACCTTGACAAGATTTTGAAGTAGTTCAAAATGGAACAGTCAAAGAAGGAGTTCTTGCCTGTGTTACAAGGTGTGAAGTTGAGTAAGACTCAAAACCCGACCACGGCAGAAGATAGAGAGAGAATGGAAGTCATTCCCTATGCCTCAGCCATAGGTTCTATAAAGTATGCCATGCTGTGTACCAGACCTATTGTATACCCTGCCCTGAGTTTGGCAAAGGAGTACAATAGTGATCTAGGAGTAGATCACTGGACATTGGTCAAAATTATCCTTAGTGGAATAAGGATATGTTTCTCAATTATGGAAGTGACAAAAGGTTCGTCGTAAAGGGTTACGTCGATGCAAATTTTGACACTGATCTAGATGACTCTAAATCTCAATCTAGATACAGATTGAAAGTGGGAGCAATTAGCTAGAGTAGCTCTGTGCAGAGCATTGTTGACATAGAAATTTGCAAAATACTTACGGATCTGAATGTGGCAGACCCGTTGACTAAACTTCTCTCACAAGCAAAACATGATCAAACCTCAGTACTTTTTGGGTGTTAATCACATAGCAATGTGAACTAGATTATTGACTCTAGTAAACCCTTTGGTGTTGGTCACATGTCGATGTGAACTATGGGTGTTAATCACATGGTGATGTGAACTATTGGTATTAAATCACATGGCGATGTGAACTAGATTATTGACTCTAGTGCAAGTGGGAGACTGAAGGAAATAGGCCCTAGAGGCAATAATAAAGTTATTATTTATTTTCTTATATCATGATAAATGTTTATTATTCATGCTAGAATTGTATTAACCGGAAACATAATACATGTGTGAATACATAGACAAACAGAGTGTCACTAGTATGCCTCTACTTGACTAGCTCGTTGATCAAAGATGGTTATGTTTCCTAACCATAGATATGAGTTGTCATTTGATTAACGGGATCACATCATTAGGAGAATGATGTGATTGACTTGACCCATTCTGTTAGCTTAGCACTTGATCATTTAGTTTGTTGCTATTGCTTTCTTCATGACTTATACATGTTCCTATGACTATGAGATTATGCAACTCCCGTTTACCGGAGGAACACTTTGTGTGCTACCAAACGTCACAACGTAACAGGGTGATTATAAAGGTGCTCTACAGGTGTCTCCGAAGGTACTTGTTGGGTTGGCGTATTTCGAGATTAGGATTTGTCACTCCGATTGTCGGAGAGGTATCTCTGGGCCCTCTCGGTAATGAACATCACTTAAGCCTTGCAAGCATTGCAACTAATGAGTTAGTTGCGGGATGATGTATTACGGAACGAGTAAAAAGACTTGCCAGTAACGAGATTGAACTAGGTATTGAGATACCGACGATCGAATCTCGGGCAAGTAACATACTGATGACAAAGGGAACAACGTATGTTGTTATGCGATCTGACCGGTAAAGAACTTCGTAGAATATGTGGGAGCCAATATGAGCATCCAGGTTCCGCTATTGGTTATTGACCGGAGATATGTCTCGGTCATGTCTACATAGTTCTCAAACCCGTAGGGTCCGCACGCTTAAAGTTTCGATGATGATTGTATTATGAGTTTATGTGATTTGATGTACCGAAGGTAGTTCGGAGTCCTGAATGAGACCGGGGACACGACGAGGAGTCTCGAAATGGTCGAGACGTAAAGATCGATATATTGGACGACTATATTCAGACATCGGAAAGGTTCCGAGTGAGTCGGGTATTTTCGGGGGTATCGGGGAGTTACGGGAATACGAGGAAGAAGTAATGGGCCTCATGGGCCAAGTGGTGGAAGAGAGGAGGCAGGGCGCACGGCCCCCCTAGTCCAAACCGAATTGGACTAGGGGGCCGGCCCCCTTTCCTCCTTTTCCTCCTTCTCCTTCCTACTCCTTCTCCTCCTTCCTTTCCTCCTCGTAGTAGGAGTAGGAAAGGGGAGTCCTACTCCTACTAGGAGGAGGACTCCTCCTCCTGGCACGCCCATAGAGGGCCGGCCGGCCTTCCCCCTTGCTCCTTTATATACAGGGGCAGGGGGCACCTCTAAACACACAAGTTGATCAGTTGATCTCTCCCAGCCGTGCGCGGTGCCCCCCTCCATCATATTCCACCTCGGTCATATCATAGCGGTGCTTAGGCGAAGCCCTGCATCGGTAGCAACATCATCACCGTCATCACGCCGTCGTGCTGACGGAACTCTCCCGTGAAGCTCTGCTGGATCGGAGTTCGCGGGACGTCATCGAGCTGAACGTGTGCTGAACTCGGAGGTGCCGTGCGTTCGGTACTTGGATTGGTCAGATCGTGAAGACGTACGCCTACATCAACCGCGTTGTGCTAACGCTTCCACTTTCGGTCTACGAGGGTACGTGGACAACACTCTCCCCTCTCGTTGCTATGCATCACCATGATCTTGCGTGTGCGTAGGATTTTTTTAAAAATTTCTACGTTCCCCAACACAGAAAGCCTAGGGCTGAGAGGAGAGAAGAGAGAGAGACCCGATGACTGTTTCCGGAGGCCGAAAACGGCCGACATTTAACCGACTATAATGTGGCTATAATTAACCGTTGGGGCATCATATGGACTCCGAATGCGATGAAATTTGGCAGGTGACCTACTGACAACATAAACACGCCGCATGCCAACTTTCAAACCATTCCGAGAATATTTTCCGGCCACTTATAAAATAATATTTCGGACATGTCACGGACGCGTGCAACTGTTTCTGGGCTCAGAACAGACAACGGACAGAACGGGGAGGCCGGGACGGATGGAAGTTTGAAAACATGATGATGCAATGCACATGATGACATGACAAGATGCAACACGCAAGCGAATGATAAGGCAACAACCTCGAATAACTGGAAGACACCTGACGCAACGGTCTCGGGGCGTCACAACCATCATGTACTGCGTACCTCCCCCCCCCCTCATCCACAATCAATACAATACAAGTAGGAGAGTTTTACCTCTTTGAGAGGGTCCAAATCCGGGGAAAATTGTGTCCGGCCCCTTTACTTCATGTTATCATCGTGCTCAGATCACCAGCTCGAGACCCCCTATCCGAGATCCGCCGGTTTTAGCACCGGCATAGGTGGCTGATGAGTGATATTTTTAAACTCATTCACCCTAGTTTAAACCGAGATATTTTATTTAAAAAGAGATATTCGCTCCGATGCTACTAATGACTAACGAATGCAAATGATTTCACAAATCCTATCTTTGTCGTGTTTCCACAAGAAATGAACTAGAAAGGGAAGAAATCAGGTGTGAACATGGAAAGAAATGAAAATGAAGAAAGAAGGAATCAAAAAGAGACGTGCCAGAAGAAACAACACAAAAGACGGCGTTCAGTGGATTTCGAGCTAGATCGTTCACCTGAACAACTTTTATAAAAGGGACCCCATCGAAATGTCAACAGAGGAGCGTCGAACGAAGCCAGAATTAGTCATGGGTGTTTTTTTGTCACATCTTGTAATGGGTGAATCTTTGTTGACCATTTCATATACCTTGTTTATACTAAATCTCGATGTGTCACATTATATACAATAATAAAATGGTGGTTTTGTACACCCTAGTATGTGGAAGGTATAACCTTAATTTGTTGAGAAGAAAAATCAATATTTTCGTAAGCTATTTTAGTTTTTTTGGCGGGACTCATGAGTTATTTCTTTTCAGAAAGGAAATGTGAGTTTTTTTTATAAACACATAGTTCATATATGCCATTATGTGACGAAAACAATATTTTTTTAGCTTTTACGTGTGCATATTAGCTGCTGCCCATTTCTTGATACCTTCTAGCTGACACCGGGGTGGCTTCCCTGACGCCAAGGCCAATGGGGCGGCCCTCTTTGCCCGCGAGCTATTTACATTTTTTTCTTAGGTTTTTTAATCAGGTTTGCATAAAAAAA
The DNA here is from genome assembly GCF_018294505.1 of Triticum aestivum. Classification (NCBI taxonomy): domain Eukaryota; kingdom Viridiplantae; phylum Streptophyta; class Magnoliopsida; order Poales; family Poaceae; genus Triticum; species Triticum aestivum. The sequence goes on from NC_057800.1 coordinate 534,892,705, forward strand.
TGGCTTGCCTAAAAAAACAAAAAAAACTGGTTGTTGTTCTTTAGGAGGTACATAAAAACCTATTAAAATTTTGAAAATATATTTTACATAATTTTTCAGTACATGTTTCATAAAACAATTCAGTGTGTATTAAAGAAATCATCATATATTAAAATATATACAATGTGTATTAAAATGTGCACTGTATATTTAAAAGTTCATAGTATATTTAAAATGTCAATGTATTATAAAAAATGTTTGGTGTGTGCTGGAAAAAAATCATTGTATGTTGCAAAACATATAAAAAAGGAAACATGCAAAAATAAAAGAAACAGAAAAAACAGAAGAAGCCCCAAGATCCGAAAAGAGGAAAATAAAAAAGGAAACAAAACAGCCGTTACTTGGGCCGGCCCGTCTAGAGGAGTCTTCATCAAAGCCTCAATTATATGATGCATTCGGGCGTCATGTAGAATTGGCCCTATTTCTTAGAGGATTTGCTACCTATAATATTTCGTGGGGGCTACCCCTTGCAAATGTCACTTCCCACCTTCTCAGGCATTGACAAGTGGAACACGGTATGTGCGACACTTGTCGCAACTGAAAGTTTTCTCTTTTTTTGTAGATTCGTTTATTTAAAATATTTTATTTTTTGAACCGTGCGTCCAAATATTGAACCATTTTCATCGCTGGACTTTTCGCATTGAGATCTTCGTAGCCCATACTAATAGGTTTTGCTGAATTTTCTTCACATAAAAAAATGAAAATTGAGAAAAAAACTAGTACCATTTCCCCCCAAAATACAAAACTAGTAAGCACAATTGCGTTTTTCACTTTTTTTTGAAGTATAGGTTGCGCTTTACCCATTTTCCGGGGAATTACAGATTGTTCTTCTCGCGAAGCAAGGCTATGCTTCTCATGGAAGCAAATATGTGCTGGTGGAAGCACAACCCATGCTTCTTGTGGGAGCACATATTTGAATTTTTTTCAAGAAGCACAAGAATACTTCACAAAAAATAAAGAAATAAACAATTTTGTCCAAACCTAGGAAAAACCAGAAACATAAATGGAAAGCGGGAAAACCCCCAAAAAACAGAAATGCGTATAGAAAAAGTAAAACACGGAAATCCAGAGCGCCCAACATGCGACATGTCGCGGCGGCTAGACGCACCACTTGATGTGCTTCCATGCCAAAAATATAAACCTTGCAGGAGCCCCCCAAGGGACAGCCGTTGGTTAGTTACCAGATATTTGAATATTTGCAGTTTTAATCAAGTGTATGCTGGCCCAACGGTCATGCAAGGTTACTAAGCCCAAAAGGTTGCATCACGAAAGTTGGGCTAGACACTGCAAGGCGGCAAAGTTGGGAGCTCCTCTTTGCCGCAGAACACGAGGATTTGAGCTCACGACCTCGGATTCAAGGTGAGTGACACCACTAGACTAGACGGGTCTAACTGATTATAGCTAGCGTGAATATTATAAGAACTCGAAGCCGCATTCACATATGGAAAAAATTAGGGAAAAATAAAAAATTCCTAAAAATGTGATCTTTTTGAAATGACGAACATTTTTAAAACATGAACATTTTTTCGAAACCGAATATTTTTCAAAAATGATGAACATTGTTTTAAAACGGGAATTTTTTTGAAATTCCAAAATAAAAGTAGGAAAGGCGACCATGTAACTCTCGAAAAAAATTAAAAAATATGAACATTTTTTGAAATTTGTGAACAATTTTTTAAACTGAAACATTTTTTTAAACACCTGAAAAAATGTAAACGTGAACATTCTATTTAATTTTCGAACATTTTTTCTAAATGAGAACATTTTCAAAATGTGAACATATTTGAAATTGTGAACTAAATTTTGAAAATGCAAACATCTTCTGAAATTGTGAACAAATTTTTGAAGATGAGAACATTTTTTTTGAGTTCCTAGACAATTTTTTTTGGAAAATTGGAACAAATTTTGAAAAAGAGAACTTTTTTAAAATTCCGAAATTTTTTGAACAAAATTGACAGGAAAACGCAGAAACAAAAAAAGAAACTCAAAAAATGAAAGAAACAGGAAAATCAAAAAAAGAAAATCAAAAAAAGAAAAAGAAAAACCGAAAAAACCCAAATGTAGAAACCAACAAGAAAAACACGGTTCAGGATCCTTCTCGAAGGTTCCCAAAACCGGTAAGAATATTGTAAAGAAAAAATGCATCGCTAGCAATTGGGCCGGCCCACTGTATCGTTCGGTCGCTCAACACTGTGCCAAGGGTTGACACTACCATGCAGTGAGTGGCATTTCCTAAACGGCGCCCGTAGCGCCCGTTACAGGCTTAACCGTACGGGGCGCACACCCCCTTTCTCCGTGCTGGGTTGGCCCACGTTACTTTCTTTTTCCTGTTTAAAGAAAAAAAAACACAGCAAAGATAGTGTATCGAACACGCGATCTCCTAAACTCTAAACCCTAAACCCTAAACCCTAACCGATCTCCTGGCTCAACGTTCGTTGAGACAACCAACCAGCCAACCGACTTCATCGTGTGTACTGTTAGCGTTTCTCTTCTTATAATCTTTTTTTTTCTGGAATGCTTTTGTTTGGTTTTTTTCTTTCTTTCTTTTGGGGATGGTTTTTTAGCTAAACTTTTTTTAAATACATGAATTTCCTTCTCAAATTCAAGAACATTTTTTGAATTCGATGAACTTTTTAAAAGTTTAATGAACTTTTTCAAATTTGATAAACTATTTTTCAAGTACGATGAACTTTTTAAAAGTTTAATGAACTTTTTCAAATTTGATAAACTATTTTCAAATTCAATGAACTTTTTTCAAAACCGATGAACTTTTTTCAAATTCAATAAACTGTTTTTTCAAAATCAGTGAACTTTTTTTTAAAACTTTGAACTTTTTTTAATGAACTTTTTATAAAGTCAGTGAACTTTTTTTCAAAATCTATGAACTATTTTCAAATTTGTGTACCTTTTTGAAAATCGATGAACTATTTTTTAAATTTGATGATTTTTTTAAAACTGATGAACTTTTTTCAAATTCAATGAACTTTTTTCCAAAATCAATGATTTTTTTTTAAATTTTGAACTTTTTTTAAAAATCGATGAACTTTTTACAAAGTCAATGAATTTTTTTTCAAAATCTATGAACTATTTTCAAATTTGTGAACCTTTTTGAAAATCGATGAACTTGTTTTCATTTTTTATGAACTTTTTGAATGCATGAACTTTTTTCTATTTTCGTGATGTTTTCTGAAATCTGTGAACATTCAATTTAAAAAAAAATCAAAAGGAATCACATTTTTCTATATAGCGCGGATAGGGTTTAGTTCTTAAAAGTTTCGAGTTACAATCTTTCATGTGGGTATAGTTGGTCTAGTGGTTAGGCTAGCATGCACTATAGCTAGTTGGCTCGGCTCGAATCCTCCCAAGAGCGAGTTTCGGGTTGAAGTTTTTGCGCCCTAAATATATTTTGGACAGTGCGTTGCGTGTTCATGGGCCGGCCCATCAATATGCTGCAATGGGCGCCTGGATCCTCAACCGGCGCATAAAGCGCCCGTTAGGACCTCCCGCAGTGAGTGGCGCATAGGGTTTTCCGGGGAAACCTCTGGTGGGAGTTTTCCATTTTTTCGTACATCCGTTTATGCAAAACATTTTTATCTCTTAAACCGTGCGTTCAAATTTTGAACCATTTTTATCGTTGGTTCCTCGCGTTGAGATCTTCAATAGATCCCATGTTGATAGGTTTGGATGAACTTTTTTTCATGAAAAACAACTGGATGAAAAAACCGAACCGAGAGCAAGTTTTTTTCTTTCCGAAAGAGATACGACCGTGCGTCTCGCGAAAGCACAACTATACTTCTCGCACGAGCAAAACCGCGCGTCTCACAAAAGGAAAAAAAATAAAAAACATGTTTTTTTCCGTTTTCGAGAGGCACAGCCGTGCCTCTCGCAAAAGCACAACCGTTCGTCTCGCCGAGCAAAACCATGCCTCTTGCGTAAGGAAACCCCCCCCCCCCGAAAAAGCGTTTTTTCCGTTTCCAAGAGGCACGGCCGTGCCTCTCACGAAAGCACAACAACGCCTCTCGTGGAAGCAAAACTGTGCCTCTTGCGGAAGAAAAAAACAGAAAACATGTTTTTTCGTTTCCGAGAGGCACGACCGTTGAGGGAGTCCTGGATTAGGGGGTATCCGGACAGCCGGACTATATCCTTTGGCCGGACTGTTGGACTATGAAGATACAAAATTGAAGACTTCGTCCCGTGTCCGGATGGGACTCTCCTTGGCGTGGAAGGCACGCTTGGCAGTACAGATATGTAGATTTCCTTCCTTGTAACTGACTCTGTGTAACCCTAACCCCCTCCGGTGTCTATATAAACCGGAGGGTTTAGTCCGTAGGACCAACAACAACAACAACAATCATACCATAGGCTAGCTTTTAGGGTTTAGCCTCTTCGATCTCGTGGTAGATCAACTCTTGTACTACTTATATTATCAAGAACAATCAAGTAGGACGTAGGGTATTACCTCCATCAAGAGGGCCCGAACCTGGGTAAACATCGTGTCCCCTGCCTCCTGTTACCATCCGCCTAGACGCACAGTTCGGGACCCCCTACCCGAGATCTCCCGGTTTTGACACCGACATTGGTGCTTTCATTGAGAGTTCCTCTATGTCGTCATCGTTAGGCTTGATGGCTCCTTCGATCATCGATAGCGATGCAGTCCAGGGTGAGACTTTTCTCCCCGGACAGATCTTTGTATCCGGCGGCTCCACACTGCGGACCAACTCGCTTGGCCATCTGGAGCAGATCGAGAGTTACGCCCCTGGCCACCAGGTCAGGTTTGGAAGCTTAAACTACACGGCCGACATCCGCAGAGACTTGATCTTCGATGGATTCGAGCCCGTACCGAGCGCGCCGCACGATCACGATGAGCATGATTTAGCTCTGCCATCGGACAGTGTTCAGGAGACCGCACCGGCAACCGCTCCGACCCTCAATTCGGAGCCAATTCATCCATGGACGGGTGGATAGACCCTGCCACGTAGGCTGTCACATCCCTAGTTTATGGTGCTGCCTAGTGCTTGCATCCTGCCTGCATCATGTTTAACTTTCATGGAAATTTGAAATGGGGATGTTGAAACCCTAGCACCACTTGAATCAAACTAGGTTCAACTAAAATTTGCATTCAATGAAACAAAAAAAATGATCCTTACTGATATTTGGTATTTTTGGCAAGGGCATTGTTCCAAACCAAAAATAATGAACATTTTTAAGGAATTATTTGGGCATTGAATTTAAATCAATATTGTATTTGGATTTGGGTTTATATTCTTAATATATGGAATATAATTTCAGATAACTCTGAAATAATTTATGTGCCATTGGATAATCCCATTGTGCAATATAAAAATATTCAGAGGAATGTTGTCACTGTTTTCAATTGTTTGGAGTTCAAAACAGTGGCAAAATGAATTAATAAAAGGAAACAGAACAGAAATAAAGCAGAGCAGAGAATTTTACCTGGCGCCCACCAACCGGCCCAGCCCACCAGGGGCTCCTCCTTGTCGTCTTCCCCTTGCCAGGAGGATGAGCGCGTGGCCGGCGCGCGCGAGCACACGTCCGGCCACCTCCTGCTTGCTTGCCACCGCTGGAGTCTACCCCGAGCGCCACGTGCATCGCCCCGCCCTTCCCCTGGACCTCTCACTCTCCCACGGCTCCCTCCCCCTTCTCTGCTCTCTCCCCGAACGCGCCCGTCGCCGCCGACGTGCACCACCGCGGCCATCGCCTCCCCCTTGCCTCTCCGACATGCCCAGAGGCTCCGCCTCGACCCCCTCTATCTTCCAGCCCGAGCCACGCTACCGCACGAGCCGCACATCGCCGCCACGATTCGTCTTCCCCGAGCACGGCCGCTGGACTCCATCGATGGATTCGTCGCCTTCCGGTCGTCCCCGAGCCAGCTGAGCCTGTCGTCAGCCTCACCGTGAGCTCCCGGTCCTTTCCCCTCTCTCCCCGTGCTCGTCCGCGCCTTCTAACCACCGTAGCCATCGGAGCCGATAGCTCCTCGCCGTCGGCCATGTTGCCACCGCGACCACGGCCGTGCAAGCACGCGTCCGAGCCCACCGCTGCACTCGCTGCACTTCCGCGGGTCGATCACGACCATCCACGGCTCCGGACATGCCCCGCAACGCGCAAACCGCCATTGGCTGAACTCCGTCCGCCGCGCGAGCTCCCTTCCGACGAGCTCAGTCCACCCCAGCTGCTCCCATTTGCCCCGTTAGATGCGCGCGATCGCCAACTCCCCGTAGAGCCTCTCCGCCGCTCATTTGGTCGCCTGAGTTGCGATTCCGAGCGCCTCCGCCGTCTCTGGCGTCGCCGGCGACGAGCCGTGGACCAAGTCCGGCGAAGTTGACTCGTTTGACCTGGGGTTTGACCCCCCAGGGCCACTGACATGCGGGCCCGTCTCTGTTAATCTTTAGCTAGATTAAATTAGTGCTAATTAACCCTGATAGTTAGGTTAGCCGCTGACATGTGGGCTCCGGCCCCACTGACATTTTAGTTAGGCTTAATTTAAGGTTAATTAACTATATTAATTAGCTGAGTCAATGACATATGGGTCCCACTGTCAGGTTTGACTCTGGTTTGGCGCTATTGACCAGCTGACATCACAGTGACGCAGTGCTGACGCAATAACTCATTTTCTGGATTTCTTCTTTTTCAGGAAATTCCAGAAAATGCCCAAAACTTCTAAAAATCATAGAAATTAAATCGTAACTCCAAATGAAATAAATTATATATGAAAAATTATCAGAAAAATCCAATCTATCCATCTGTACCATTTTCATGCATGTTAGAACAACTTAAGGCCACTGTTTAGGACAAATCAAATGAATGGTATTTAAATAACCACATGTGGAGTTTGAATTTGAACTTTGGGTTCAAACCAACTTAATTTAATTGTGTTGCTAGTTGCATTAGCTCAATCAACAACATATTGCCATGTCATTATCATGCATCATGTTGTGCATTGCATTGATTGTGTTCCTTCTCTGTTGCTGGTGGTTGTCCCCTCTCGATAGACGTTGTACCGACGCTGTGATCATTGACACTGATGAAGACCCAATGATATCTTCAGAAGTGCCAGGCAAGCAAAACCCCCTTGTTCATTCCGATACAATCCCACTCTCTCGCTCCTGCTCTTTTTTACTGCATTAGGACAACAACGATTCAACTGTTACATGCTGCGGTAGTTGAACCCCTTTCCTCTGGATGACCTGCCATTGCCACAGTAAATAGATGAAACCCACTAGCATGAGTAGGAGTTGTTTGAGCCCTGATGTGCCTACTCATTCATGTTTGTTTGTCATGCCCGCTACTGCTTAGAGTTGAGTCAGGTCTAACTCATCAGGGATGAATCGAAGGTGTGTAAACATGTCCTACTGTTGAGAGCTAAGTGTGTGAACACGATTTGGTAAAGGTAGCGGTGAGAGGCCATGTCGAAGTACATGGTGGGTTGTCTCATTGAAGCCGTCCTCAGGAACTGAGATCTGTGTTTGTGATCCATGAAACAGTTACTACCATGCATTGGGCCCTGAAATATGACCCCGCCTGACTTACTGACCCCTCTCGTCCTCTGTCCAGGAGTTGCAACTAGTTTCTAGTGTTTGTAGGTTATGTGTTGGCGGCCGTGCATAGCGCTGACCCTAGGGGTGGTCTATGATGCGGTAGATACACTGTGGCCGGGTATGCCGGGCGCCCGTTTGGCGTCTCGGGACCCTGTACACATCGTTTGGGACCGTTGAGGACACCCCGGCCAGATTTCCTTACGGATGGAACCCGGATAGGCGATAAACCTGGACTAGAGACTTGTGCGGTTAGTCAGGTCGTGGTCTACACCCACGTCGGCTTTCGCTTGAAGTCTGCCGAGCACATGTCATGTGCAGACGCTAAGTGGTGGAAACATGTGTGACGAAGCACACCCCTGCAGGGTTATAAATGATCTATTCGAATAGCCGTGTCCGCGGTAAAGGACTTCTGGGTTGCCTATAACAGTTCATAGACAAGTGAAAGTGGATACTCTAAAACTCGCAGGATAAGTGTGAGTGCTATGGATGGCCTTCTCGTAGGGAGACGGGAGCGGATCCATAGTGATGTATTGAGTGGTGAATATGTGGACTCATGTGCGCCACCTCAAAAGAGTTGCTTGCAGTCGTAGTTCAGGTTAGCCACTGAGTCAAAGCTGGCTTGCTGCAGTTAAACTCCACCACCCCCCTTGTTGATACCGATGCATATTTAGCTAGTTCTGATGTAAGTCTTGCTGAGTACCTTTGTACTCACATTTGCTTAATCTCTGTTTTACAGAGAGACTTCAGTCTTGCTAGTAGTTCCGCGTGGACTTCGACGTTTAGCTTGATACCTCAGCTACGATCTTGTGCCCTCAGCAGGATCTGGTAGATAGTCAGGATTCTTAGTTTTTTTTTCATTTGTAGATGTCTGTACTCAGACATGTTAAGCTTCCACATGTGCTTGATTTGTATGCTATGACTGTTGGGTCATGAGACCCATGTTTGTAATATCTCGCCCCTCGGAGCCTAATGAATAAATACTTGAGTTGTAGAGTTATGTTGTGATGCCATGTTGTATTTACACATATCGAGCATATTGTGTGTATGATTGAAATGCTTGGTATGTGTGGGATCCGACAATCTAGTTTTTTATCCTTGGCAACCTCTCTTATGGGAAAATGTAGTCTAGTGCTTCCACGAGCCATAGTAGTCTGCTACAGCCCAGTTCACCGGAGTCCTGTTAGCCCAGCACTACTGCTCAGGACACTTGACTGGCCGGCATGTGTTTCACTTCGTTCCTGTGTCTGTCCCTTCAGGGAAATGTCATGCAGTGACATCCGGAGTCCTGCCTAGCCTGCTACAGCCCGGGTTCCCGGAGTCCTGTTAGCCCAGTGCTATAGCCGGGATTCACACGTTGCTGACCGACATGCTCGATGTGATTCATGTATGCCTGTCCCCATAGGTTAGTGCCGCTTTCGGTTCACGACTAGCCATGTCGGCCCGGGTTCTCTGTCATATGGATGCTAGCGACACTATCATATACGTGAGCCAAAAGGCACAAACGGTCCCGGGCCATGGTAAGGCGACACCCGTGGGAATACCGTGCGTGAGGCCGCAAAGTGATACGAGGTGTTACCGGCTAGATCGATGTGACTTGGAATCGGGGTCCTGACATAGGCCGCATTCAGCGGCGATCGAGCCGAGTGTCAACCTTACCCTTCATGGGAGCCGTGACGCCGAACTGCCGGACTCTTCCTCGGCCACGGACTCTGAACCGCTCGCGCCAGTGCCTATCGAATCCGACTGGGCGCCGATCATAGAGTTGACCTCCGCGGATATCTTTCAGCACTCGCCCTTCGGCGACATACTGAATTCATTAAAGTCTCTCTCCTTGTTAGGAGAATCCTGTCCAAACTATCTCCGGCGGGATTGGGATGCGGATGACAAAGAAATTCGCCGCCCACCCACCACCCACTTAGTAGCCACTGTCAATGATTTGACCGACATGCTCGACTTCAACTCCGAAGACATCGACGGTATGGACGACGATGCAGGAGAGGAACAGGAGCCACTGCCCACAGGGCACTGGACGCCCACTTCATCATATGATGTATACATGGTGGACACACCCAAAGAAAACGACGTCGAGGAACGGAAGGACGCAATGGAGGATCGTTCCCTCGAGAAGCAGTCAAAGCGGCGACGTAAGCGCCGCTCCAAATCCCGCCTCGGCAGAAACAACAATCATATAGACCCAGCGATAGAGCAGGGTGAGCCAGCGGACGACAAACACGGCATTGAACCACCATCCGACCACGACAACACGGAGAATCAAACCAGTGGCGCCAAACACGGAGAATCAAACCAGTGTCGGCCGTGTCAGGAGAATCAAACCTCGTGGCCAACATCGAGCGACAAATGATGCCTCACACAAGCCAGTACGCGATCCACGTGAGGGCTCGCATCAAAAGGACGGCGCAACCAGATCCATCTACGGGCCAAGCAAGCGCGCTCCAGCACGCAATGCAACACAACAAAAATCTGAACACCACGGTACACCCAAATACAGGGGTGCCGCACACCCCCTATGTTTCACCGATGAGGTGTTGGACCATGAATTTCCAGAGGGATTCAAACCCGTAAACATAGAGGCGTACGACGGAATGACAGACCCTGGGGGTCTGGATTGGGGACTACATCCTCCATATCCACATGGCTCGAGGAGACGATCTCCACGCCATCAAGTACTTACCCCTCAAGCTCAAAGGGCCAGCTCCGCACTGGCTTAAAAGCCTCCCCGAAAACTCCATTGGAAGCTGGGAAGAGCTCGAAGACGCTTTTTGGGTAAATTTTCAAGGGACCTATGTCCGACCACCGGATGCAGACGATTTAAGTCATATAACTCAACAGCCCGGAGAGTCAGCCCGAAAACTTTGGAACATGTTTTTCACTAAAAAGAACCAAATAGTCGACTATCCGGACGCCGAAGCCTTAGCAGCTTTCAAGCACAGCGTTCGAGACAAATGGCTTGCCAGACACCTCGGCCAAGAAAAGCCGAGAACAATGGCAGCATTAACAAGCCTCATGACCCGCTTTTGCGCGGGAGAGGACAACTGGTTAGCCCGATGCAGCACCAGCGACCCAAGTACATCCGAAGTCAGGGACGGAAACGGGAAGCCACGACGCAGCAAAAACAAGCGCCGGAATAAAGAAGACAGCCCGAAGAGCACGACGGTAAATGCCAGATTCAGAAGCTCTCGGCCAGGTCAGCAAAAGATGCCCTCCAAAGGCAACAGAGACGAACTGTCCAGCCTAAACAAGATTCTGGACAAAATATGCCAGATCCACAGCACCCCCGATAAACCTGCAAATCATACCCATCGAGAATGTTGGGTCTTCAAGCAGTCCGGCAAGCTCAACGCCGAACACAAGGGGCAGGATACACCAAGCAAAGACGAGGACGAGCCTCGCAAGCAAAGCACTAGGGAACAGAAGAAATTCCCACCAGAAATCAAAACAGTAAACGTGTTACACGTGATGAAGGGGAGAAACAAAGCGGCACTCCTAGAGACACATGCCCCAGGGCCTATCATCGCGGATTTCTTCCACTGATCGTCCCAACCGATCACCTTTGACCATCGGGATTACTCGGCAAGTATCCGGCATGCAGGATGGGCTGCCTTGGTGTTAGACCCAATAATTGATGGATACCACTTCACACGAGTCCTGATGGACGGTGACAGTAGTTTAAACCTGATATATCAGGACACAATCCGCAAAATGGGGATAGACCCAACAAAAATTAGCCATAGCAATACTACCTTTAAAGGAGTAATGCCAGGCCCAGAAGCCCATTGCACGGCCTCCCTGCTACTAGAGGTTATATTCGGCTTTCCCGATAACTTTCGCAGCGAAAATTTAACCTTCCACATCGCTCCGTTCCAAAGTGGCTATCAAGCACTACTCGGACGCGAAGCTTTCGCTCGCTTTAACGCAATACCGCATTACGCTTCTCTCATTCTTAAGATGCCCGGTCCACGTGGCATCATTACATTAAATGGAAATATTGAGCGCTCCTTGCGCGCGGAAGACCGTGCGGCCGCCTTGGTAGCCGCACACTAGACGGCCTCACCAACTAGAGCATCTGATAGGTCATTAAGACCACGAACGCGGTTAGACGAGTCCGGTGCAGCTATATATAATTGATACATGTTTGATGGCTATACCCCTATAACAATACAAGGGGCTCAACGCATGTAAACAAGTGACAATTAGGCTCAACTTTACTCATCTTGAACTGTACATGGTTTATTTAGTATAACCTACCTTTTGCACGACAACTTTTCAGCTAAGTTCCTCTCTTTTATAGATGACCATCATGCTACATCCGTCCAGGATACGGCACAACGGAGACACAGGCGCAGACGTGCAGCAGGGACCCGTTCCAAGGATTCTTTGTAGATTAAGACCCTGCGTAAACCTTTTTTACTGTCTCTTGTTGATACACATCCCCCAGATTCTTAGTACAATTGAGAAGGATGCTGACGTATTGGCATGTGGCCACGTCAGAATATTGCACGTACCTGGACACCAGGGGCTTATTACAAAGGGCACTGTTTAGCCCGGTTTACATCATAAAGACCGAATACCTTAGGGAGTGTTCGGCGTCGCGAGTTTGGCCTTATATGCATCAGCTCCGAATCATGTCTTTGGTCAAATGTTGGGTTTTCCCGGCTCCTGTGTTTTGCTGCCTTACGTTCCGCTCTATCGGCTAAGACGACACCAGGAGAACTACTACAATTGTGCCCTGGTTCATCCGGACGAGCACCTCAGTAGAGAAAGCCGAAAACCGACTGTCATGATATAGCGTGAGACTGGTCAACCACTCGATGACCTAGCGGAATCTTCTGGATTCCTCCGCCTTAACAAAGGGCCGTTTCCTGGCCAGGCATGTACGCGCCCTGAATTCGGATGAGCGCGGAGCCATAGCCCCACTGTCAAACTCCTCTGGCTAAGTGAAAGTGTTAAAGCATTATAGTCCGATTGCCTAGTTCGCTGCGCTATCACCTCCTTAATGGATCAAGACGTTGGATCAAGTGTGAACATGCGTCTTCTGCGAACACCCCCGCATTATATGCGTGGGGGCTGAAGCTGACGACTGCCATCTTTCAGGTTATATACATATATACATAAACGGCCGCACAAGAGGCATCATAGTACTTTTGGGCAAAAGTATAAATATAGCCTTGATAAACTCAATAAAACATTGTTTTTACAATGGGAATATATGTCACTTAAACATAATATTCTTCGAGCACTGAGCCTCTATCAAACGAGCGCCTTCAAGAACTTCTTCAAAGTAGTGCTCGGCAGCCACTCGGCCTATGGCCAAACCTTGTGCCGCAACAGTGGCGGCATCCATCTCCGCCCAGTATGTTTTGACATGGGCAAGGGCCATCCGCGAGCCTTCTATGCACGCTGACCTCTTTACAGTATTGATGCGTGGCACAACACCAAGGAATTGTTGCACTAAGCTAAAGTAGCTATTCAGCCTTGGCCCTCCTGGCCACAGATGATCCACAACGGACCTCATGGCAATTCCGAATAATCTATGAAGCTCAGCCCAACCGGTCAATCGCTCATTCAGCAACAGCGGACGGACTGGAGCGTGAAACTGTGACCAGAACAGCTTCTCCACTTCAGGACCTTTCTGATCCTTGAAGTACTCGGCCGCATCAACAGCACTTGCAGCCAAATCCATGTACTCGTCCGTAGAACTCCATAGCCGGTCCAGTGGAGCATATTTCAGATCTCCGAACTTAGTCCGCAACAAGAAGGGCTTCCTAGAAATGATATCCGCAGCTTGATTCAGCTCCTCCTTCGTCGCTCTAATTTTGGAGCAGGCTTCCTTGGCAGTCACTCGGGCCTTCTCCAGGTCCGTCGCCTTCACCCGGTTTTCTTCTTCAAGAAGCCGCTAACGGTCAGCAGCATCTTTTAACTCTACAGCCATCTTGGCTATTTTTTCTTTGCTCTCGCAATGCGCGACCTGTTCGGCCCTTAACTCTTCAGCCGCCTTTAAAGCGGCCGCATTACTACTTCTTGCTTGCTCCTTGGCTCGGGCAAGCTCTGCCCAAAGGGTCTCCACGGTGGCAGCTCCATCTGCAGTCACAACATATTAAAGATACTGACATCATGCTGCTCTTACTATGTGACAATCACCAGAAAAATCACCTACCCTGTGCCTCGTCAAGCCGCTTGTTAACAAGCACGATGTCGGCATCTGCCGCATCCAGTTGCCGCCTTAGTTCGACAAACCCATCAGTACGGCTAGCCACAGGAGCTTCAACCACCTGCACATAAAGGCGGCCTGATTATTACCTGGGACTATGATCCTCTGTTTGCCGCCGTTTTCAACGACAACCAAAGTCTCAAGGGCTACTATCTACACAGGGCACATCTCAAAATGTGCGGTACTGTCAAAAATGTACATCATTTCGTGTACCTCAAAACCCGTCAGTAGACTCATAAAGCCTTCATGTAACCCGCTTTCGGTGGACGAAATCCTTTCAATCACCGTACCCATCAACGTGCGGTGCTCTTCTGAGATAGCCGCTTGCTCCAGCAGATCCCTCAGTACGTCCGACCGCACACCAGACGGTGTCGGACTCTTTTGATTGCTCTCTTCGAGAGCCGGATACTGAGGACTTCGGGTGGCCATAGGATTACCTTCTAGCCTTGCCAGATCAGGAGAAACCCTCCGCGATGACACCACGGGGTCGCCCGCCTCGTGAGGTGGTGTGGCAGGGGGAGGCGTTTCGCTCTCCATCATCTCTGGAAGAAGATCCCCTGAAGACGAGCTCTGCTGAGAAGGGCTAAGATCCGAACTGCAAGATAAATGCCTCGGTTATTTTCCTCAGAGGTTAAGCGAGATATTTTCATTTACCCTTTTACTTAAAGCTCGGCGGAGGGCTGATCCCCTTGAGGGCATAGTACGGCCAGGGTATCCCCCAGGGCAGGACCCTTTGGCGGAGATTTCTTCCCCTGTTTGGAGACCGTTGTCTTTGGATCCTCAAAGGCGGTTCTCTTCCATCCCTGGGGAGAGGAAGTTTCAGTTCCTCCTCCCCGGCTAACCTCCTTCGCGGAGGCGCTAGCCTCCTTGTTCACCCCTTATCTTCTCCCGAGGGCGCTTGATAAGGCGCGATCTCCAGCATCCTGGTTAGCACGGGATTTGGTGAGGTCTCAGGGAGGGGGGCCGAACACCTGATCAACTTTGCCTTCGCTATCCAATCCTGGGTCAAAGAGCGACTTTTTAGGGCAATGTTGCGATAAATAAACGGACAGTGTGTTCGGATGCGGGGCTACTTACTTGGGTATCCGGGCGATTGCAGCTCAGACCTACATCCTCAGTGATGTCCGGACACATTATTTGTGGTCCGAAGAACAATTTGTACATCTCTTCGTGCATCATGCCGAGGAAATATTGAATAGCTCGCGGTCCTTCCGGGTTGAATTCCCACATGCGAAGGGGCCGACGTTTGCAAGGCTGGACTTGACGAACTAGCATGACTTGCACTACTATAACCAGACTGAAATCTCTCTCAAAGAGATCTCGGATACAGCTTTGCAGTATTGGCACGTCCTTGGCTGGACCCCAGCTCAGCCCCCTGCTGATCCATGACATCAGTTGTGGTGGGGGGCCTGAGTGAAAGGCGGGGGCAGCTACCCACTTGGCACTTCGGGGGGCTGTGATGTAGAACCACTCCTGCTGCCACAATCCAGACACCTCTGGGAAGCAACCCTCAAGCCATGGAGCGTCAGCGATTTTGCTTATTAAAGCGCCTACGCACGCTGCGTGCTGCCCCTCGATCATCTTCGGCTTCACCTCGAAGGTATTGAGCCATATGCCGAAGTGAGGGGTAATGCGGAGGAAGGCCTCACATACGACAATAAATGTCGAGATGTGAAGAAGGGAATCCGGGGCCAGATCGTGAAAATCTAGCCCATAATAGAACATAAGACCCCTAACAAAGGGATCCAGAGCGAGGCCTAGTCCTCAGAGGAAGTGGGAGACGAACACGACGCTCTCGTTGGGTTCGGGAGTAGGGACGACTTGCCCTCGGGCAGGCAACCGATGCGAAATTTCGGCGGTCAGATATCTGGCCTCTCTCAACTTCTTGATGTCCTCCTCCGTGACGGAGGAAGGCATCCACCGACCTTGAAGGTTGATTCGGACATAGTTGAGGGTCCGAAGTGCCTAAACCTGAGCTTTGGGTGTTGGAACTCGAGGCAGGAGGCGGATTCGATTAAGATCGAGAGGAAAAGGCCTTGTCCCCTTTATAAAGAGGGTGAATATCAAGCGTCCTCCTCGTGGCCGTTTAGGACTTGCCTAAGATCTAGGAGTCCTACCAATAGGCACGGTTAGATTACCCACGTCCGTATTGATGAGAATCCCGTAATAAAGGGGACACGATCTCTGCTTCAACAAGACGTGCCAAGGAAACCGCCTCGCGAAACACGCTGAGATTGGTTATGAAAAACGTTTCGAATAAAGACCTGGCTGTGGTGTGATGTCACACTACGGGGTACGTCAGCAGATTAGATTTATGGAAATATTATTCTCTCTACGGTGGTATGTGGAACTTGTTTTGCAGAGCCGGACACAATCGTCGTGTTCAAAATCTTCTATGAAGTATTCGGAGGAGGAACCCGCCTTGCAATGCCGAAGACAATCCGCGCGCCGGACTCATCATCATTGAAGCCTGGTTCAGGGGCTACTGAGGGAGTCCTGGATTAGGGGGTATCCGGACAGCTGGACTATATCCTTTGGCCAGACTGTTGGACTATGAAGATACAAGATTGAAGACTTCGTCCCGTGTCCGGATGGGACTCTCCTTGGCATGGAAGGCACGCTTGGCAGTACGGATATGTAGATTTCCTTCCTTATAACCAACTCTGTGTAACCCTAGCCCCCTCCGGTGTCTATATAAACTGGAGGGTTTAGTCCGTAGGACCAACAACAACAACAACAATCATACCATATGCTAGCTTTTAGGGTTTAGCCTCTTTGATCTCGTGATAGATCAACTCTTGTACTACTCATATTATCAAGAACAATCAAGAAGGACGTAGGGTATTACCTCCATCAAGAGGGCCCGAACCTGGGTAAGCATCGTGTCCCCTGCCTCTTGTTACCATCCGCCTAGACGCACAGTTCGGGATCTCTACCCGAGATCCGCCGCTTTTGACACCGACAGCCGTGCCTCTCGTGAAAGCAAAACCGTGCCTCTCACGGAAGAAGAAAGAAGCAAAAAAATCACATTTTTTCACGCGATTTTTTTTCATTTTTTTATCCGAAAGCTAAGAAAAACCGGTGAAAAACCAAAAAGTCAAAAAAACCCGGAGGAAATCGGTTAAAAAGCTGAAAACACGTCTGGAAAATAAAAAGAAACAAAATCTGAAGAAAGAGTCCAAAGCGCGACACGTGGCATCGGCCGAGAGCGCGCCAAGTGACGCGCTCTCAGCCCACCCGCAAGTGATCGTTGCGAGGTTTACGGGAGAGCACTCGTCAACTAGTTGCTCCTGGAGCTCCTATACGCGCTCGTTGCGGCAAAGTGCCGACGCTTCGCACAGGGGCGGCTAGCCTGGGCCGGCCCATTTACGGTGCCACGAGGCGGCATGTTCCCGAGATGAAAAATCGCAAAAAGACAATGCGCTAGCGCTGACTCGATACCGCGACTTTGAACTAATTGGCCCGGCATGCAAGCCGCAGGGACTTAGATGCTCTCATGTTCAATTTGCAGCACGACACTTAAAGAGACATACGACATCGACAAAACTTAAACATTAATTCGCAAAAAATCCCCAAAACTACAGTCCATGTATTGGGTCGAAGCGAGGACCTCCTACAACTGAATTTTTTGAAATTACAAATATTTTCTTCAAAACACAAACATTTTCCGAATTTTAGAACAAATTTGTAAAACATGGACATTTTGATGATGTGAACAAATTTGAAAAGAGGGAACATTTCTTGAATTTGTGAACAAAAATAAATAAAAATGTTTATTTTTTTTCAAAATTCCAGAACATTTTTTGAATTTATGGACAAAATTTGAAAACTTGAACTATATTGTATTTGTGAACAACTTTGGAAAGCTGGAACATTTTTTGAATTTATAAACAAAACTTGAAAATTTGAGCAACTTTGAATTTGTGAAGAAAATGCAAACTGTTTTCAAATTTACGAAGAAATTTCTAAAACATGAACATTTTTTAAATTTGTGAATAAAATTTGAAAATGGGAATATTTTTTAAATGCATACCATATTTTGAATTTTTTTGAACAAAATTTGGAAACATGAACAATTTTTTTAACCTGAATAAGAATTTGAAAATAAGAACATCTTTTGGAAATTTGTGATCAATTTTTTAAAACAGGAACATTTTTTGAATTTATGAACAACTTTTTAAACCACTTCCATTGCCTGAGAAACTGAACATTTTCTTAAAGCACGGACATTTTTTACACATTTTGAACAATTTTGAAACATGAACCTTTTGAAAAAGGAAAAAAAATTAAAAATAGAAAAGAAATAAAAACTGAATAAACTAGAAACGGAAAAGGAAGAAGAAAAATTAACAGAAAAACGAAAAATAGGGAAAAAATCGTGAAAAATAAAAAACAAACAAGAAAACCGGTAAAAGAAAAAACGGTTCATGTATGCGCCGGCACCAGGCAGGCAGCCGGCCGTGGCGCCAGAAGTGGATGATCATGAAGATGCGCGGCATGGCCGCAAACACGGAGCGTGATGAGCAACGTACTAATCCGCTGTCACTCGAAGTACGTGCACGCTCCCAGGAACGGCCGGTCACAGATGGCACGCCGCACGCAACAAGCCGACGAACCGCTGGTGCAAAGTCGAGTGCCCTAGCTAGGCCAGCCGAGGCATCTCCCTTGACGCCTTGCCCGTGGTAGGTGCCTCGATCTCGATACACCTCACCTGCAGTGCTCGTTGCATCCGGCATTTTCCGGCCGGCTTGGCGACCTCGATACGACGTTTGTCCACTACGGCGCACTGATACGGCTACTCGTGACTAGTGATTGTCTGGTCTGGTCGGCCAACCGGTCCTAGTCTATGGAGTTATGGAAAGCTGCAACTTAATTAACTGCACTGAAGTTAAGTTAGCAGGAACCTTCCGCGTGATTCTTCCGTTCATGCGACTCCTGTATATACTGCAAGCAATAATGGATGTCGAACACAACAGGGTCTGGGCAGATGTTCACCATGATCGCTCGAGTGGAACCCGACACAACAATGTGCACTCCGTACGTACAAAATGTCCCCACACCACGTAGACAACCAGACTCCAGAGCATAAAAATGTCATTTTCATTGATAGATCATGCATGATCCAGCTACATAAGTATTACTTCTTCCGTCCTAAAATAAATGTCTCCTATAACAAAGTTGTAAGGTGAGACACTAATTCTGAGACGGAGGAGTATTATATATATTTGCGCGCTTCAACTTGCGCTTGTTTATTACAACTCGATCATATGTCGATTGGAGTAGTGAACTAGTGATGTGGTACGGTAGACAGTACGTAGTACTCACATTTTCGCGTGCATATGTAGAGTACGTAGGATGCACAAACGAATACCATGGTACTACGTACCTCTAAGCACACAGCTAGCTAGTTAGCTCCTTCGACCAAAATGCAAATAATTTACCGTTCCAAACTCATCCGGAACACCTGATATATAGAGGCTGCCACGCGCATGGCACCGTGCGTACGTGGAAGATCGATCTGCTCTACCTACCTACGTACGTCGGCGCGTCATGCATGGCTCCCGGCTCTCTAGTGATGGTGCTCCGGGTCCGGGCCGCCTGGCACCTCCCGCTTGTGAGCGGCGTCTCCCTGCAGCCTCCTCGCGTTCCACCTCCCCGGAGGAACGCCTGCGCCGCTGGTAGCGGCCGCGGCGCCGGCCGCATTGGCGACCGCGGCAGCATAGACGACGCCCGCCACGGCGCGAGCTTCGGTCGGCGTGGCTATGAGCCCCAGGCTAACGATCAACACCACGCAGAGGACAGCAGCGCCGATGCGAGCGGCCATGGATGGATCTAGAGAGGAGGCCGGTACACTACGTGCTCGACACAACACAAGAGAGGCTTTTGATCGATGGTTTCCGATCGATGGTGTGTGTTTGTAATTGTATGCTTCTCTTCATGGATCATGGCATTTATAGGACGAGGCGGCGAGACGATAAGAGATGACAAGGATCGGCGGTTACAAAAGAAACATAGAACGGGACCCGGGGCAAATGTTGCGGATAATTGGTGGAACTAACGATCGCTTTTTGTGTGCAAAGGACAAGGAAGGACACGTCGGGCACCGTCGGATTGACCCAGTGGCCACCACTGCAAAGGGGCTAAGAAGATCATGCGCCGTCGGCCACGATGGTCCTCTTTTTTCCTCTTCCTTTTTGCATTAACTAGCGTATGCACCGTCGTGGCCATGAGCCAATGTTCTGCCTCTGTGCTCCCATGTTCTCTCTGCACGACTAATTGCTCGATCAGAATAATCCAATCCAAGTCAGTGTGCCACAGAGGGAAATGCCACCACCGCCGCTCTCCTCGTGAGCGTACGTACATTGTGCCCAGAACTACACAGGTCTCATTTATGTGGACGGCACATGGATGGATGGAGGAACCACGATACAATGTGGTCTCGCCGTGTCGGTTGAGGCGATAAAACTAGACTTAAGCTTTGCATAGCGCGGCTAATCCATGAAGATTCTTTCCTGTAATATTGACCATCATTTTAAGTGTCACTTGAGTGAGAAGGCTAGCTGTAGTGTATGAAAATAAAGGTTAAGACAATCTCTTTAGAAACAATGGATGTCTTTGATTCAAAACATCTGCTATATCACTAAGCTCCCTAGGGGTAAAATGCCTCACAATCAATTGAGGTGTCCAATTGAAATTGGGTCACCCGATTTTGACCAAGTCAATAATTTCTCAAAGCTCTCATTCAATTCTTTTATCTATACACTATGCTTTTTAATTTTTAAGTCGTCAAAATTAATTGAGGTCTTCAGTTTAAAAGTTGGTCACCTGATTTTGACCAGGTCAATAATTTCTCAAAGGAGCTCTCCCATTTAATTATTTTAATTCACCATATTCCCTAATTTTAAAGCTCTTTTATTCAATTGAGATATTCAATTTTGAATTTGGTTTATGATTTTGGTCAAGCCAATGATTTTTCAAATCAATCATCACCAACCGTCTAGAAAAACATATCAACCCCGTGCACTCTCTTACCACCTACAAAAAAGAAGCGCCATCATGTGATGATACTATAGCATCAATATAGTACATGTAGTCACCGACGTAGAAATTTACCAACAAAAGCATGAGTTGATTATCACATAACACAAAATCACACCATGAAAGGCCCGCCAAATAACCGCATTATAAATAAACATAAAACACACTCCATCGTCTCCCCCGTCTGCCAAACTAAATAATCTATCAGTTTCAAAATACAAGGGTATTAGTTCTTTGGAAAGTCAAAATTCTTTGATTTTGACCAAGTTTAGAGCCAAAATATCGACATCCACAATATTAAGCCAAAAATTATGGAAATTCATTACATGATTCTAATAACACCAATTTGATATTACGAATTTTGATATATTTCTTCATAAGTTTGATCAAACTTAAAGAGGCTGGGTTTGAAAAAAGTAATACACCTTATATTTTAAAATAAAATAAGTAATCTTTTTAAGAATCTCAACAATACCAATGGCGCGGCAAAGCACGCCCAACCCTTCTAGTTTGTATGAAACAAGATAAGGTCTGTAAAAGAGAAGGCGTATCTCATAGGATTGCAATCCATAAGAATTTTTTTCCCATGTAATTCTTCTGCACCATGTTTAAAACTTTATATTAACTTGTACATCTTTAGTGATGTAATCATTGCAATTCAATGTTTCCCTATTTTATGTTCTTGGAATCATGAGAACCGAAAATACCTTCGTGGCCTACGGTGTTTTTGCTATTTTATGTTCTTCCATGGTAAGCTTTTAAAAAAATTCTCCTTTTATGTCCAGATCTTTTCTTGGCGAGTATGTTTCTACAATAAGTGTGGTTGTAGAACGATTTTAATGGCATTGCATGGAATTAGGATGTACTAGGGGTCTTAGATGCCCATTATTAGCACCACTAAAGCATCCTATGATGCAAGTCTAAGTAAATGAATTAACCTGAAAAAGGGTAAATGAGGAGAAACAAGGAATCGAGAACACTAGATCTATCCCGAGGTTCAGGTCATTTGCACAATCATATGTCCCCATTGGGGAGGCTCGGACAAAATGTCCTAAGGTCACAAAGACCTCTATCACCAAGACCCACCTATACCTTCTTGGCTTAGGACACGAAGTCATGACCAATCCCATGAAGTGGAGATCTCCCCGATCTTCACAAACCTCTTAGTTCATTTGCTCAATAAAGGCTTACACGTGACCCAACTATCTAGGAGACGTTCAACCTCCAAGGGTAATAAGAACTTGCATAGGTTGTTGGGAAACGTAGCAGAAATTCAAAATTTTCTACGCATCACCAAGATCAATCTATGGAGTAATCTAGCAACGAAGGGAAGGAGAGTGCATCTACATACCCTTATAGATCGCTAAGCGGAAGCGTTCAAGTGAACGGGGTTGATGGAGTCGTACTCGTCGTGATCCAAATCACCGATGATCCTAGTGCCGAACGGACGGCACCTCCGTGTTCAACACACGTACAGCCCGGTGACGTCTCCTACGCCTTGATCCAGCAAGGGGAGAAGGAGAGGTTGGGGAAGACTCCATCCAGCAGCAGCACGACGGCGTGGTGGTGGTGGAGGAGCGTGGTACTCCAGCAGGGCTTCGCCAAGCACCACAAGAGACGAGGAGGGAGAGGGGTAGGGCTGCGCCAAGAAGGAGATGTTCTCGTGTTTCTGGCAGCCCAAAACCCCCACTATATATAGGGGAAAGGGAGGGGCTGCGCCCCCACCTAGGTTTCCACCCCTAGGGGTGGCGGCCAGCCCTAGATCCCATCTAGGGGGCGGCCAAGGGGGGAGAGAGGGGGGGGGCGCACCACTAGGTGGGCCTTAGGCCCATCTGAGCCTAGGGTTTCCCCCTTTTCCCTTCTCTCTTCGCCTTGGGCCCTGGTGGGGGGGCGCACCAGCCCACCTGGGGCTGGTCCCCTCCCACACTTGGCCCATGCAGCCCTCCGGGGCTGGTGGCCCCACTTGGTGGACCACCGGGACCCTCCCGGTGGTCCCGGTACATTACCGATAAAACCCGAAACTTTTCCGGCGACCAAAACAGGACTTCCCATATATAAATCTTTACCTCCGGACCATTCCGGAACTCCTCGTGACGTCCGGGATCTCATCCGGGACTCCGAACAACATTCGGTAACCACGTATATCTATTCCCTATAACCCTAGCGTCATCGAACCTTAAGTGTGTAGACCCTACGGGTTCGGGAACCATGCAGACATGACCGAGACAACTCTCCGGTCAATAACCAACAGCGGGATCTGGATACCCATGTTGGCTCCCACATGTTCCACGATGATCTCATCGGATGAACCACGATGTCAAGGATTCAATCAATCCCGTATACAATTCCCTTTGTCTAGCGGTACGATACTTGCCCGAGATTCGATCGTCGGTATCCCGATACCTTGTTCAATCTCGTTACCGGCAAGTCTCTTTACTCGTTCCGTAACACATCATCCCGTGATCAACTCCTTGGTCACATTGTGCACATTATGATGATGTCCTACCGAGTGGGCCCAGAGATACCTCTCCGTTACACGGAGTGACAAATCCCAGTCTCGATTCGTGCCAACCCAACAGACACTTTCGGAGATACCTGTAGTGTACCTTTATAGCCACCCAGTTACGTTGTGACGTTTGGCACACCCAAAGCACTCCTACGGTATCCGGGAGTTGCACAATCTCATGGTCTAAGGAAATGACACTTGACATTAGAAAAGCTTTAGCATACGAACTACACGATCTTTGTGCTAGGCTTAGGATTGGGTCTTGTCCATCACATCATTCTCCTAATGATGTGATCCCGTTATCAACGACATCCAATGTCCATGGTCAGGAAACCGTAACCATCTATTGATCAACGAGCTAGTCAACTAGAGGCTTACTAGGGACATGTTGTTGTCTATGTATCCACACATGTATCTGAGTTTCCTATCAATACAATTCTAGCATGGATAATAAACGATTATCATGAACAAGGAAATATAATAATAACCAATTTATTATTGCCTCTAGGGCATATTTCCAACAGTCTCCCACTTGCACTAGAGTCAATAATCTAGTTCACATCGCCATGTGATTAACACTCACAGGTCACATCGCCATGTGACCAACATCCAAGAGTCTACTAGACTCAATGATCTAGTTCACATCACTATGTGATAAACACTCAAAGAGTTCTGGGTTTGATCATGTTATGCTTGTGAGAGAGGTTGTAGTCAACGGGTCTTGCCATATTCAGATCCCTATGTATTTCGCAAAACTTTATATCGTAGATGCTGCTACCACGTTCCACTTGGAGCTATTCCAAATTGTTGCTCCATTATACGTATTCGGTATCTCTACTCAGAGCTATCCGGATAGGTGTTAAGCTTGCATCGACGTAACTCTTTACGTCGAACTCTTTATCACCTCCATAACCGAGAAACATTTCCTTATTCCTCTAAGGATAATTTTGACCGCTATCTGGTGATCTACTCCTAGATCACCTTTGTACCCTCTTGCCAGACATGTGGCAAGGCACACATCAGGTGTGGTACTCAGCATGGCATACCGTATAGAGCCTATGACAAGATCATAGGGGACGACCTTCGTCCTTCCTCTTTCTTCTGCCGTGGTCAATCTTTGAGTCTTACTCAACTTCACACCTTACAACTCAGGTAAGAACCCCTTCCTTGACTGATCTATTTTGAACTCCTTCAAAAACATGTCAAGGTGTGCGTTCTTTGAAAGTATCATCAGGCGTCTTGATCTATCTCTATAGATCTTGATGCCCAATATGTAAGCAGCTTTATCCAGGTCTTCCTTTGAAAATCACTCTTCAAACAAACCGTTTATGCTTTCCAGAAATTCTACATTATTTCGGATCAACAATATGTCATCCACATATACTTATCAGAAATGTTGTAGTGCTCCCACTCACTTTCTTGTAAATACAAGTTTCTAACAAACATTGTATAAACCTAAAAGCTTTGATTACTCCATCAAAGCATATATTCCGACTCCGAGATGCTTGCTCTAGTCCATAGAAGGATTGCTGGAGCCAGCATACCTTTTAGCATCCTTAGGATCGTCAAAAACTTTTATTGTATCACATACAACTTTTCTTACGAAAACTTGGTAAGAAAACTTGTTTTGACATCCATCTGTAAGATTTCATAATCGAAAAATACAGCTAATGCTAACATGATTCCGACGGACTTAAGCATCGCTACGGGTGAGAAATTCTCATCGTAGTCAACTCCTTGAACTTGTGAAAAGACTCTTTCCCACAAGTCGAGCTTCATAGACGGTAACATTACCGCCCACGTCCGTCTTCTTCTTAAAGATCCATTTATCTCAATGGCTTGCCGATCATCGGGCAAGTCCACCAAAGTCCATACATGGATCCTATCTCGGATTTCATGGCTTCTAACCATTTGTCGGAATACGGGCCCACCATCGCTTCTCCATAGCTCGTAGGTTCATTGTTGTCTAACAACATGATATCTAAGACAGGATTACCGTACCACTCAGGAGTAGTACATATCCTTGTCGACCTACGATGTTCGATAGCAACTTGATCTGAAGCTTCATGATCACTATCATTAACTTCCTATTCAACAGACGTAGGCGCCGCAGAAAACATCTTTCTGTGTTGCATCACTCTCTGGTTGAAGTAAAGGTTTGACAACCTCATCAAGTTCTATCTTCCTCCCACTCAATTCTTTCGAGAGAAACTCCTTCTCGAGAAAGGACCCGTTCTTAGCGACAAACAATTTGCCCTCGGATCTGAGATAGAAGGTATACCCAACTGTCACCTTTGGGTATCCTATGAAGATGTGTTTGTCCGCTTTTGGGTTCGAGCTTCTCCTGCTAAAGCCTTAAGCATCGCAGCCCCAAACATTAAGAAACGACAACTTTGGTTTCTTGCCAAACCAATGTTCATACGACGTCGTCTCAACGGACTTAGATGGTGTCCTATCTAAAGTGAATGCAGCTGTCTCTAACGCATAACCTCAAAATGAAAATGGTAGATTGGTAAGAGACATCATAGATCGCACCATATCTCATAAGGTTCGATTACGACGTCCGGACACACCATTACCTTGTGGTGTTCAGGTGGCTTCAACTGCGAAACAATTCCACAATGTCTTAAGTGATTGCCAAACTCATAACTCAGAAAATCCCCTTTTGATCAGATCGTAGGAACATGATCTTCTTTGTTATGATGATTCTTAACTTCACTCTGAAATCGCTTGAACTCTTCAAACGTTTCAGACTTTGTGCTTCATTAAGTAGATATACCTATATCTACTCAAATCGTCAGTGAAGATGAGAAAATAGCGATATCCACTGCACGCTTCAATTCTCATTGGATCACACGCATCAGCATGCATGATCTCCAACAAGTCACTTGCCCGTTTCATTGTACCTGAAAACGGGGTCTTAGTCATCCTGCCCATGAGGCATGGCTCGCATGTGTCAAGCGATTCGAAATCAAGTGACTCCAAACATCCATGGAGTTTCTTCATGCATCTTACGCCAATATGACTTAAGCGGCAGTGCCATGAGAAAGTGGTATATCATTATTAACTCTACATCTTTTGGCGTGAACATGTGTATTACCACGACCGAGATTCAATGAACCATTCACATAGGGTGCATGACCATGAAAGGTATCATTCATGTAAACAGAATAACCATTATTCTCTAACTTAAATGAATGACCGTATTGCAATGAACATGATCTAATCATATTCATGCTCAACGTAGACACCTGATAACATTTATCTAGGTTCAATACTAATCCCGAAGGCAGATGGAGCGTGCGATGGTGATCTCATCAACTTTGGAAATACTTCCAACACACATCGTCACCTCGCCCTTAGCCAGTCTCCGTTTAGTCCGTAGCTTTTGCTTCAAGTCACCAGTAATAGCAACTGAACCGGTATCCAATACCCAGGTGCTACCAGGAGTACTAGCGAGGTACACATTAATAACACGTATATACTTTGTTGAAGTTGCCAGCCTTCTTATCTACCATGCATTTGGGGTAATTCCGCTACCAGTGACCGTCCCCTTTACAATAGAAGCACTTAGTCTCGGGTTTGGGTTCAACCTTGGGTTCCTTTACTGGAGCGGCAACTGGTTTGCCATCCATGAAGTTTCCCTTCTAGCCCTTGCCCTTCTTGAAACCAGTGGTCTTATTAAACCATCAACACTTGATGCTCCTTCTTGATTTCTACCTTTTGCGGTCTTAAGCACCGCGAACAGCTCCGGGATCAACTCCATCCCTTGCATGTCATAGTTCATCACGAAGATCTAGTAGCTTAGTGATAGTGGCTAGAGAACTCTATCAATCACTATCTTATCTGGAAGTTTAACTCCCACTTGATTTAAGTGATTGTAGCACCCAGACATTCTGAGCACATGCTCACTAGCTGAGCTATTCTCCTCCATCTTGTTGGCAAAAGAACTTGTCAGAGGTCTCACACCTCTCAACACGGGCATGAGCCTGAAATCCCAATTTCAGCTCTTGGAACATCTCATATGTTCTATGGCGTTCAAAAACGTCATTGGAATCCCGATTCTAAGCCGTAAAGTATGGTGCACTAAACTATCAAGTAGTCATCAGGATGTGTCTGTCAGGTGTTCACAACATCCACAGACGATGTTGTAGGGGTTTGCACATCGAGCGGTGCATCAAAGACGTAAGCCTTCTGTGTAGCAGTGAGGACACTCCTCGGACTACGGACCTAGTCTGCATCATTGCTTACAATATCTTTCAACTTGGTCTTTCTCTAGGAACGTATTGAAACAGGGAGCTACAACGTGAGCTATTCATCTACAACATATTTGCAAAGACAATTTAGACTATGTTCATGATAATTGAGTTCATTTAATGAACTCCCACTCAGATAGACATCCCTCTAGTCATCTAAGTGAAACATGATCCGAGTCAACTAGGCCGTGTCCGATCATCACGTGAGACGGACTAGTCAACATCGGTGAACATCTTCATGTTGATCGTATCTTCTATACGACTCATGCTCGACCTTTCGGTCTTCCGTGTTCCGAGGCCATGTCTGTACATGCTAGGCTCGTCAAGTCAACCTAAGTGTTTTTGCTGTGTAAATCTGGCTTACACCCGTTGTATTCGAACGTTAGAATCTATCACACCCGATCATCACGTGGTGCTTCGAAACAACGAACCTTCGCAACGGTGCACAGTTAGGGGGAACACTTTTCTTGAAATTTTAGTGAGGGATCATCTTATTTAAGCTACCGTCGTTCTAAGCAAATAAGATGTAAAACATGATAAACATCACATGCAATCAAATAGTGACATGATATGGCCAATATCATTTTGCTCCTTTTGATCTCCATCTTCGGGGCTCCATGATCATCGTTGTCACCGGCATGACACCATGATCTCCATCATCATGATCTCCATCATCGTGTCTTCTTGAAGTTGTCTCGTCATCTATTACTTCTACTACTATGGCTAACGCTTTAGCAATAAAGTAAAGTAATTACATGACGTTTATGTTGACACGCAGGTCATAAATAAATAAAGACAACTCTTATGGCTCCTGCCGGTTGTCATACTCATCGACATGCAAGTCGTGATTCCTATTACAAGAACATGATCAATCTCATACATCACATATATCATTCATCACATCCTTTTGGCCATATCACATCACAAGGCATATGCTGCAAAAACAAGTTAGACGTCCTCTAATTGTTGTTGCAAGTTTTTACGTGGCTGCTATAGGTTTCTAGCAAGAACGTTTCTTACCTACGCGAAAACCACAACGTGATATGCCAATTTCTATTTACCCTTCATAAGGACCCTTTTCATCGAATCCGATCCGACTAAAGTGGGAGAGACAGACACCCGCTAGCCACCTTATGCAACTAGTGCATGTCAGTCGGTGGAACCAGTCTCACGTAAGAGTACGTGTAAGGTCGGTCCGGGCCGCTTCATCCCACGATGCCGCCGAATCAAGATAAGACTAGTAACGGCAAGTAAATTGACAAAATCGACGCCCACAACTACTTTGTGTTCTACTCGTGCATAGAAACTACGCATAGACCTAGCTCATGATGCCACTGTTGGGGAACGTAGCAGAAATTCAAAATTTTCTACGCATCACCAAGATCAATCTATGGAGTAATCTAGCAACGAGGGGAAGGAGAGTGCATCTACATACCCTTGTAGATCGCTAAGCGGAAGCGTTCAAGTGAACGGGGTTGATGGAGTCGTACTCGTCGTGATCCAAATCACCGATGATCCTAGTGCCGAACGGACGGCACCTCCGTGTTCAACACACGTACAGCCCGGTGACGTCTCCTACGCCTTGATCCAGCAAGGGGAGAAGGAGAGGTTGGGGAAGACTCCATCCAGCAGCAGCACGACGGCGTGGTGGTGGTGGAGGAGCGTGGTACTCCAGCAGGGCTTTGCCAAGCACCGCAAGAGACGAGGAGGGAGAGGGGTAGGGCTGCGCCAAGAAGGAGATGTTCTCGTGTTTCTGGCAGCCCAAAACCCCCACTATATATAGGGGAAAGGGAGGGGCTGCGCCCCCACCTAGGTTTCCACCCCTAGGGGTGGCGGCCAGCCCTAGATCCCATCTAGGGGGCGGCCAAGGGGGGAGAGAGGGGGGGCGCACCACTAGGTGGGCCTTAGGCCCATCTGAGCCTAGGGTTTCCCCCTTTTCCCTTCTCTCTTCGCCTTGGGCCCTGGTGGGGGGCGCACCAGCCCACCTGGGGCTGGTCCCCTCCCACACTTGGCCCATGCAGCCCTCCGGGGCTGGTGGCCCCACTTGGTGGACCACCGGGACCCTCCCGGTGGTCCCGGTACATTACCGATAAAACCCGAAACTTTTCCGGCGACCAAAACAGGACTTCCCATATATAAATCTTTACCTCCGGACCATTCCGGAACTCCTCGTGACGTCCGGGATCTCATCCGGGACTCCGAACAACATTCGGTAACCACGTATATCTATTCCCTATAACCCTAGCGTCATCGAACCTTAAGTGTGTAGACCCTACGGGTTCGGGAACCATGCAGACATGACCGAGACAACTCTCCGGTCAATAACCAACAGCGGGATCTGGATACCCATGTTGGCTCCCACATGTTCCACGATGATCTCATCGGATGAACCACGATGTCAAGGATTCAATCAATCCCGTATACAATTCCCTTTGTCTAGCGGTACGATACTTGCCCGAGATTCGATCGTCGGTATCCCGATACCTTGTTCAATCTCGTTACCGGCAAGTCTCTTTACTCGTTCCGTAACACATCATCCCGTGATCAACTCCTTGGTCACATTGTGCACATTATGATGATGTCCTACCGAGTGGGCCCGGAGATACCTCTCCGTTACACGGAGTGACAAATCCCAGTCTCGATTCGTGCCAACCCAACAGACACTTTCGGAGATACCTGTAGTGTACCTTTATAGCCACCCAGTTACGTTGTGACGTTTGGCACACCTAAAGCACTCCTACGGTATCCGGGAGTTGCACAATCTCATGGTCTAAGGAAATGGCACTTGACATTAGAAAAGCTTTAGCATACGAACTAC